>NC_050448.1:125652847-125992638 GCF_903995425.1 Onychomys torridus
AGCATCTATTAGATGAGCAGCATCACAGTTTCAGCATGTTATAAAACAACACCGACGAGCTGATTAGAATTAATAGAAGTAAAAGGTTGTTTTTTGGCCATTTCTGGTTAAATATGAGTGGATGCAAATTCCTTGGTGTATCATGGGGAAAGATTATGTGTTTTTGTGTGTGCCTGTGTATGTATACATGCATGACTACATGAGGGAGTGTGGTGTGTGTGTGTGTGTGTGTGTGTGTGTGTGTGTGTGCACGCGCGCGCACCTGTGCTTCTGTATATGGTTTCACAGAAAAGTCACAACTCTTCCTAACAAATGAACAAAGAACTAACTGGTTCTCATTGAGTCTCATTTTGTCATCCATGTCATTTTTACAGCTAAATTTACCAAATTCTGTTCACATCCATCAAGAACTTACTTGTTCTTAGAAGCAAAGTCATTAGATATGTGTTTAATACCTTTGAATGAATATTCTTAAAATATTTAAAGTAACAAAATTGTGAGAATGGATTAAAGGTACAAATGAGGCATTTTTCCATACATGGATAATGCAAAATACTGAAAATGAAAATTGGAAAATCACTTAAATTTTATTCTTAAATCTGACTATGCTGTCACAATTTTAGTTTTTTATTTGACCTCATTTATGGGGGAAAATGCACAGACAATTTTCTGCTTGCTATACCAGATTAGCCTCAGGAAGATAACCTCCTCTTGTGCTTCATGAATTCTTATGGGCTGTTCAAGTGAGTGGCAAATGCATCTGTTTTCCTGAATATCCTCCTAAGAAGTTCAACTCTGAAAACCACAACCTTCCCCCAGTATTTTCGATATGAAGTTACTAGACTCTCAAAGGAGGCAGTGACAGTATCTTGGACTGATATTTACATGATGATAGGATTATTTATCCATTCACTTTGTAGGTGTGTCATTTATATTGTCTTTATCCTCCTTAAAAGCATGTGGATTTAATTTTAGCAATAATAAAAATTCCATGTTCCAAAATATCTGATGAATGTTGAGAAAATTTTCAGTCTTCTTCTGTAATTTCCATCAGTGTCTGCGTTTATTCCTTCCTTGGGGTCATTTAATTCAATCACTATATTTTCACCCCAGAAAATATTACACCTTTTATTTCATAAGTATAAAATAAAAACATATATTTTATTAATCTTCCCTTGTATAAAATATCCCATGGTAACTTTAGACAATATGCAACATTTCTTTCATTCTTGACCTACATACTATTCCATATTTCTTAATGATATATAATGCCATAGTCCACTAGTGTCATATATCTGTTATATTTAGAATTACTGAATTCCATTGATTCACACCTATTATGTAGCTATGGTTTTTCATTCTATTCTACATAATCTTTTGTGTAGTTCTTATTTATTTTTTCTGTGATTTTTTTTTAGATACTTTCTTTGATTTTCTTCAAGGTTACTAATTCTCTGTTTATCATTGTCTAATTCTTTTGTTAGCTTTTTTTACTTTTTAGTATAGATTGTCCTTAACTTATGATGGTTTTACTTACTATTTTTAAACTTTGTGTTGCATAAAAACAATATAGATTCTATGTAGCAGAAATCTTAAAAGTTCTTATTAGTAAAATCAAACCTGAGCCATGTGTTGGGGTGAATGCTGGAAGATCAGAGATGCAGAACAAGCCACAGCTTCCTCACCTCACCAATTTCTCAGCTGATCCTGTTTCCTCAGACTGGAAGCCTCTGAGTCCTCATCCAGAATGAGTCTCAGCTGAACTACTGCTCAAAAGCCTAAAAGCTTAACCAGCCAAAAGCTTCTAGTTTCTGGTCTTTTTCCCTTATATATCTTTCTGCTTTCTGCCAACACTCCCTGGGATTAAAGGCTCAGTTCTTGGGATTAAAGGCGTGAGTCACCATGCCTGGCTGTTTCCAATGTGGCCTTGAACTCACAGAGAGATACAGAGGAATTTCTGCCTCTGGAATGCTAGGATTAAAGGTGTGAGTGCCACCATTTTCTAGCCTCTGTATCTAGTGGCTGTTCTGTTATTTGACCCCAAATAAATTTATTAGGGTGCACAATATTTTGGGAACACAATACCACCACAATTTTATATAATGAACATGTTGAATTTTGAATTTTTTTCAAACGATAACTGTACTGTAAAAGTTATGTCCATGATGCTAGCAGTGAGCTGCAGAAAACCCATTCACTTATATAATCAATAGGACAAATAGTTGACGGTCTACAGAGGATGGGGTTGCTAACATTCTTGAGGTATAGGTGTTTTCTAAGTTATAAAGTTTACCAACACTTTTTTATGTATTGTGTTTGATAATTTTTCCTAACTGTAGGGTACTTGTAAGTAACTTGAGAATCAATGAAGCTAAACAGTGATACTGAATAGATTAAATTGGTTTTCAACTTGACATGTTCAACTCAAAATAGGTGTGCTGGTGCACAGCCTCATTGCAAGCTCAAGAATTCATTTTATCTGGTTTATGGTACATATGGTTGTGTTTGATTAAAATGATAATTTACAGTTACTTGTTTCTATTTCTACTGTAAGCAGCTGTAAAAATTTAGAATTGCAACTAGTGAAAATATTCAACTAGATGAATTAGTGTTGTGTAGAAAACAGAACTTATTATAATATAGTATGTATATGAGAGGAAGGAGACTGAGACAGGATTATAGAAAAATTAATTTAAACTGCTGGATAACTCAGGCAGTGTCCTTAAGTTGCACAAAAGGGACTAAATTGCTTTAATTTTAGAAAACTTCAGTCCTTCTCTTAAGGTGCTTACATGATTGGAGAAGAAAGGGTGTTATTTGGATGTTAATCTACTATAAACCAACCAAACAGTTACTATTAATATTTGCAAATACTGTCACAGCAACATCAAAACTTGGGTTTAAGCCTACCCAAGCCATAATATCCTAGTCTAATTGACATATAAAACTAAACAAAACATTAAGCAAACAAAGCTATGAACATTCTAATTTATTCAAGAGGAAAATAAGCCAGTGAAGCATATCATAATCTCTAAACTATCTAACAAAAGTGTGTGTCATTAAATGTGTAACTATTATAATAACAAGGGACAAGGGATAATATAGTTTAATTAGTGTAAACAAATATCAGATATTAACACTGAAAAATTAGGAAAATATAAGTACATTCCAAAGGAATAGAAAGAAATTGGCAATTACAACAATGTGGAGTGTCCCGTAATCTCTTAAAATGCCATTATTCAGGGTTCAGTATCACAGCTATAATAAAACACAAAAACTATTTAAATATGAGTGAGAAATTTTAAACTAAAATAATAATAGAAACCAAAACTCAACTGAAATAATGCAAAGAGAAATGAAACATGAAAGGGGCTGGAAACAGGGGAAGAAGTCAGGAAGGAAGGGAGGAAGGCAGGCAAAAAGGGAAGAATGAAGAGCGATGAACAAAGGCAGGATAAAGAAAAGAAAGACTAACACAGGTACAGAAGAAATGAAGACAGGGACAGAAGTATACTACTTTCATCTAAATACACTGTAGAAGGATAATATTGCTTTTTTATGTGTATTGTTGTTTAGCCTATACATGACTTGTGACCATGGAGTCCAGAGAGGACACTGGATATCCCTAGAACTGGAATTATGGTGTTTGTGAGTTACCATGTGGTGCTGGGAATGGAACCTGGTTTCTCTGCAAGACCAGTAAGTACTTTTTAACTACTGAGTCTTCTCTCCAGCCCTGAGACAAACATATTTTTGAGCAAAAGAATCATTAGAAGGGGTGTTGGATTTTGTCAAAGTCCTTTTCAGCATCTAATGAAATGATCATGTGGTTTTTTTCTTTCAGTTTGTTTATATGGTGTATTACATTGACAGACTTTTGTATGTTGAACCAACCTCGCATCTCTGGGATGAAGCCTATTTGATCATGGTGGATAATTTTTTTGATGTGTTCTTGGAGTCTGCCAATATTTTATTGATTTTTTTTCATCAGTGTTCAAGAGGGAGATTGGTTTGTAATTCTCTTTCTTCATTGCATCTTTGTTTGGCTTGGGAATCAGAGCAACTATAGCCTCATAAAAGGAATTTGGTAATGTTCCTTCTGTTTCTATTGTGTAGAACAATTTGAAGAATGTTGGTATTAACTCTTCTTTGAAAATGTGATAGAATTATGCCCCCATGGTACTGTACTTGGCCCTCTGGATAAGTGAGACAATTGTTTAGCTTGAACTGTTTAGGGGCTCCTAGGCAGTGGGAATGGGACCCATTCCTAGTGCAGGAGCCGGATTTTTGGAGCCTAGTTAGTGCCTATTGTGGGATGCTTTGTGCAGCCTTGGTGTAGGGAGGAGGAGCTTGGACCTGCCTCAACTGAATGTACCAGGCTCTGCTGACTCCCAATGGGAGACCATGCCTTGGAGGAGGTGGAAATGGGAGGTGGGTTGCAGGGGAGAGGGCTGGAGGATGGAAGGAAGGAGGACAGGGGAATCTGTGATTAGTATGTAAAATGAATAGAAAATCTCTCAATTAAAAAAAAAAAGAATCATTAGAAATAAAAGAGTACTTCCTTATTCCAAAGAATTACCAGAAAGGTATAATTAATGAAATTAAGTTACAAATTTTAAGAGTTATAGAAAATACACTCAAAATTGTTATGTCATTACTTTTAAGAACACATCAGTTATAATACATTAAAGTTTTTTTAACCACATACATAGTTCTTACAAAAATATTATATATCATATCTATGTCAACATGACTCTGAGTGGCATCAAAAGCATTTGTATGGAAACTGCTGAAATGAAGCTGGTGTCATGATTAATCATTAATGTCCTCTAGACTGAATTTGGGATCAGGAAGGAAACATTTCTCACACAAGGCTGAGGGCATTTCCAGAAGGTTCAATTGGGTATAGAAAACCTATGATGAGTGTGAGTATCACCATTCCCTGGACTTTGATGAGAGAATGTATAAAAAGAAGAAAGGAACCAGGTGGTGGTGGTTCACGCCTTTAATCCCAGCACTTGGAGAGGTGGAGCCAGGCAAATCTCTGTGAGTTCGAGTCAGCCTGGGCTACCAAGTGAGTTCTAAAAAAGGCGCAAAGCTACACAGAGAAACCCTTTCTCGAAAAACCAAAGAAGAAGAAGAAGGAGAAGAAGAAGAAGAAAGGAAGGTACATAATTGAGTACCACTATTCATATTAGTTTATTACTGTGAATACAATGTGGCCAGCTGCTTCATGTTCTCTCCCTCATGATGGAACACATTCTCAAACTGTGTTTCAGAATAAGCTCTTTTATCCATTATGTCTTTTATATCAATGTTGCAATGTTCCCTATATATTTATTGCTATATGGCAGCTAATGAAAATCCCTATAATCATATTAGGAAATGATGCAGTTAGGAAATACGATAGTTTCTCAAAGTAGAAGGCAACTGTTCTTAGGTTCTGTAATTTTGTAGGATTTTCATTGGGCATTTAATAAAAAAAAAACAATTAAAACCTGAAAATCCACACAGAGATGGTGTTAATCCTGAGATTCACTAGAGAAAAAACAGTTCTACCATTTTGGGCCAAATTTGAAGCAAGCTTTATTAAAATATAAAATACTAGTTGGGCAGCAGTGGTGCACACCCTTCGTCTCAGCACTAGGGAGGCTGAACTTGGTGAATCTCTATGAGTTTGGGGCCAGCCTGGTCTACAGAGTGAGATCCAGGACAAGCACCAAAACTACATGGAGAAACCCTGTCTCAAAAAACAAAACAAAACAAAATGTTAAATACTGACTAAGATGGACTTTGGTCAGGGATACTTTCTGTATCTTCCAGGTGAATGGTCGTGAAACACATGTTATAGGGCTTATAAAGACAAAACTCATAGTCCACCATACTTTCCCAAGAGGCTTTGCTCTTTTTTTTTTTTTTTTTTTTAACTACAACTCCCAGGATCCTAAGAAGTTACTTGGTACTTGTATAGGTGGGGCTTACATGTTAATTTAGGGTATTATACTTGTTTCACTTCACATTTCAGATTTTTTTTTCAAGTTTCTAATGGAAATCTGTAGCCTCAGCTCCTCAAAGTTCCAACTAGTTAGTATTGGCCACCCACTCTAATATGTCAATTAAAATTGATGATCAAAGTGAAAAAGGTAGATTTAACCAATTCAATCACAATAGGAAATATATAAAGGAATTCAATGACACCCCCCCCCCCCATGTCTTTGGAGCTCTTCTGTGAGCTTAGGTTAAAGAATCATGAGGAGAGACAAGAGGTTCTCATAATTAAACAATTTTGATCAAGGTATAATGTTGATCATTATCTCAATTCTAGTAATTAAAGTAGTTCTTATTAAAGTAGGTTTGAGTTCTTCTCTTAAGGTGACTTCCTTGGCTCTAGGTTGCATCTTTGCCATCACAGGACTTTGCCCTCATTTGGAGGTGGCCTCACATGGTTGCAGTGGTTTAGCTGTAGTCTATTGTCAGGAAGATGCTTAGTAAAGAAGCCTGTTGTGCTTTGAATTCGAGGTACCTGCTGCTCAGCACAATGACTAGAACTTTCAGTTGTTTCTGAAAGCTCTGGACAGGATATTGTAAAACCTAAAGTAAGATTTCCAAACATCATAGGCACAGAATACAAGCAGAATTACTGTTTTTATATGACTTTTAGTTACCAGTGGACCCAAGGGCAGGGTCAAAGCTTTGCAGTACAGTGTCTACATACACATTAAGGAAACATATTCAATTTTTCTCTGATATTCAGGCTTTGCCTCTGAACATGTGAGGTTCTGTCTGAATTATATAGACTCTCCTGGGTTGACACTTTCTGTGATCTGCCCACTAACAGAGGGGAAAGCATGTTGTTGATGGGAAGGGTGAAATTGCAAGATCTGCTACCCTTGTAAGCATCAATGTCAAATTTCAGGACACCTGCAAATTGGTTTTCCAGATTTTACCTGTGGCTGAGATAAACAAATATAGGAGTCCACTTCTTAGGCTACAGATTGTAATGTAGACTGCATTTCATATTTTATTATTTTTCCCCTTTCTTTTTCTGTCATGCAGGTCCCATGGATCAAACTCAGGTCCTCATGTTTGGTGAAAAGCTCCATTACCCATATAAAAAACTCATAAGCTTCCTTCTCCCAGTCAATATATGGTGTATGTTCTTAGCACTAGCTGTTGAACACAAGGTTTCACATGAACTAGGCAACAGTACTATAATTAGTTGCAGTGCTCCCAACTCTGAATTTTCTTCACATTATGAGCATCCAAGTCAATTTGTGCTTTGATTTGGTCATAATTTCTTCTATGTAAGGTATTCTCCAAGAGTTAAAAATTAAACAGAACCTTGGATGACTAACCATCTCTCCAGGCTCTCAGTTATTCCTCCTTAGCAATATCATTAATGTCTTTACTAGAATCAAACCAATATAGAAATAGAAAAAGAATTTCCAAGTTTCTATAACTGTGATCCAAGCACTAGTTGGTTCCACGCTTATTAAATATTGAACTTTTCAGTATTTCAGATTGTAACTACTTAAAGCATAGAGAAAATAAAAATGTGATTTTTCCCTTAGGATAGAAGAAGTTTGTGTGTGTGTGTGTGTGTGTGTGTGTGTGTGTGTGTGTGTGTGTGTGTGTAGCAAGACAGGCTGAATACACTAACATAGCTCATGTATACGTCAAAGTTTTCAAATATCTTGTTTTCTTACAAATGAAATATTTTGTTTTCTGCTTTCTCTAACATTGATATATGTGCAATATCAGGAAAAATAAAAAAAAATTGACAAGACGATAGATAAACAAAGTGAAATTATGCTTTACTGATTTTTAATGGCATATGATTGGACTTATTGATTATTTTGATCATCTTTGTGAAGTGTCATAATTTTCATGGCTGCCAGTGGCTATTTTGAATCTGGCACATTAGGATTCATCTTAGCACTTCTTTTAATATAGAAATTCTTCAAAAATCTTGAAATAACTAAGCAATTTTCATTAACAAATGAAATTCAGCATTTAAGAATTTCATGCCTAGAAATTCCAAATATCAAGAAGAAATTATAGATCTACATCTAATGCATCCATTTTCTGTTTCAAGGATTTCCACATAGTTGAGTTATAGAAATATTGCTCAATGTGTTTTTAGTACTATACTAGATAATGTTTATTTGTTTAAATATTTCTAGTCTGATTTTTTTATTTATTTGTGCACTCATGCGTATATGTACATTTTATATATGTGTGGTTTATGTACAAATGTGTACATAGGTACATATGGAGGCTAGATAAGGAGGTTTGGTATCTTGCTCTATCACCCTCTGCCGCTTGAGGCAGGGTCTTCCAATGATTATGACAGTGATCTAGAGGACACCAAGACCTAGTGCTTTCCCTCTCTCCATGACACCAGGACTTTGGGGTTATAGGCACACATATGGTCACACCCAACTTTTTATGAAGGTGGGTTCTGGAACCCGACTCATGTGTTTACATTTATGCAGCCAATTATCTTTCCAGTGAGTCTAAGGGTGAATCACTATGTAAGTGCTGGAAATAGAATCAGGATCTTCTGCAAGAACAACATATATCCCTAACTTCTGAGCCAACTCTCCAGTCCTAGACTGAAATTATTAAAGGTATTTCTTAAATTATTGTTTCAACTATAGTTCATTGATGTTTCATTGTTAGTTGCCTATGTATTGAGTGGAAGTGAGAACTGCAGTGTAGTATGTTTGTATTTGGGGTCATATTTCTCATGCACCACCTTGTGCAGATCTTGGGTGATTTTTTTAGTCCCTCAACTGTGTTGGCAAATATTCTTACAAATTAGATAATATTTATGTGATTGCAAAAACATACACATTAGTCCTACTGGGTAGCACAGAACATGAATTATTGATAGGTAACACAAAGTATGATCTTGACTTCCCTCTCTTTTACATCTTTTGTTTCACTTTACCATAACAAGTAACACATCCGGAGGTTTCTAAGACATATATAGGTCTGAAATTCTTGACTTCTTCCATGAAGCAAATATGGATCAAGAAGGTAACATCCTGCACAGGGTTCTGAAGAACAACTCTCATGGGAACTGACATGATAAAGGAAGACTAAGGAAGAGTTCTGATGTAGATAGAACATCATTTGTAGTACCTGACCATGAGATCTAGCCCTGGACTCACTCACTGTAGCCTGAGTTGGAAGAAATAATACAAGTGTTTATACCTGCATGTAACACGAATTTTAAATGGTCTTATTAAAAAAAAAACAAACAAACCTAGAGCCAGATATTGGGGCGAAAGCTAAAAGATCAGAGGAACAGAACAAGGCAGCCGCAAGTACTTACTGCTAGGAAGTCCTCAGCTCAAGAGAGCCACTTCCTATATACTAATGCCTTATATGCCTTTCTGTACCCTGCCATCCTACTTTTCCTCTCATCCAGCTACATACTTCCTCTTTTTGCCCAACTCTATTACATCTTTCTGTCAGAACAGACATCCAGACCTCTATGGTTAACTAGTTCTGGGATTAAGGGCATGTGTCACCACTCCTGACTCTGTTCCCAGTGTAGCTTTGAACTCACAAAGATTCAGATGAATCTCTGCCTCCCTAGTGCTAGGATTAAAGGCATGTGCTATCACTGCCTGACCTCTATGTTTAATATAATGGCTAGCTTTTTCCTCTGATGTGCAGGCAAGATTTATTTGTCAGAGCACAAATAAAATATGTCCACATTTCCCTTTTTTTTGTCTAAAATGAAAAAAGTTATAAATAATATAAGGAAAACTATATACAATAACTACAATAACTATATGCAATATATACAGGCAATGAATACAGCAACTATGTCTAGTCCTTTTGCATCTGACAAATTTAGTGAATATATTCCTTTATTTATCCTATTTTGTTGAGTCCAAAATGTACCTAATTCACTTTCTATCCTAACTTTTATTACCAACAGAAAACTATCTTTTGATGACTTTTAAACTTATACACTTTACACCTCTAAAGAGTTTCTTTTCTGAGTTTCTTAACAAGGAAAATTGTTACTACAACTATCTAATCTTCAACTCCCTCAGAGACCCAAGAAGGAAATAATATTACCTAAGTAAGCAGGACGTGTAAACAAGTGACTTCCAAAAACTGAGAAATGACAAAAACACTGGTTGCCAGGACAGTCACCGAGGGTTCTCTGCAAAGTTGGGGCATCCATCTCCTGTTAGAGAACTTTTATCTGTATTTAGGGCATAAAGATGTTCTAGTATTTTATATTGCAGAGTTCTGTTTGATCACATTTTGCTATTTACTACTATGATGAATATAACAGAATTTTATTAGTTTCTGTCTGACTAGCAAATGACATAGCAACAGTCACTGACTGACTATTTCTCCCACAACACTAAGAAAAACATTCATATACTATGGATATGATTTTTTTCTACTTTTATTTCTTTAGTTCATGCATTCTTTCCAAAGGAAATTCCACTCTGATTTATTTTCCTTATACTGAAAATAAGTCCTGAAAACTGGAACAGGACATCTTTCTTTTGACATTAATTAATTAATTTTCTTTATGCTCTCAAATCATCTGTAGAAAGATTGCTTATGATTTTCTTCATTTTTATGTTCTCTAGTGATAATTGTCACCCTTAAAACACTAAGATAACTTCTCAAACATGGTAACTTTAGCTATTTATTTTCATTTTTCTTTTAAAATTTTCTTGAGATTGCAATAAAATAAGAAATGATTCTTATTTCCATTTTCTCTTCCCAAAGCCTCCCATATCTCCTTCTTCTCTCTTTTTCAGACTGATGCCCACTTGTCTTCATTAACTGTTGTTACATGCATATATGCATGTGTACATCCATATCTCTAAATATGACCTGCTCAGTCTGTATAAAATGTCACTTGTGTTTTCAGGCTGACCATTAGGTATTGGATAAAGAATTGGTGTCCTCTACCTTGGAGTAGACTATCTCTCCCACTCTCAGCATTTCTTAGCTGCCTGTAGTTCCTTATTTTCATTATATTTTGAGAATTTCATACATGTATAGAATGACATATGATCATGTCCAGCTCCTATTTCATCTTCCAGCTCCCTCTGAATCTTTCACAACATATCTCCTTTCCAACTTTATGTCTTCTTTTTGTGCTTTTTAATTCCACTAAACCAATATTTTCATAAAAATAATGTGCAATTGCTGAATTTAAAGGGATGTTAATATCTGCTAATTAATTGTGATTGTACAGTGTTCTAGTTTGAATATTTGTTTCCCAACCGATCACATGGTGAAGGCTGATTCCAACCATGATGGTGGAGGTCGGACCTTTGGGAAGATGGAAACCATGGAGTTAATTTCATTATGATAAGAAGCACCAGAGTGGTGAACTCTCTCTAGACAGGCCACGTGGAGTGACACCAAAATCTTCACTGTTTGCAAGCCTGGGAATGGACTGTCCTCAAAGAAGTAGACCGACCAACGTTTCATTTTCAAGTTTTCTTTTCTTTTTTTTTTTTTAAATAAAAATATAATTGTATCACTTCCTTTCTTTGGTTTTTCTCATTCCAACAGTTCCCAATTTCCTTCCCTTCAACTTCCATGGCTGCTCCCAAATTGGTGGGTTTGTTTCTTGTATTATTGTTGATGTGTGTGTGTGTGTGTGTGTGTGTGTGTGTGTGTGTGTGTATATAGAAACACAACCTGCTGAGTCCATTCAGTTTAGTTTGTGTTCGTGTGCTTTCAGGACTGACCACTTTGTAATAGTTAAGCAATTAGAGGTGTCATCCCTGGGAGACACTAATTCTCTTCTCTCCGCAGTCATTAATAGTTTGTAGTTCTTTCTGTAGGTATGGGGTCCACTGAGCTTTTCCTTTTTTGAGTTTAGAAAATCATTTGAAATTGTCTTTGTTTGTGTATTCTTTAGGTAGTCATATTGTTCAGGTATTGCGTGTGTAGCTTCCCTCTGGGATACAGTCTCATAATAGAGTTCCTGGCTCTTAAAATCTTTCAGTTCACTTTCCCCAATATTACTTCAGTCTCTGATATAGGAGTTTGTGTCTGAGTGGTTTGCCTGAATGTATGTAGGTACACCATGCCTGTTATGCAGGGAGGCCAGAAGAGGGCATCAGATCCCCTGGACACAGAGTGGCAAACAGCTATGAGCTGCCATGTGGGTGCTAGAAACCAAAACCTGATCCTCCAGAAGATCAGCGAGTGTTTTCAACCACAGAACTATGCTTTGATCTTGCCTTTTCCATCGAATAGCCTTGGTAAATGATTATTTATTGTTTATGCTTATTTATTATTTATTGATTATGTTAAATATTTTATTATAGTAACTTGAAGTGATTAATATATGAAATGATCATTTATCAATGTTGTTGGGAATTAATATTAAAACAAATAATATGTAATGATATCATATATTATTAGTTATTTCATATACATTCCATATATATTAAATATTTTATGCATAATTTTATTTTATCCACATATTTTGACATATTTTCATTAATATAATTCAACTACACAATAAGTTGATTGCATTGTCACAAATTGTATTAGCTAGGGGTAACCTCTTCTTTATGTGGTTTTATACTTTGATAGTCTAAATTTGCATCATGTTAAATATTTTATATTCACATGTGAAGTTATATTTATAAAAACAATCACTCTATAATACTGTTCAGATAAATATATAGATACCTAGAAGATACACACACTCTCACTCACGTTTGTATACACACACACACACACACACACACACACACACACACAAATACTCATAATTCAGCTCTAGATATACATACATTCTATGCTGATACTGTGTACCATATTTCTTCATTTTCCTTGATTAAACAGAGATATTGCTGACATTTATAGGTTAAAAATAATACAATAACAGATTTTAGTAGTATCTCATTGCTGGTTTAAGGAGGTTGCCTGTATTATTAATAGAACTACAGGATGCTGATTTATATTTTTACCAATCAACATCACAATACATGGATGTTGTGGAATCTGTATTAGTAACATTTCAAAAATCTGATATTAGTTACACATACCTGTTTATTTGAGATGAATATAAAACCTTCCAAGAATAAACAATTCATAGTTTCTTTAAATACTAATTTGCTGATATACTATGTCTATCACGTGTTTTTAATACTCAAGTTGCTCAGTGGATAACCTTTAACTTTGATATTCTTCTCAGATTCCAATATTAAGTTTACATGTCAATCTCCTAAAAGAATTATCAGTAACTCCATTGTTTACAAAGCTTAAAAGCAATTTGGTATACAGTAGAATTCACTCAGACTTCTCTGGCTTTGATAGATTTATAGGTGCAGCATATTCATTTGTAATTGTGAGTTGTATTTGCTTAGTCACAGGGACAGTGAGCACTTTGTGTTTTTTTAGAGTCTATTCTAAGTAGTAGGTGGAATAATGGTTTGTAATTTTACTGCTGCAAGCAGTATCTGTAGTATTCTTTACCCTTCTAACTCCTTTGCCACTTTGTGTGCTTTATGGTGCCTTTGCAGTAATTAAAAAGGTTTATTTAGTTTTCTCTAGTTTTTCTTGACCAGTCATGACTATTTTAATAGCAAAACACTAAATATAATTTTTCGTTAATCTCTTTATTTTTCTTTACTATTCTATTACCGCTGTTTCAGACTTACTCATAGATTGAGCTGCATGTATGTGAAACATGGCACACTGAACACTAGGTTTATTAACACTGAAACTTCCTCTTTCAAACATTTACTGTTCACTTCTATATATTGTATTCTCTGGTATAAACTCATTCTAGTCTGTCAATAAACGGTATCTGTTTATTCATAAATCATTTATTTTTGCTAAAAAAGCAACAGCATCTCATTTGTGGTTTTACTTTTTCTTGATTATTGCAGAATTTTTTAGGTGTGCAAAGATGTGTTGCATTTGTTTAACTATGTAAAGATGTGTTGCACTTATTTCTGTTGCAGAATATTTGTTTAACAGTATAAAGACATGTTGTAGTTGTTTAATTATGTCAAGATGTACTGCCGTTTTACCTTGCCTGCCTAAGATACTTGATTGGTCTAATGAAAAACTGAATGGACCATAGTGAGGAGGAGGTATAGGCAGGGCTTCCAGGCAGGGAGGGCAAGGAAGAAGAGGAACTTTGGCTTAGGAAAGGCAGAAAAGAAAAAGATGTGCCAAGGAGATGCCAAGGGCCAGACAGAGAGAAATGGCAGAAGCAGGAAAGTAGGTCACACAGAATAAAAGAAAGGTAAAAAGCCCCGAGGCAAAATGTAGATGAATACAAACAGGTTAAATTAAGTTAAAAGAGCTAGCGGGATAAGCCTAAGCTAAGGCCAAGTGTTCATAATTAATAATAAATCTCCGTGTTCTGTCATTTCTATGGTTTTGGAAGTTGCTTGCCCTGTACTTCGTTTACTCAGTTACTATATCCTTCTTGGGTCTATAATGGAATTGAAGATGAGATAGTTATACTTTTCCTTGTTATCAAATTCAGCAAAAAATACTTTCATAAGAAATGTAAAGTTTATAAGGTTGGGAAATATAGCACTTAAATTGTTCATCTAAGAAAATGTTTTGAGATTTAAAAGGATAATTTGGGGTTAGTAATACAAGTCAGGAAGAAAAGTAAGTTAGGTATACAACTTTGGACTCACTTATATAGAACAGATAATGGAGTATTTTCTATGAATTTGCCAAATGCAAATGGACTAGTTATTGTATAGGTAATTCTTACTCGACAATTGTTCATATTGCATATATTCTTAACATGTTAAAGCTAAAACCTTTCTTTTTATTTAGACAAAAATGGGGAAATATACATTTGCTTAACTGTGTAAAGATGTGCTTCATTTGTTTAATTAGGTGAAGATGTGTTTCATTTGTCGAATTGTGTAAAGATGTGTTGCTATTTTACCTTGGCTGCCTAAGATACCTAATTGATCTTATGAAAAGCTGAATGGCCAATAGTGAGGGAGGAGGTATAGGCAGGATTTCCAGGCAAGGTGAGCAAAGAGGAAGAGAAGTTTAGTTTCAGGGGAAAACATAAAAGGAAACACCAAGTGCCAGCCAGCCAGACATGGAGGAAACAGGAAAGTAGGACATATACAATGAAAGGTAAGAGGCTCTGAGGCAAAATGTAGATGAATAGAAACAGGTTACATAAAGTTAAAAGAGCTAGTGGGACAAGCCTAAGCTAAGGCTGAGCATTCATAATTAATAAGTCTCCATGTATTTATTTGGGAGCTGGTTGTTGGCCCAAAGAAAATGGCAACTATACTTGATCTCTCACTACTTTTTTTTTCTCATTACTTTTTTTTTGGGGGGGGGTTTCGAGACAGGGGTTCCCTGTGTAGTTTTGTGTTTTTCCTGGAACTCATTGGTAACCCAGGCTGGCCACAAACTCACAGAGATCCACCTGGCTCTGCCTCCCGAGTGCTGGGATTAAAGGTGTGTGCCACCACCACCCGGCTATCTTCTCATTATTTTTCTCATGGCAACCTGGTGTGGTTTTATCCTAATATTATTAGAACTTCATGTCACCATGATACTTGCCCACATAACTCTTGTGATTACAAAGCATATATTTGGAAAAGTGAAATACTTAGCAAAATCACTGGTCTGCCATTAGTAATGGCATTTCAGATCAAATTTAAAAACTATGAAAGCCTTCAATGTAAAAAAAAGTACACTTCACAGAGTAATTTGCTATCAAATGTATTTTTTCAAATATTTTCTTAATGTTAGTAACTAATTCATCATATATTTTCTTTTTTATTTTCTTCTTTTCATTTTTCTTTATTAAGAAATTTTTTACTCATTCTATATACCACCTACAGATCCCCCATCCTCCCTCATCCAACCCTCCAGCCCTCCCTCCCAAGCCACCCCATATCCCTACATTCCTCAAATCAAGGTCTCCCATGGGGAGTCAGCAGACTCCAGCACACTGAGCCTAGGCAGGTTCAAGCCCCTCCCCATTGCACTAAGGCTGCACAAGGTGTCATACCACAGGCACCAGGCTTCCAAAAGCTTGCCCATAGACCAGGGACAGATCCTTATCCCCCTGCCTGGGTGCCCCCCAAAGAGTTCGAGCCAAACAAATGCCTTCCATATCTAGAGGGCCTAGTCTAGTCCCATAGGGGCTTCATAGCCATTAGTCTACAGTTCATGGGCTTCTACTAGTATGGCTGGTCATCTCAGCATGTCTTCCCATCATGATCTCAATGTAACCCACCTGCAGAATCCTTCCTCTCTCTTGTAGATTGGATTCCTGGAGCTCAGCCTGGCACCTGGCCATGGATCTCTGCATCTGCCTCCATCAGTCACTGGACAAAGGTTCTACATCATATATTTTCTATGATAGGTACTAGTTTAACTTTAATTATATCTATTAATTATACCTAAATTTAATTTAAACCATTCTCATACACAGCTGATATTTCCTCCATTTTATACATGAGTAATTAGTACTAGAGTAGTTTAGAGTTTTTAAAATGCACACAGTCGGGAAGTAAGAGTACCATGAGTTAAATTCAGGTAAACTATCTCCCAAGTCACACTGATGACATTGCACTAGCAAAAATATAAAATAATAGTAATAATGATGATATAGTAATCATAATAATGAATCAATATTAATGAAAACAAATGACTAGTTAATGAAATATTTTCAATTTAATAGAAAAATTGTTAAACTCGTCTTTACTGGCACTTTGTGCAAATGTAAAGTCCTACAAGTTGTATCAGAGATGAAAGCAAGTCTATTTTACTTTATATTTATTTGTATGTATGTGTGGGCACATTTGCTGCGGCTAAGTTTACTTTTTAAAATGAGAATTTTTTTTCATTTTATAGATGTATTTTTTAAGTTTGTTTTTTTTAAAATTCTTTCACATATTACATTCCAACTGTAGTTTCCTTCTGTGGGATGTCTTTCTGTATGCTGTAAATATGTGTTGCTCCTGTTGGCTAACAAATAAACTGCATTGGTCTATGGCAAGGCAGCTGAGAGGCAGGTGGAAAATCCAAGCAGAGAGACAAGGATTAGAAAGGTGGATTGGGGGAGATGCCAGCCTGCCACCCAAGAAGTAACAAGATGCCAGTAGACCAGTAACACCACGATCATGTGGCAACATATAGATTAATAGGACTGGGTTCAGTTAAGTTATAAGAGCTAGCTAGCAAGAAGCCTGAGCCATAGGCCATGAAGTTCATAAGTAATACAAGCCTCTGTTTGTTTACTTGGCTCTGAGCAGCTGTGGGACAGGGTGGGACACAGGAAAACTGACTACAGTTTCCCTCTTCTTCCTTCTCTTCCAGTTTCCTCCCACCCCTATCCACTCCTCTTCCTTTTCCTTCTAAAAAGGGCAGGCTTCACAGGGATATCAACCAAACATGGCATATCAAGTTGCAATAAGACTAGGCACCTCCCCTCATGTTAAGGCTGGACAAGGAAACCCAGGAGGAGTAAACAGATCCTAAAAGCAGGCAAAAAAGAGTCAGAGACAGCCCCCCTTGCTCTCCATTCCCATTGTTAGGAGTATCACAAGAAGACCAAGGTACACAACCACAGCATGTATGTAGAGGGCCTAGGTCAGACATGTGCTTCCTCCCCGATTGTTTGTTTAGTCTCTATGAATCCCTATGAGTCCAAATTTGTAGTTTTTTGTGAGTCATCTGGATCCTATAATCTTTCCTACCCTTCTTCCTCAGGATTCCATGAGTGCCATCTAGTGTTCGGTTTGGGTATCTGCATCTGTTTCCAGAAACTGCTGGATTAAGTCTCTCTGATGATGATTATGTTAGACGCTTATGAGTATTTCAGAATATCATTAGAAATCATCTCACTGCCTTTTTTTTGCCAGTCATGATTGGTTCTATCCTAGGTCCCTGGACTACCCAGCCTCTGTGTCCTGGCCTCTCAGGCAGTGTCAAGAGTAGGGTCCCTTTTGTGGTATGGGTTTCATGTTGGACCTGTCATTCATTGACCACTCCCATAGTTTCTGGTCCATCTTTATCCCAACATATCTTCCCAACAGGACAAATTGTAGGTTAAAGGTTTTGTGGCTGGGTTGGGATTATACATCAAAACACTGTACATCACAAATTAAAATAAATAGACAATTTTTTTGATAGATACCACTTAGCAAAGTTAAATCTATATCAGATAAACGACTTAAATTGACCTAAAACCCCTAAGGAAATAGAAGCAGTCATTAAAAGTCTTGTAATCAAAAAGAGCCCAGGGCCAGATGGTTTTAGTATGTAATTTTACCAGACTTTCAAGGAAAAGCTATACCAATACTCCTCAAATTACTGCACAAAATAGAAACAGTAAAAACATTACCAAACTCATTTTTTGAGGCTACAGTTACCTTGATACCCAAACCACACAAAGATTCAACAAAGAAAAAGAATTACAGACCAATTTCCCTCATGAATAAAGATACAAAAATGTTCAATAAAATATTCACAAACCAAATCCAAGCACACATCAAAAAGATCATCCATCATGATCAAATAGGCTTCATCTCAAAGATGCAGAGATGGTTCAACATATGAATAACTGTTAATGTAATCCACCATATAAACAAACTGAAAGGGAAAAAACGTATACAATCATCTCATTAGATGCTGAAAAACACGTTTGACAAAATTCAACACCTCTTTATTATAAAAGTCTTGGAGAGATCAGTGATACAAGGGACATTCCTAGACATAATAAAGGCAATTTACAACAGACTGTTAGCCAACATCAAATTAAATGGAGAGATTTTTGTCAAATAACATTTCTGCATCTAGTGAGATGATAATATTTTTTTTTCTTTGAGTTTGTTTATATGGTGTATTACATTGGTGGACTTTTTCGTATGTTGAACCACCCTTGCATCCCTGGGATGAAGCCTACTTGATCATGGTGGATAATTGTTTTGATGTGTTCTTGGAGTCTGTTTGCCAGTAGTTTATTGAGTATTTTTGAATCAATGTTCATGAGAGAGATCGGTCTGTAGTTCTCTTTCTTGCATCTTTGTTTGGTTTAGGAATCAGGGTAATTGTAGCCTCATAGGAGTTTGGTAATATACCTTCTGCTTCTATTTTGTGGAACAATTTAAAGAGTATTGGTATTAAGTCTTCTTTGAAGATCTGGTAGAATTCAGCAGTGAAACCATCAGGTCCAGGGCTTTTTTTGGTTGGGAGACTTTTAATGACTGATTCTATTTCCTTAGGGGTTATTGGACTATTTGAATGGTTTATCTGGTCTTGATTTAACTTAGGAATGTGGTACCTATCCAGAAAATTATCCATTTCTTTTAGATTTTCCAGTTTTGTGGAGTAGAGTTTTTTGAAGTATGACCTGATGATTCTCTGGATTTCCTCATTGTCTGTTGTTATGTCCCCATTTTCATTTCTGATTTTGTTAATTTGGATGCGCTCTCTCTGTCTTTTGGTTAGTTTGAATAAGGGCTTGTCTACCTTGTTGATCTTCTCAAAGAACCAACTCTTTGTTTCATTAATTCTTTGTATTGTTCTCTTTATTTCTATTTTATTGATTTCAGCTCTCAATTTGATAATTTCCTGGCATCTGTTCCTCCTGGGAGACTTTGCTTCTTCCTGTTCAAGGGCTTTCAGGTGTGCTGCCAAGTCACTAGGCTGAGATTTCTCCAGCTTCTTTATGTGGGCATTCAGTGCTATGAATTTCCCTCTTAGCACTGCTTTCATTGTGTCCCATAAGTTTGGGTATGTGGTGTATTCATTTTCATTGATCTCTAGGAAGTCTTTAATTTCTTTCTTTATTTCTTCCTTAACCCATTGGTGATTCAGTTGAGCATCATTCAGTTTCCATGAGATGGTAGGATTTCTGTAGTTTTTTCTGTTGTTGAAATCTAACTTTAAACCATGGTGGTCTGATAGAACACAGGAGGTTATTCCAATTGTTTTGTATCTGTTGAGATTTGATTTGTGGCCAAGTATGTGGTCGATTTTAGAGAAGGTTCCATGGGGTACTGAGAAGGTATATTCTTTTTTGTTCGGGTGGAATGTTCTGTAGATATCGATTAAGTCCATTTGAGCCATAACATCAGTTAAGACCATTATGTCTCTGTTAAGTTTCAATTTGGCTGATCTGTCCAGAGGTGAAAGTGGGATGTTGAGGTCTCCCACTATTAATGTGTGGGGTTGTATATGTGATTTAAGCTTTAGTAATTTTTTTTTTTTTTTTTTTAACATATGTGGGTGCCCTTGGGACCTGTTGAAACTGAGAAGCTTTTGTAGAGCAAAGGACACTGTCAACAAGACAAAGTGACAGCCTACATAATGGGAAAAGTTCTTCACCAACCCCACATCTGACAGGGGGCTGATATCCAGAATATATAAAGAACTCCAGAAATTAGACATCAAAATGCTCAACATTCCAATTAAGAAATGGGCTATAGAACTAAACAGAGAATTCTCCACAGAGGAAGTTCAAATGGCTGAAAGACATTTAAGGAATTGCTCAACATCCCTAATTATCCAGGAAATGCAAATCAAAATGACTCTGAGATACCACCTTATACCTGTCAGAGTGGTTAAGATAAAAAACACAGAAGACAGCTTATGCTGGAGAGGATGTGGAGCAAGGGGAACGCTCCTCCACTGCTGGTGGGAATGCAAGCTTGGACAACCACTTTGGAAATCAATATGGCGCTACCTTAGAAAATTGGGAATCCATCTCCCCCAAGACCCAGCTGTAGCACTCTTGGGCATATACCCAAGGAATGCTCAATCATACCACAAGGGCATTTGCTCAGCTATGTTCATATCAGCATTGTTTGTAATAGCCAGAACCTGGAAACAACCTAGATGTACTTCAACTGAAGAATGGATAAAGAAAATGTGGTACATATACACAATGGAGTACTACTCAGCAGAGAAAAACAATGACATCATGAGGTTTGCAGGCGAATGGATGGATCTAGAAAAAATCATCCTGAGTGAGGTAACCCAGACCCAGAAGGATGAACATGGTATGTACTCACTCATAGGAGGATACTAGATGTAAAACAAAGATGGCTAGACTGCTACACAACTCCAGGGAGGCTACCTAGAAAACAGGACCCTAGGAAAGACACAGGGATCACCCAATGACAGCGAAATGGATGAGATCTACATGATAAACCTAGACGACAGTGGGAGTAATGAAGGACAAGGTTTGAGGGAAAGAAAGCTTAGGGGAGCAGGAGATCCCAGCTGGATCAAGAACAGAAAGGGAGAACATAATAGACCATGATAAATGAAGACCACATGAGAACAGGAATAGGCAGAGTGCTCGAGAGGTCCCCAGAAATCCACAATGATATAGCCTCTGTAGACTGTTGGTAGTTGTCGATGGAGGGCCTGATCTGACCTAGTCTGGTGATCAGATGACTAAACACCCTAACAGTGGTCTTGGAACTCTCATCCAATAACTGATGGAAGTAGATGCAGAGATCCTCGGCCAGGCCCCAGGTGGAGCTCCAGGTGTCCAACTGTCAAGAAGGAGGAGGTCCTGCAAGAGCGTGAATTGTTGAATCTAAGATTGCAAAATGCACAGGGACAAATAACTAATGGAATGTAAGCACATGAATTATGAACCAACAGCTGTGGAGCCCTCAGCTGGATCAGGCCCTCTGGATAAGTGAGACAATTGAGTAGCTTGATCTGTTTGGGAGGCTCCCAGGCTGTGGGAGACCTGTCCTTGGTGCATGAGTTGGCTGTTTGGAACCTTGGGCTTACAGGGACACATGCTCAGCCTGGAAGGAGGGGACAGGACCTGCCTGTACTGAATCCACCAGGTTTAAAGAGTCCCCAGTGGTGTCTTGGTCCTGGAGGACATGGGAATGGAGGGGAGGGTCTGGGGGTGGGTTTGGGAGTGGGGAGGACAGGGGAACCCATGGCTGATGTATAAAATTAAAACACATAATAATAATAAAAAAAATCAGCAAAACGACTAAAAAAAAAAGAAAAAAACAAATTAAATGGAGAGAAACTCAAAGCAATTTCAGTAAAATCAGGAACAAGTACATTCTCTCCACATCCATTCAATATAGTACTTGAAGTTCTAACTAGAGCACTAAGAGAATTAAAGGTAACCAATGGGATACAAATTGTAAAGGAAGATGTTAAAGTATCGCTATTTGCTATGATAAGACAGTATGCGTAAGAAACCCAAAAAATTCTACTGGGAAACTCCTACAGCTAATAAACACCCCTTTGAAGTGTTTGGATACAAATTTAACTAAAAAAACTCAATAGCCCTCCTATAATCAGGATAATTTTTTATCTAGAAAAATGATACTTTTCTTTTTCAGAGAAGTTATTCATTATAATCATTTAATGTACCAATTTGGAATATAAAGCCTATGTACATTTTTAAAGGGCATTCATTTCTTAATGGTTGTCTATTATAAGTTGCAGTAGTACCCAAATTAATATTAGCATGATAATAAAATATTAACCAGAGAATTGAGATATGCATTGTCAATATTTT
The DNA here is from genome assembly GCF_903995425.1 of Onychomys torridus. NCBI lineage: Eukaryota > Metazoa > Chordata > Mammalia > Rodentia > Cricetidae > Onychomys > Onychomys torridus. The sequence continues at coordinate 125,675,376 of NC_050448.1, forward strand.
CTCCTAAATAAACAATTCTTGGAACAAAGGCACATGTACAAAATGCCAAGATAACCCTGACCTTTAAAACATAAATCATTATAACAGTACATAATCACACCTTTTACATTTTATTTATTTATTTTAAAGATTTGTATAATTTTTAGGAATTGTGTATATCTATGTGTTTGGGATATTTGCACAGTCCTGCAGTGCCTGCTGAAGAAAGAGAAGGCATCAGAATCTTTGGAAATGAGATATAGTTTATTTTGAGTTGTTTGATGTGGGGCTGTGTCCTCTGAAAGAGCAATAATTCCTCTTAATCATTGAACAGTATTACCAGCCCTATATTTTACATTTAAAGTCATTTTGATTTCATACATGACGTTATTGATTCAATTGCATCAGAAAAAGTTTTATATACTTTGTCTAAAGCATGTTAGTTTAAATGGTATCATCCACCCCCAAATATTTCAGCACAGGTAGGCACAAAACTCACAGATTACATGAAATTAAGTTTTAAGATGCATTGTGCTAATCTAGCAAATATTAACTATATTATCTTTGAAAATTTTTGATTCTACCTATATTATTTGTATAAAATTAGAAGAAAATTAATTAATTTGATATTAGGAAGTTTTGTCATAATGTTCCCCTAAACACCTGGTTCTTTTACTAAATTTGAATTTTTGGAAATAATAAACTCATGAAGTTAAAGATAGAATTGATAGAGATAAAGATAAAGATAGAATTTATGGAGGAGGAAGAGGGGTGGGGTTTGGCTTTTGAGAAAGGTTTCCCAATGTAGACATGTTTGGCCTGAAACTCACTATGTAGAGTAGGTTGTTCTTGAACTCATAAAGCATGGCCTGCCTCTACTTCTGGAGTGTTGGGTTTAAAGGTGTGCAACACCACACCTGGAGAAATATTAATTGTCTAACAATGTTTAATGTGCATTTACTTTTGAGTAAATTGAGTATATAGAGTATCTTCCATTAATATCACATGCTTTTACCTCACCTCATTAGTAATGAAAATAAGTGATTATAAGAACAACAATCATCATCATATCAAAGTGGATGGAGAAAACCTACAGGAAAAACAACAAGAAATTAAAGAATTCTGAGAATGGGAGAAAACAAACAAGCCAGAAAGTCTGACGCCCATATTCTGTTAACATGCCTCTGGTAACAAAATGTCTCCTTGTCTGTGTTTCAAAAATAAGAAAAAGTTTGGTGGCCTAGCTGAGGGGTATAACAATCATCTAGCAAATACAACTCTTTAAGAATGCTTTTAAACAACACATATTTTAAAAGTAATAATAATATTCTAAATCACCATGTTATCAGGCCCCAGCAGTGCAAATATGAAATAGTAGCACAAGTCCAGAACTCATGTTATAGTCACTCCTTCTCCTTTTTAATTTTGATGCCCCGTAGGACAACTTTTAGAGTTCTGAATTAATTGTGATTTGACTCTGATGATCTACAAGGCACACTGTCAAAATTATCACCATACTCTACCCTTCACTTACAGTTCATCTTGTTTTTGCTGGTGGTGTGTGCCCAGAAGTTATAGGTAGTATCAGCTTTTCTCCTTTCCACCTAGAGAGACTGGTTGATGTTGGGATGTCTTCCTCCATCACTCTCCACCTCATTTTATGATGGATGGTCTCTCACTGAATATGGAGGCCACTGTTTCTGCTGAACTGTCAGCTGGGGAAGCCCTGGGCTTGTCTCTCTTTACTCTCAGCTTTGAGGTTACAGACAAATGTTGCCACACAGCTGTTTTATTTGTGCTGTTGGTCTGAACCCAAGTCCTCATGCTTTCCCAGAAAGTCCTTACTACTGAACTCTCCCCGCCATGGAAATCCCTGTTTTTAATAGGGCATCTCTCATTTTCTTTTGAGCTCCCAATGAACTGCTGAAGTATGGCGATTGGGTTTTCTTGAGGGTGCTTCAGGGTTTGTCTCGGATGCAACTGGTTTGGAGCCTTCACCATTATCGTATTTGATGTCTGTTTCTATTAAGTTTTTATATCGAAGACTGAGAAAAGAATAATTCATTTTCAATTTTGGCTTATTTCCTTGTTGGTACATTTATATTTAAGATATAAAGATGGAATATTGCTAACACCACTCTTTGTAGGTTACTATCTCTCCCTGCTTTGAAGTGCGACCAAACTGTCTCCCCTAGCATAATGAAATCTAGACTTTTCAAAGTTGTTTTCTCATGTGTGTGTGTGTGTGTGTGTGTGTGTGTGTGTGTGTGTGTGTGTGTGCGCGCGCTCACGCGAGCTCGTGCATGAGTGCTGGTCTACTTGAGCACTGTGGGTGTTCTGGTTTCTGTGGAGGCTGGAGAAGAGTGTCACATCCCCTGGAGATGTACTTACATGTGATTGTGAGCTCTCATATATTGGTGCTCAGAATGTAACCAGATCCCCTGCATGAGCAGAAAATGTTATTAGCTGGTGCCAAGTCATCTCCCAGCCCATTTGATTTTTAGCAACCTGAAGTACTATATGCTTCTACATTTCTAATGTTGCTTTCCACAGTTGCTAAAGGATACACATTTCCAACTTATGGTGTATTTTTCAGATTATCGAGTGTTTGTCATAAATCAATGAATTTGGAGATTACATTGCTATATTTGATGGCATCAGAAAAACCACATTCCTATTTACGTCATCCTAAATGTCCTCTTTCTGTAGCTTCTATTACTATTTCTCTTAAATAGGTGATCTTATATTTGTTGCTTCCTCAAAACTTAATTTATACTCTGATAACGTATCGGAATCTTGCCCAAGTAAAATCTCCTATGGTATTCTAGGACTACACAATTGGATCACTACAATGTATTGAGTGCTTGCTTATCTTACCAAGTTATGTGGATTAAATATAAATAGCAAACTTCAACCATTATGATTCTACCTTACAAACATATGTGACTTTAACTGGGCATTCTCTAAAAAGGAAATTGTCTTGACAGGAATTTGTGGTAGGATAGCTTGGGAGAATATAGCAGTCTTCACAGATACAAACATGAGTACCCCAGGAAGCCAGGGTCCTGAGACTTCTAGCGGGCTGAGATTTCCTCTGGGAGAAGGGGATGACATTGCAATGAACTCTCCATGGCGTCAACATTATTATGTTACCAGAGAGACTTAAACTAAACACAACCTATGTTAGCTTTTGTGGTGAGGTACTTTTCAACTTCTCATCACAGAAGATACACCTACAAAGTTAAAGATATGTGTATTAACGTTTTTATAGCTTTGGACCATCTTAGTGCAGATTAATATGAACAGCAACATAACTTAAAATTTCAAATATTGGTTAAATACCCTAAAACTATTTTAAGTCTATATACCTTTATGAAAATATATTGCTATCTAAGCTTTGCGTTGTCTATCAAATTAAAATTAGTTGTAGTAGTATCTACTTCATTTGATTTGTTTTAAAACTTAAACAATAACAGATAATTTGGAACATTAAAATGAAATTATACATATTAATAACAACAGAGCAGAGTAGCTTTCTGGTGAGGGATCAATAATTATTTGTTGCTATGGTGATTCACATGTTTGTAACTTATCAGTTTTATTCAGTATACATTATTGATGTTTTAACAATGAATTAAGCAGCACAAATACTTTGTTTATTTTACAGTGTGGGAAACTAGAGCTGGAAGGTTATGTCAGTTGTGTATCATGTGGAATTCTAACTTGAAACCATTTTTGGTGAAACTGAGTATTAGTATATTCATTTCAAGTGTTCTACAAAATGATCTATGCTTCAAAATAATATTATAACATACATTTAATCTATACTTATTTGGAATGACCAGATCACCAATATTTACAGATGAAAATTTCGAATTATCTTAGGTATTGGTTTCTAATTTTAAGTTTTAATCTTTTGCTATTAGAGTCTATGTTTCTCAATCCTATATTATTTCAAAACTATATATTTCATTGAAATTTCTGTAGACGGGAATAGGATAGTGGCTGATACCATGAAACTGCAGTGTCTTAGTGATAATTGCTATGAGAATTTTTGCTGTTGGAGGGAATTCATCAATTTTTACCTAAATTTCTAATGTCAAAGTGTATTTTATGTATAAAAATACATGCAAATATGTCATAATTTCTGAAATCAACTCATTTCTCATGCACATTTTTCTTGACATGAAAATAACATTGTCAAATGAAAGCACCCAAGTCAGTCTTCCATTGTCTTCTATTGCTTAGTGTGCTCCTCCCCCTCCCCCATGCCTCAGTGACCTCAGCTACTCCTCCCCCTCTCCCATGTCTCAGTGATCTCAGCTACTCCTCCCCCTCCCCCATGTCTCAGTGACTTCAGCTACTCCCCCTCCCCCATGTCTCAGTGACCTCAGCTACTCCTCCCCCTCCCCCATGTCTCAGTGACTTTAGCTACTCCTCCAACACCCCCATGTCTCAGTGAACTCAGCTACTCCCCCTCCCCCATGTCTCAGTGACCTCAGCTACTCCTCCCCCTCCCCCATGTCTCAGTGACCTCAGCTACTCCCCCTCCCCCATGTCTCAGTGACCTCAGCTACTCCTCCCCCTCCCCCATGCCTTAGTGACCTCAGCTGTTCCTCCCACTACCCCCATGCCTCAGTGACCTCAGCTGCTCCTCCCCCATCCAAGTCCCAATGACTTCAGCTACTCCTCACCCACCTCCCATGTTGTGAGCTCAATTAATTTTCATTATTTTCAAATCTGTCCTGTGATTAACACTTGTAACTTTCAGGGATTATTGTGTATACATTTTGTGAACTTTGCCCCACATTCTCTTCTCTGAGGCAAATGACTGGATTGCCTTCAATTGTTTTCCACAAGGTTTGTATTGCCCTTCCAGGTCCTTTTTCCCTTCCCCAAGCACTTTACTTTGGATCTGGGAATTCTACAACCTCTTCCTAGGCCTCTGTGCTGTGGAAATTGAAATAACCTCCAGAGATTATCTAATTTCTGAGAAACAGGTGTATCAACTTGGTATCAAGTTAGAACTCAAGGAAGTATGGCACAAATACTTTCGGTGAAGGAAATACAGGCCCCCATCTTAGGGTAGGGCCACAACCACCTGCTGTTCTCAGTTCCAGGAAGGACTTTGGGAATGTGCCATGACAACTCAAATAGATACAGAGTGGTATGCTCCTGCAGACATTCATGGTTTATGGCCCTTGAAGATCTATCTCTAGATAATCCTGTTGAGTAATCTAGATAATCCTGTTCAGTGGAATGTGGTTCCCCATCAAAATTCTAACCCAATGATTTCAAATGTGATATTTTTGACCAAAGTCTAGACCAATAGTTTCAAAAAATCACCTTGCCCCATATCCATTCTACCCAATCCCAAGTCGCCAATTCCTGGCTTGTGGTTTTTCCCTATAAAAACTCTACACCTGGGCTCATGGCTGCTGCCACATTTCCTTCCATCTGCTGTGCAGTGGCCCAGGTTGAACCTGACAATAAAAGGACCTTTATGTGCTTACATTGGAAACTAGCTCCTTGGTGGTCTCTGGGGGTACAGTACTTTCCTAGTCCCTAGGTTTTTCTTTTCCAACTGGATTGATCGTTGCTTCAAAAACATTTTAAGTTTTTTCCAATGTTTCCCTGTGCTGTTTTCTCTCACTGAACCATAATTATCAAGTTGCTCTGTGTATACAATGTCTAAATCCTACCCAAGGTATAGTGCTCTGCACTTAACACATTACATGTGAGTACTTTATTAAATTTATTTTCTCTTGGTTCCATTTAACAAACATCTTTATTTATATATCATTGAAATAATATGACAGTATTTTCTGAAGCCTGAGAGAAAATAAGTTCAAGAATAACACCTTTTCATGTGTAAATTAATTCTAAAATTACTTAATGAAGCCTAATTTTGTCCTGGATTTTGTGAACGTGAAGGTTAGTGAGCTGAACATAGTTCATCCATTCATGTATTCTATTTCATGGGAAAGTTCATTCTACTGACAGAAACAAATTAATTGAGTATACACTTCGCTTTCAACAGCCTAGCAACCTTACATTTCTGCATTGAAAATAGAAAGGCAACGTTTTTATGCCTTCCCTTGTACACTCTTCTCTCGCTTTCTGTTATGATTTTAAAGTTTATTCTTTATATTTTCTAGAGATCCAAAGCATGTTGCATTTATTCTCCTTCAGGCCTTCTGTCTCACAAGAGGACCAGTTTTGTTATGATAGTGGCTTCCTGGCCATTACTGCTGAGCTGATCCCAGTTGAGTGCATGGTTCTTCTCAAGCTCCAGTTAAAATCATTGATCTGGTGCACTGTCAGAGAGAATGTGTGCTCAAAGCTGCTCTGGATTCATAGTGCAAGCACTGGTGAGAGCATTCTGACATCACACTGCTCCTAGGTATCCAAGTGGCTAAAAATTGAAGCATGTTTGGTGGCCCAGCTGGAGGACCGACATTTTTGCCTTTAAACACACACACACACACACACACACACACACACACACACTTTAAAGAGCAGCTTTTTTGGTACAATTTTTGGATTTGGGTATTTTAAGTATCTTTCTGAAACAACAGTTCTCATAATGTTGGGTCATATACGGTTCATACAAAATCATAGTAGGTTCAACTGGCCTTGAGCTAACTGGAGGCAGAGCAGTTGCCTGTGTGGAGAAAAGTCTATAGCATTTTAGGGAAAGCACAGATTAGTTTTTCAGCTGTACTTAGTTGGCATGGTTTAAATCCTTTGTTTAGACTTCCTTCAGAGGGTGTCTCTCAAACCTACCACATAATTACTTGATCCTCATCCCCCTAGAATCATTTTCCTATTTTTCAAATTTATGCTGAGCCTGGGAAACCTGCATAAACCTGAGTGCACAGGGAGTTGACTATCAGCATGTGAGGGCTGAATTGGGCCCATAATGGGCCTAGAAATAAAGAGAATAATGACTTGCGACCTGTGTACTTAAATGTGTGCTTCCCATTTCTGACTGAAAACACTGCTCATGTGAAAGCCAATTTTCTTTTTATGAACTGAACTCATAATTAGAAACTTGAACTATAATAGTCACAGAAATGGTGGTTATAATATAGACATATTACATTTGATTAGATTTTGTGCTAGGGAAAGTTTCCTTTGTGTTAACTGGGCATTTAATTCCAACACCACAGAAAGTAACTTTGAAATTACAAGCTGAGGAGTGTCTCCTGCTCCGGCGCTCAAGCAGGGTTACTGCAGCCTGCAGAGCATCAAGGGCAGTACTGCTTGTGCTTGACATGCCAATTGTCATTTCATTTTTTTCCAGATTTCATCTTAAGTTATTTTTGATTGGTGTGATTGCTTTGTCCACTGTGTAATTCTGGGAACAGGATTTACATTTAGAATGCTGTAAAACACATTGTTCCTTTGGGTGTACTAAAGAAAGCAGTGTGTACTGATTCACATAAATCAAGATAAGAATACTAAAGGCAAAGCAGTTTGATTAGGTACTAAATTAGAAAGATTACAAGGTTGTGGTCTTCTAGCCACCAGGAACTTAAGCCACCCTACATCTGTAGCATTGTCTAGTGTGGAAAATTAAAATGACAGTTTTAAGAGATAAAGGCAATCTTTGCACATTGAGCTTTATCGTTGTTGTCAGTTTATCTGGGTTAGGACGTGTAATGTGATATTATGTACACATGTACTATAAACATTGAGATTTTATAGGCATGTCAAGAGGGTACCACTCCATGTGAAATAAAATGAATTACAACCTTGAAAATTCCATGATTTGCTCTAATGTGGGGACACTTTCTAGCATCTGAAATCTCCAGGAAAAACTGAAGGTAGGTGAATGTAAAATGTTCACTTAAGAGTTATCAGACCAGTACTGTGTAGTTTATCAATGGCAGGAATCAAATTCTCCCTTGCTCTTATCACAAAATTAAAATCAAAATTTATATGTCACATGATAAAAACAATCTGAGAAATTTTGAGATTATTTGTATATACTGTATGTAGTTTTCCCCTCAGTCTTATAAAAGTCATGCATGTTTTGAATGTGCTCCATAATAGTTTCTAAAATTTAAAATAGCATAGTGACTCCGTAATGTCCCTGCTTTTCTAAAACATATAAAATAAACATATCCACATAAGATGCATATTAGAAAGTTCCTTTTTTGTCTTAGTGGATCCACTTTAAATCTAATATATCTTTCCCCCTCATCTTGTATTCTGTGGATGACATGCTATGTGCCTGATTTTATTTCTAATGTGCAAGAGATGTTTGGCAAGTGATATCACCCCTTTCTTATCAAGTTTTACAGCTTTTATGCAGCCAGTACAACCCATTTGAACTCATATTCATTCTGTGCATATTGGCTGTTAGTGAGATTTCTTCTTTCCATGCCCTCTTATAATTAGAAAGAAGGCCCCGAAGGGCCCAATTAGCCAACATGTGAATGTAATTATAACTCTTGACTTTTTCCTTTTCACTCTTTGTATGTATGTCTGTGTAGTATATAGCATAACCTAGCTGGGAGAAAGACCCAGCCAGAAATAAATTATATCTTGCACGCTAAGCTAATTTATGGCAAGCATTCCTTGGGGTTCCTCAGAGACTCAGCTTTCTTCTGTGTCTATTAAGGGAGTTGGTGTACTGCAGCCACTTATATAACCAACTCTGTCCCAAGGGGAAGTTGAACTAAAGAGCTCAACTTGCTATCAGTCTTGTGACTGATACCTAAGCCCCAGTCCAAGCTGAGTCCATGAGGATCCTTAAGAATGCTGAACTTTTGGTAGGAAGTTAGGTAAGATACACTGTGAAATCAGCAGCAGTTTATTAAAAAATTAAGTTGTATTTGTAGTACAACAAAGCTTGGGAGCCAGAAGTAGGACTTGCTCTACGTTGTTTATTCTGAGGCCCAAGTTTCTAGGTCATGACCATGGTATGACAAGTTCTCAGGGGTGGCCACAGGAAGACATACACCCTACTCACAGAATGCCTTTTTTGACATCTATGGATATTTACTTTTCTGTGATCATTTAAAATTCTTCTCTGTACAGAGTAAATCTCATTGCAAACAAGGTATTTTTTGTGTACTGGGACTAGAAGCCTGACTTCCTTCCAGTTAAAACTAAGCAGGAAAATTAAAAGCCACATATATGCACAGGCATTTTGTGTAATGAGCCTGATATTTGCAACCTAAATGGATGTTGCATCAGATTCATAGTAGCATCTTGTCTGAGTTCCATGGCCATAGTTGTTCAATCATTCAGGGCCTTAATCTAGAAAGTGTTAGTCACAGACTCCGATGTTAACGATGCCCTCCAGTGCTCCAGACTGAGCTATGACAATGGGAGCTTCTACTCTGTGATGGTAGGAAAACAGTGTTATTAGTAGAACATGTTGTAATGTGGAAGTAAAAATTCCAAGATCCACACCTTAACATATGTATCCTTCACAGCTTTTGTTTTCTCCTTTCTAAAGCAAGAGAAATAATAAATATAAGAAAGAAAATTATAATGGGATTAAAAATGGTGCTATAGTTATATATCCTAAATTCCTATCAGCTGTTTACATTTACAATCCATAGAAGGCACATACACATAAATGAAAATAAACCATTGTTACAAAAAACAAGAAATTGCAAGTCACAAAATAGTAAGGTAGGATGAAAACTAGCTCCTCAGTTAACCTGAAGTGTACAATGCATCATCAGAAACAAGAGAAAACCTACTTCAAAGGAAGGTAGAAGGAGAGAACCAACTTCTGAGAAACACACATGGATGTCTACGTGTGTGTGTGTGTGTGTGTGTGTGTGTGTGTGTGTGTATGTGTGTGTATGTGTGTGTGTATCCAATGCACTTAAAAGTAAAATTTCAAAATCAGTTAACATCCAAATATCTTGACAATTATTATTACATTAAAATTATTTTTCAGTGACGACAACTTAATAATAAAACTATTAATGTAAAATGAGAGATTACTCAAAACCTTGAGTATGAAAAATGACATATACAATATGAATTTTGAGTGAGTTCATAATGTGCATAAGAATTTTAACTAGGTGTAGAAGAATATTGATTCTAGGAATCAATAAACAGACACACACAAAAATGTAAGGAAGTTCATGCTGACTAAGTAGGAGCCACTTTATAAAGGAAACAGAAAACAATGGTGCTTTTTTGAAACCTAAACTCAAGAATTAATTCCAGCCTGCTTCCCTATCTCTCAGACAGTACACAATGGAAGACTCAAGTTCTTGTGTAAATATTTCAGCTGGAAATAGAAAAGGGATTCTTTAGAACATATCTGTGTGAATAAACACACACACACACACATATACACACACACAAACACACATACACACACACAAACATGCACACACACTCATTTATAGATGGCTGGCTAGGTAGCTTTACATAGTGGAAGGAGAAAATCAAGTTTTGCCAGTTGTTCTGTGACTGCCACATGTGCACCTTAGTACACACACTCCCACACATATGAACACACAAAAATTAAAGAAAAGCATATACTAAGACAAAATTGGATTTCTCAGGTTAAAAATATGCTTATGTGAGAAAATCATATAGATTACTATAGCTGATCATAAAATCAGTAGATTGGAAGACAGTTCAGAGAGGATTACACAAATTACCTTGAAGAAAAAGTAACTTAAGAGAATGGAAATTTAAATTAGTAAGACTTAAGTAACAAGTGAGATCTCCTCAAAGAGACTAATGTGGAAATACTCAGGATCAACCTATTTGTAGTTCCCAGAGTTACTGAGAGCTGCCTTTGGATAGGATGCAGCTGGTTAAACATGCTAGAATTGTGGGCTCTCCTCCCAATAGATTCCTGGTCCTTGTCCAGGCCTACTGATTTCTACAGCAATCTTTTCTTATTGGTTTACCTGTAGACTTTCTTTAGAATGCTCATCCACCATCAACTTCTTTATCTTACCTTGATGATTTTTTTCTAAATTTCTTTTATTTAAGAAACATTTTATTCACTTTACATACCAACCACCTTGATGATTTTATTAAACCAGTGTTTTCATAATTACAAAAGAAATATCTGATAAATGTTTACTAGGTTGTACACTGTTAAATCTCTCTCAATAATTTTTTGGAATATGAATAATCTTTAGTATTTAATATATGAGATGATATCATTCCCCAGATATAAAATTATCTGATAAAAGAAAACATATTCAAGTGTTTTTGCCCCCAAAATTATAGATATAGAGAAAAACTTGGTGGAGAATATATCTGTAATTATATTACATATAACATTGATCAAGGACTAGTGATGTGTTGTTTAATATTCTCTACAACACCTTTGACATAAATGCTTTAGTCTTGCTGATTTTACTGAAACCAAAATGAAGACTCAAAGATAATATTAACTTTTCCAGTGTCTTAAAAGATAGTATGTGATGAGCAGATTAGCTTCAAAGTCCAAATATGTATATATAGAATCAAAGGGAAGGGCCATTTTCCTTTCGTGTGAAACTAAAATGCCTGGAATATTGAAAAGATAACAAAGGAGATGATGTTTTGCTTGAATATGGTAACGATTATATCAGTATCTTTATATATGAAATGTATGTTTGGGACATGATTCTCTGAAGTTTTTATTTTCTTCTTTGTTTAGTGCTATTAATTTCAATTATTTATTTCGAGAATAGATGTGTAACAATTTAATTACATTTGAAGGAAAAACATTATTTGGCAATATATGCAAAATTATATTACTTGTGAATGAGCTATAAGCTAAATATATTCTACCTTGCAGAATGAAATTCAAAAGTGATTAAGAATGGAAACTTAATTATGATATACATTCCATTTTATTTGTATAACTTTATTATGAAAATATTTAAATAGATTCATTTTCTTATGAATGAAATAATTGTCTGAAAACCTTTTTCTGTGACACAACAAATTTGAAATACAGAAAAAGACCTCTGTATCATAGTCGGCTATGACTGCCCCTTTCCATTTTTATTAGAAAAGGAACTCTAAAGCAGATGGGCTTCAAAGATATTTTAAAGATTGAAGTACTAATGCATGGGAGAATTCCATTGCAAACAGTTCCTTTAAAGCACTTCAGTGCATGCTGGGCTGTGGGAGGGAACTGAAGAGCCCTCTTAATCTTGCTTAGATCTTCCCATTAATAGAGTGTTATAAAATTACCTTTAGCATACATGAGAAAAAAGGGGTCTAACTGGGAGAAGCTTGTCTTTGCCCTGAATTATCTCCCATCAAGTAAAGTTTAATACATCATTCTAACTAAAGAAAATTTCAGCTGCAAGAGATGGTTTGGGTTTGTAATTATTTTATTAAATATTGATCATTCCATTCTTTGGAAACCTGACCTACAAATGTTAAGTATTTCCACAGAAGCCAATATATCTTTGGAAAAGTATACCTTTAAAAATTGGTCCATAAGGTATTTGTTAAACTATCTATTATTTTTAATGTATTTATGTTTACCATTTTATATATATATATGTGTGTGTGTGTGTGTGTGTGTGTGTGTGTGTGTGTGTGTGTATGATATTCTTTGATCAAAGTCTCTCCATTCTCTTCTCTGTTTTCCTACTTCCTGACACCAGATCCCCTTCCCTTCCCAATCCCCTCTGTGGTGATATTTTATTTGTGCACCCCAATCAAGCTCATATGGAGATCAGAGGATAAAGCCAGCCACTATATTAAACATAAGAGTCAGGCAATGGTAGCATACACCTTTAATCCTAACATTCAGGAGGCAGAGATTTATTCAGATCTCTATGAATTCAAGGTCACACTGGGAACAGAGCCAGGCATGGTGGCACACACCTTTAATTCCCCTGACAAGTTAACCATAGCGGTATGGAGGTCTGTACAGACAGACAAGAAGTGATAGAGCTGGGTGGACAGAGAAAGTGAGATGGTAGGGCACAGAAAGGATATAGGTGTGACTATACAGGAAGTAGCACTTTTTGGAGACTGAGGATTTGGTGAGGTGAAGTTGGCTGGGGCTTGTCCTATTCCTCTGATCTCTCAGTTTTCACCCCAATATCTGGCTTTGGGTTTTTTTTTTTAATTAATAAGATCATTTAGTAGTTTATCTTATACCCCCCCCACTTACCTTCATGCATTTTATTGTGAGTCACAGCATTGAAAAATAGTTGCCTTCATGTAGCTTTACTTGATCCAAGGCAGTATGTAAGTTTCTACACTTGTGATGACTATGAGACACACCCTGCAACCTTTAATTGCCTATAGCTACAAGTGTTTAAATGGAAATGTATTATTTGTCTTTCAGAGTACAGTGGTATTACCACAAATTTCAAGTCTACATAAATATCTGTAACAAAATGAATCACAATTAACCCTAGTTAATTGTTGTTTTTGAATTGTGATGTTGTTGTAGCTCATAAGTTGTGTCACATTTGAAGAGCAGTGTGCCACAAAACAGTAAGTTCAGGGCATGAGAATCTGGGCAACCAACTGACCAGTCAACATAACTAAAAAAGCTGCTAATGCAAATAACTATGTAAGTAAGTAAATAAGTAAATAAATAAATGTCAAAATTCTACATTTGCCACCTATTCAAATTATGCTTTCTTTTACTAGCAGTTAAGTAAATAGGATAGGATACTTCCATATGTTAATTGGTCTTGAGAAGTCATCAATAAACAAAAATTGTATTTTTAGATATTAGCTCATTTCTCCCCTAAAATACTCATCATTGCAGAGTTTAAATATAGAAAATCAAAATGATTGTTTTAAAAGCAAAGTAAGATATCTGTTTGTTTTTAGAGAGAATGCATGCTTTGGTGCTGGTTTTATTGTTGTTTGTCTGTTTTTTTACTTTTTTTCCTCTTGCATTTCAAGTTGATTTAAATTTGTGATAGAACAGAGATAGCCTCTTGCTCATTTAGTAGTTATTGGTAACAAAAGTAGCAAATGGAAAAAAAATCAAACCAAACCCAACAAACAAAAGCCCCCCACATACATGCTATTTTATTATGAACAAATATCTACATTGTGCATGTACAATCTTTATGATCATGTAGTGTGTAGAAAGTGGACTCCATTTGGATTCTATTCACTAACAAAATAACCTTAACTATATAACCAAATGACCATGATTTACATCTGCTATCTGCAATAGCATAGTCATATTTGTGTTGTGGTATATTTATTTTTGAGGTGATGCTTTCAATGGCAATATCTGATGCACCACTTACTAGCTGTAAGTATGCTTAACTCTAAAGGCTCCACTTTGAGTGGTCATGGGAACACAGTCTCTCTCTAGTTTATAGCTACTTTCTCCTCTAGTTTATAGCTGGACAACTTACTCCCTTCTACTTTATAGAGTAGGGAGTCCAACTGTGATAGCCTCCCTCAATAAGATGTCTAGAAAAACAAAGACGAGGAGTGACATTCTCAATTCATTGTTGCTTCCCACCCATTATCCCCACTCTCACCTCTGATAATAACAAGAGTTTCACTTGATGAAATCCCTGTAAATCAATTTGAGGATTTACAAGGCTCTTTTGTCTCAGAGATTTAAACATAGATTAAATGCTTGGATAAATATTATACAGTTTTTATAAAATGAGAGTTTAACTGCGCCACCATTAAATAGTTAAGAACCAATAAATAAGACAGCATTCCAATCCAGACAAATCATCAAGCAAAACAGCAGTGAGATTTATAAAGTCTTACATTAAAAGCGGGTAAACCTTTCAAACCAGGATATCTATCTGTCTGTCTGTCTGTCTGTCTATTCTTTGGTTTGGCTTTTGTGTAGCACAGGATATTGTAAGGTACTTTGTAATCACTCATTTGCAAAAGTCTCTTAACTGAAGTACTTATTTCCTCCCAATATCAAATGACATATTCAGTTACAGTATTCTACCATCAACCTTCAAAGGACTCTAAATGTTGTGATGTCTTTTGACATCAATGTTGCTACAAGAAGAACAATTCTTTTTCCTTCACTTCACTTAATTGTTTAAGTGTCAATTTTTGGTTTATTTATTTGAAATGAAAATTCCTTGTCTGCTTGTCATTCTTGATTCCTTCTGCATGTCTTAATGACCCTGCTGCATTATGAAGAAGGAAGTATCAGGCCATTTTTAGAAGATATTTTTTTGTGGTTCTACCTATGTTGGTTTATTTATTCAGCCTTTAAATTTGAAAATTGAGTAAACTGAACATCATAGACAGCCTGGAATATAAATCATTGAAGAATGGTTACTGTGGGTCTTTGGTGAGGATTTAGACAGTGGGAAATAAACTCAAACATACTGTGGGGGCCATGATTAGCTGAAAACACTTATGACCATGTGTACTACATACAATGTGAATGATAACCAACTTCAGAACACATGAATTTGCTTGGGTCTTTTTTTATAGTTATTAGCTGGGTGACCCTAATGAATTATATAATCATTCTAAAACATTGATTTCTAGGGAAGAAATGACCACTAGACACTAATGAGCAATTCTGAGTATACTAGCCACTTTTGTCATAATAATACATGTATGTTATGTCTTTATGTTGCAAGAATTTGTCTGTAATGCTATATGCCTATCAGCAAAGGAGATGAGACAAGACTATGAAGCAACTCAATTAGTAGAGTGTTTGGCTTATGGGCAGGACTTAGATAACATCTCCAGGACCACATTAAACAAGGGTGGTTGTGGAAACCTATAATCCCAACACTTAGAGGTAAAGACAAGGTACAATTAGAAGTTGAAAGTAATCCTTGACTAGGGAATTGAAGCCCATCCTGTGCAGGATGACTCAGCCCTAACAGGCTTGAGGGCTAGCTGGCTCAAACCAGTAATAAAATACTTCCTGAGCCCAGAACTCTCATCTGGACCAGAGGTGAGTGCCTGGGGTTATATTCAGAGAGGCAAAGGCCCCTCAATCCCACCCCTGGGCACCAGCCGTCCCAGGAGGACCTGTCCAACTTGGCCACAGTTTCTGGCCATTCTGTGGGCCCTGCAGGAAGGCTCCCCTTTTCCAAGACTGCAGGCAGACCCTGAAGTCTCCACACCCATCTGCCTGAGACCCCAGCCACTTCCAGGAGACTTAGAAACCAACTTCCAGCATTCCATCTTGCTCCAGCACACCCATCTGGACAAGAGGAGCTCCCATCTGGACAAGATAAGGAGACCCCAGGGACTTCCTGAGATTCAGAGTCCAGCGCTCCCATCTGGCCCAGAGCTTCCATCTGGACCAGAGAGAGGCTCCCTAAATCTGTCAGCTCTGTCTGGACCAAGTACACTGATAAGACCAAGAACAAACCCACAAGAAAATGGAAAGACATCAAGGCAGAAGTACATACAACAAAATAAAGAGCAATACAGCATCACCAGAACCTTGCCCTTCTCCAACAGCTAGACCTGAATATCACGGAATGGAAGAAGAAGAAAACAACCTTATAAGTAACATCATGAAGAGGCTAGAGCCTTATATAGAAGAAATCAAAAATTAAGTGTAGGAACAGACAAACAAAAAATGGAAAGAACACTATAAAAAAACTAGAGGAAAGGACAATTAAAGCAGAAGAAAACAGTAAATCCCTGAAAGAAAATCATAAAAAAGCAATGAAACAGACGAGGGAAACAGTCCAAGAACTGAAGAGGGAAATAGGAAAAATGAAGAAGACACTAGCAGAAGGAATGCTGGACATAGAAAATCTGAGTAAACAAACAGGAACTTCAGATGCAAGTATAACCAACAGAATACAAGAGATGGAAGAGAGGATCTCTGGTGATGAAGATACATTAGAAGAAATAGATTCATCAGTCAAAGAAAACACTAAAACCAACAAAAACATGACCCAAAATGTCCAAGAAGTTTGGGACACCATGAAAGACCAAACCTATGAATAATAGGGATAGAGGAAGGAGAAGAATACCAACTCAAAGGCACAGAAAATATATTTAACAAGATCATACAGGAAAACTTTCCCAACTTAAAGAACAAAATGTCTATGAAGATACAATAAGCCTATAGAACACCAAACAGACTAGAACCCCCAAAAAAGTCCCCTTGCCATATAATAATTAAACAACTAAAAGTACAGAATAAAGAAAGAATATTAAGGGCAGCAAAGGAAAAAGGCCAAGTGGCTTATAAAGGCAAACCCATCAGAATAACACCCAATTTCTCAATGGAGACTTTGAAAGTCAGAAGGACCTGGACAGATATAATGCAGACACTAAGAGACCATAGATGCCAGTATAGGCTAATATACCCAGCAATTATCATAGATGGAGTGAACAAGACCTTCCAAGACAAAACCAGATATAAACAATACTTATCCACAAACCCAGCCCTACAGAAAGCACTAGAAGGAAAATTCCAGACAATATGAAAACACAGGCAATAGATAACACCACAGAAGTAAACCCCAAAGAAGAGAAGTACACACACACTACCACAAAAAAATAATAATACCAGGAACAAACAATCACTGGTCATTAATATCCCTTAATATCAATGGACTTAATTCACCTATAAAAAGACACAGACTAAAGAATGGATACGAAAACAGGACCCATCTTTCTGCTGCATACAAGAAATACACTTCAAATTCAAAGACAGACACCTCCTAAGAATAAAAGGCTGGGAAAAGAATTTCCAATCAAATGGTGTTAAGAAGCAAGATGGTGTAGCCATCCTAATATCCAGCAAAATAGACTTCAAACTAAAATCAATCAAAAGAGATGATGAAGGACATTACATACTCATGTCAGGAAAGATCCACCAAGATGAAGTCTTAATTCTGAACATTTATGCCCCAAACACAAGGGCACCCACATATGTAAAAGAAACATTACTAAAGCTTAAATCACATATACAACCCCACACATTAATAGTGGGAGACTTCAACACCCCACTTTCACCTCTGGACAGATCGGCCATATTGAAACTTAACAGAGACATAATGGTCTTAACTGATGTTATGGCTCAAATGGACTTAATCGAGATCTACAGAACATTCCACCCAAACAAAAAAGAATATACCTTCTTCTCAGCAACCCAT
Source organism: Onychomys torridus (assembly GCF_903995425.1). NCBI lineage: Eukaryota > Metazoa > Chordata > Mammalia > Rodentia > Cricetidae > Onychomys > Onychomys torridus. The sequence continues at coordinate 125,693,399 of NC_050448.1, forward strand.
GGAACTTTTTCTAAAATTGAACACATACTTGGCCACAAAGCAAATCTCAGCAGATGTAAAACAATTGGAATAACCTCCTGTGTTCTATTGGACCACCATCGTTTAAAGTTAGATTTCAACAACAACAAACTACAGAAATTCTACAATCTCTTGGAAACTGAATAATGATCAAATGAATCACCAATGGTTTAAGGAAGAAATAAAGAAAGAAATTAAAGACTTCCTAGAGATCAATGAAAATGAATACACCATATACCCAAACTTATGGGACACTATGAAAGCAGTGCTAAGAGGGAAATTCATAGCACTAAATGCCCACATAACGAAGCTGGGGAAATCTCAGGCTAGTGACTTGGCAGCACACCTGAAAGCCCTTGAACAGGAAGAAGCAAAGTCTCCCAGGAGGAACAGATGCCAGGAAATTATCAAATTGAGAGCTGAAATCAATAAAATAGAAATAAAGAGAACAATACAATGGATTAATGAAACAAAGAGTTGGTTCTTTGAGAAGATCAACAAGGTAGACAAGCCCTTATCCAATTAATGATAAGAAAGAGAGAGAGCATGCAAATTAACAAAATCAGAAATGAAAAGGGGGACATAACAACAGACAATGAGGAAATCCAGAGAATCATCAGGACATACTTCAAAAACCTCTACTCCACAAAACTAGAAAATCTAAAAGAAATGGATATTTTTCTGGATAGGTACCACTTAGGTACTTACCTAAGTTAAATCAAGACCAGATAAACCATTTAAATAGTCCAATAACCCCTAAGGAATAGAATCAGTCATTAAAAGTCTACCATCAGGAAAAAAAAAAAAGCCCTGGACCTGATGGTTTCACTGCAGAGTTCCACCAGATCTTCAAAGAAGACTTAATACCACTACTCTTTAAATTCCACACAGTAGAAGCAGAAGGTATATTACCAAACTCCTTCTATGAGGCTACAATTACCCTGATTCCTAAACCAAACAACGATTCAACAAAGAAAGAGAACTACAGACTGATCTCCCTCATGAACATTGATGCAAAAATACTCAACAAAATACTGGCAAACAGACTCCAAGAACACATCAAAACAATTATCCACCATGATCAAGTAGGCTTCATCCCAAGGATGCAAGGGTGGTTCAACATACAAGAGTCCGTGGAATGTAATACACCATATAAACAAACTCAAAGGAAAAAAAAAAAACACATGATCATCTCACTAGATGCAGAAAAGGCATTTGACTGAATCCAACACCCCTTCATGGTAAAGGTCTTGGAGCGATCTTCCATACAGGGAATATACCTAAACATAATAAAGGCAATCTACAGCAAGCCAACAGCCAACATCAAATTAAATGGAGAGAAACTCAAAGCAATACCACTAAAATCAGGAAAAAAAGCAAGGCTGTCCCCTCTCCCCATACTTATTCAATATAGTACTTGAAGTTCTAGCCAGAGCTATGTCAGGGTCTACATTGAATCTGTAGATTGCTTTTGGTAAGATTGCCATTTTTACTATGTTAATCCTGCCTATCCATGAGCATGGGAGATCTTTCCATCTTCTGACAAGAAAACATAAGGAGATTAAGGGGATACAATTAGAAAGGAAGAAGTCAAGCCTTCCCTATCTACAGCTGCCATGATAGTATATATGAGTGACCCCAAAAATTCAACCAAGGAACTGATACAGCTAATAAAAACCTTCAGCAACATAGCAGGATACAAGATCAACTCAAAAAAATCAGTAGCCCTCCTATATACAATAAACAAACAGGCTGAGAAGGAAATCAGAGGTATATCACCCTTTATAATAGCCACAAATGATATAAAATACCTTTGGGTTACTCTAACTAAGCATGTGAAGGACCTATATGAGAAGAACTTTAAGTCCCTGAAAAAAGAAATTGAAGAAGATGTCAGAAGATGGAAAGATCTCCCACGCTCATGGATAGGCAAGATTAACATAGTAAAAATGGCAATCTTACCAAAAGCAATCTACAGATTCAATGTAGACCCTGACATTAACCTGCATATCTATGAACATATAATTTTTGACAAAGAAGCCAAAAATGTACAATGGAAGAAAGAAAGTGTCTTCAACAAATGGTGCTGGAATAACTGGATTTCAATGTGTGGAAGGCTGCAGATAGATCCATATCTGTCACCATGCACAAAATTTAAGTCCAAGTGGATCAAAGACCTCAACATAAATCCAGTTGCTCTGAACCTGATAGAAAAGAAAATAGGAAGTACTCTTGAATGCATTGGCAGCAGAGATCACTTTCTAAATATAACACCAGTAGCACAGACACTGAGAGAAACAACCAAAGAATGGGACCTGTTGAAACTGAGAAGGTTTTGTAGAGCAAAGGACATGGTAAACAAGACAAAGCAATAACCTACAGAATGGGAAAAGTTCTTCACCAACCTCACATCAGACAGAGGGCTGATATCCAGAATATATAAAGAACTCAAGAAATTAGACATCAAAATGCCCAACAGTCCAATTAAGAAATGGGCTATAGAACTAAACAGAGAATTCTCAACAGAGGAAGTTCAAATGGCTGAAAGACATTTAAGGAATTGTTCAACATCCCTAATTATCCAGGAAATGCAAATCAAAATGACTCTGAGATACAACCTTACACCTGTCAGAATGGCTAAGATAAAAAACACAGAAGACAGCTTATGCTGGAGAGGATGTGGAGCAAGGGGAACGCTCCTCCACTGCTGGTGGGAATGCAAGCTTGGACAGCCACTTTGGAAATCAATATGGTGCTTCCTTAGAAAATTGGGAATCCATCTCCCCCAAGACCCAGCTGTAGCACTCTTGGACATATAACCAAGGAATGCTCAATCATACCACAAGGTCATTTGCTCAGCTATGTTCATATCAGCATTGTTTGTAATAGGCAGAACCTGGAAACAACCTAGATGCCCTTCAACTGAGGAATGGATAAAGAAAATATGGCACATATACACAATGGAGTACTACTCAGCAGATAAAAGCAATGACATCATGAGGTTTGCAGGCAAATGTATGGATCTAGAAAAAATCATCCTGAGTGAGGTAACCCAGACCTCAGAAGGACGAACATTGTATGTACTCACTCATATGAGGATACCAGATGTAAAAAAAAAGATGACTAGACTGCTACACAACTCCAGGGAGGCTACCTAGAAAACAGGACCCTAGGAAAGACACAGGGATCACCCAATGACAGAGAAATGGATGAGATCTACATGAACAACCTGGATGACAGTGGGAATAATGAAGGGCAAGGTTTGAGGGAAAGAAAGCTTAGAGGAGTAGGAGATCCCAGCTAGATCAAGAACAGAAAGGGAGAACAAGGAATAACAGAAATGATAAATGAAGACCACATGAGAACAGGAATAGGCAGAGTGCTGGAGAGGTACCTAGAAATCCAAAATCATACATCCTCTGTAGACCACTGGCAATGGTCGAGAGAAAGCCTGATCTGACCTAGTCTGGTGATCAGATGACCAAACACCCTAACAGTCATGCTAGAACTCTCATCCAATACCTGACGGAAGTGGATGCAGAGATCGTTGGCCAGGCCCCAGGTGGAGCTCCAGGTATCCAATTGTCGAGAAAAAGGAGGGACTGTAAGAGCGTGAATTGTTGAGATCAAGATTGGAAAAAGCACAGGGACAAAAAGCCAAGCGAGTGGAAGCACATGAATTATGAACCAAAAGCTGTGGAGCTCCCAGCTGGATCAGGCCCTCTGGATAAGTGAGACAATTGAATAGCTTGAACTGTTTGGGAGGCATCCAGGCTGTGGGACTAGGACCTGTCTTTAGTGCATGAGCTGGCTGTTTGGAACCTTGGGTTTACTCAGGGAGGCTTTGCTCAGCCTGGAAGGAGGGGACTGGACCTGCCTGTACTGAATCCACCAGGTTTAAATGATTCCCCAGGGGAGTCTTGACCCATGGAGGTGATGGGAATGGAGGGGAGGATATGGGGGTTAGTTGGAGGTGGGGTGGGAGGGGGGAGGGCAGGGGAACCCATGGCTGATGTGTAAAATTAAAATACAAATATAATAATAATAATAATAATAATAAAATACTTCCTGAGTGCAAACCTAGATCTGCCTAAGGACCTTAACAATAGCAGCTGAGGCATGATCTGGAGATGATCTGGACCAATCAGAGGTAGCCATGTCACACCAGCAGATGCATATTCATCAGACATTCCTCCAGGGTTGGATGAAGGGTATATATGGCTTGCCTCTTCCTGCATAAACTGAGTTTGTTGTTTCCACATTCTCCCAGAATCTGCGTCATTGACTCTGAGGCTACTTGCCCCATCACCCAAAGGGAACAACATAGGACCCAGACACAATCCTAGGATACAAGAGACGCTGTATCAAAACATGAATAAATACATAAATAAATAATAAAAATCAAATGACTTAGTTCCTGTAAAGTATCTATAGTCCTGCAGAAAGAATTGTGTTTTGTAGTGAATTTGATGTTACAATTAATTTGATTAAAGAGCAAGAAACAATTTCAAAGAAACAGGAAGGCTTCAGTGTGTTGCTGTAGGATGTTTTGTATGTCAAATGTGTTGCTCTGATTGGTTAAAATAAATAAAGTGCTAATTGGCCAGTAGCCAGGCAGGAAGGATAGGGTAGGCAGGACAAGGAGGAGGAGAATTGTGGGAAGTGGAATGCTGGGTAGATAGACACTGCCAGCTGCCACCATGACAAGCAACATGTAAAGACACCGGTTTGCCACAAGCTACATGGCAAAGTATAGATTAATAGAAATGGGTTAATTTAAGATAAAAGAAGTAGATAACAAGAAGCCTGCCATGGCCATACAGTTTTTAAACAATGTAAGTTTCTGTGTGTTTACTTGGTTGGTTCTGAGCATCTAGGAGCCTGGCAGGTGAGAGAGATTTGTCCTAATTGTGGGCCAGGCAGGAAAATTCTAACTCCAATGTATCTATTCTGTTCTTCAAATTAACAAATGTCCAATAGGAGCTGCTTCTTTTTAAGAACTGGTAACTGTTTGGGTCTAGGAATTTTCTATATGTGAAGTACTTGTTTGACAGTATGAAAATATGAGTTTGGATCTCCAGCACCCACGTAAAAATGTGCATCTGTTATCCTGATGCTGAGACAGGAGGCTTCCTGGGGCTTTCTAGTCAGCCAGTCTGGCCATGCACACTGCTTGGGAGAAAAGGGGTAGCAATGATGTTACTCAGATTTGAACACTTTGAACCACAATACCAACAAGCAAGGCAAGATATAATCAGATGTGCAATAGCAGCACTCTGTTATGGGGGTAATCAACTGTTCTCTGACTGAACTTGAGGCTCAGTTCTGAGGATGGACTACAAGCCATGAGTTGTTAGTCTGATCAATAAGCCATACTAGGGAACATCACAGGCCTAGTGGGAAAACTGATATAGTATGAAACTGTCTTCTAACTGTTTAAGTCCACAGACAAATCTACTCTCTGTCTTAATCAGAGCTGTTTCTCTCCAGTGAGTAGTGGTGAAGTCAGAGACCCACAACTATACAAAGCGCTGACAATAGGTGATAGGAGAGCTCAGTCGTAAACTTGACACTTACACTAAACTCTCTAAGTTGAACATTATCAAAAGTGAAGGGCAGAAATAATATAAGAGCCTGAAGATAATGAGAATAAGAGCAAAATGCCATCTTCTGAGTAAGACAACCATGAAAATAAGAAACCCATAGCACCTGAAGATAACTGCATTGTGTCTATGCAAGAATAGGGATAATGATAATCAGACATGGATGGAGAAGAAACTCAGCAAGGCACTAAACCTGACTGCGGAACTACTTGCTACTAAAAGAAGCAGGGAGAGAGGGAGTAAATGAATTCAGGTCTGTACCCACAGTTGACCACACCAGGTTCTAATGAATTGTTCCAACTCAATGATCACAAAATCAAAATAAATTATATGAGTCTGCTAGAGACTGTGCTGGGACAGTGGCAGGTGAAGAAGAGTTATTACAATGCATTATTTACATGTATGAAATTGTCAAAGCATGTCTTAATTAATAAAAAATGAATAATGGGATATACATGTCATGTGAGTTCTGTATAATTCCATCCTAAAACCAAGCTTCAGAATATTATCTGCTATTAATTTAAGGGACTATTATTAACAATATAAGTATTTTTCAGTTGCCAGTATGCATCAACTATCTCTTCTTAATTTTATATGTGACTTATTTTGATTTCTAATATTTTCCATATGTCATTTTAAACAAATGTCAGAATAAACTCAGTTCAGTGCAACAATTTGTAAATTGAATGAGAGGAATATTTTAACTATTTAGATAATTATTCATAATTAGAACTTTGATAGACTTGAATGTTTTAAAATGTATTTGTGGGTTGGGGATTTAGCTCAGTGGTAGAGCGCTTGCCTATCAAGCACAAGGCCTTGGGTTCAATACTCAGCTAAAAAAAATATATTTATGGAAAATTTTAGAAGATGTTTTCAGCAATTTATTTTTGATGAAAAACCAAGTTAAAGTTAACATTTTAAAACCATGATTTACTTGAATCAATCTTAGGATAATTCAGCGTTGTTGGATATTGAATTGTGTGTCCCTTCTCCATAATTTCTGTTTTCAATTTTCTTTCTATCTTCTACTACCTGGAAATACCTTTTATTTATTTTTATTTTATTTTATTTTTACTTTTTTACTTTTGGTTTGAATGTATAAGGAGTTAGTAAAAATATGTTCACACTAAAGTTGGTACTAGACCCAAAAGGGCTGGTATGTTTTTCAAAAGAGGAAATTGGAATTATAGAATGTACATGGTAAGGATACAATGTGACAGTCATCAGTAAGCAGTGGATAGATCAGGGGACAGAGATCAGATGATCCATCCCATTACGACCTGTACCATGCACTTATCACCCAAAGAATTGTGAAGCAAAGACTATAAGTTATGTAGATTATTCAGTTTGTAGTATTACTTTTTAGAACATCTTTTAATTAATTAACAAAGAAAATTACTTTTTAAACTTATTTTGAAAGAAAATAAAACTGTGAATATTCACTAAAACTCCATCTTTTGAAAATGTCTTCTACTATTATGAGGTATAATCTCCAGAACATCTCAATCCTAAAAATTTAAATGTTTCTTACTTCAAATTCAGCTTTGAAATATTGTCTCCTGTTAAAGGGTTGGAGCTCATGGCCATACTAATTTAGAGATACTGACAATATAGATAGTTCATCTTAAAATCAAGCAAAAATATTAAAAATTGGTAAACTGATGAGATACTTTAAAAAAGAAATTGTTTAATTTCTTTTCTTGACTTATTTGTAAAACATTTGAAAAGCTTAACTTCACAGTCAGAGTTACTTGCAGAAGTGAGGAAGTTCCAATTTTCTTTAGAGTTATAAATCAGAGCATTTACATTCTGTCCTTGAACTTAAGCTTTTAAATGTTGTAATAGTGCTTCAGTTGAAGGAGGGGTGTTCATGAAGAGAGTGTCAGGTGCTCTAAGATCACACCTGGGTTTTTCTGTTCAAGCATTCTCATTTGAATCACAACTTAAAAGTAAAATATTTAAATCTCATGAGCACATCTTGACAAGTGCTCATTTTAGTTCTATGCCCATGAAGACAGATATAGTACAGTCTTGAATTCAAACTTTCTTTGTTTGCTATAATCAGTGTATTTCCTCTATGTCTTTGAGCATTACTTTTTCTTAGCATATAGTATTCCACTACATAAATAACTACAATGTGTTAGTCATTTCCCTGCTGAGTATGAAATTAAATCTATTAATTATAGTATTAATTATATACTATATTAGTGAAATACAACAAAAAGAGTATTTTCATAGCATTTGAGAAAGGAATTCTTTCTTGAAATGGACATGAGTAAATACTGATCATGGGAATAAAAACAAATTGAACTTATTTATAATTTAGATCACTTTCACCAAAAAAAAAAATCTTTAAAATAGAAATGTGCACATTACACTGGGTGGTGGTGGCACATGCCTTTAATCCCAGAGGGAGGCAGAGCCAGGTGGATCTCTGTGAGATTGTAGCCAGCCTGGTCTACAGAGTCAGTTTCAGGACAGGCTCCAAAGCTACACAGAGAAACGCTGTCTCGAAAAACCAAAAAAAAAAAAAAAAAAAAAGAATGTGCACATCACAAACAGAGAAACTTCTAAAACTTTGTACTTCTATTGTAAAAAAACATGTTATAATGCTTGAGGAAATTTCATAATCAATAAAAATAACAAATGATGTAATTAAGATTTATCAGAATACTTCCAAAGGCATTTCTCATAGGTATCATCAAACAGTCAGTGGTCACATAGATAGTTCTTGACACCATTTCTCTACTAGGAAAAATGACCTAAAGCCATCAAGAGGGATAATTACATTCACATTACATCAAAAAATATTAAGAGAGACTATCAATGATAACTATTGTTTTGGGGTGGGAATAATTTGAACTCCTATTTATTTCTTATAGTAAAAATTGGGATTTATATAATAAAGTTGATTAACTGCTTACCTGTGCCCCAAAAAATGCATAGTTAGGAATATTTCTAAAGAAAATCAAAATATACAGTTGTAACAAGACATGTATGGTCTCCTTTCTTCCACGGAGACACTGCATTCCAGTGAAAACCTGATATCTAGGGGGATCATAGTATCTATGGAGGAAGTTGGTAGTTATATTTAATAAATTGATATGAAGTCAAACAGCCTTCTAAACATTTTTATACCCATAGACTAGTGCTGCTCCAATCCATGATCAGAGAAATTTGTTTTTTTCAGAGGGTGACATTTGCAGAGGTGGTATTCAGTCTGCTTTACATCAATGTGAAATACTATGACAAAAAGCAATTTTGGGTGCTGTAGCTGAAGAGTTTCTCTCGGCTCCCGCCAAGCCCCAGCAGTCCCGTAGCCCACTTATGAAATAAACACACAGACTCTTATATTATTTAAACTGTTTGGCCTAATGGCTCAGGCTTCTAGCCATCTAGTTCTTACATCTTAAATTACCCCATTTCTATAAACCTATACCTTGCCACATGGCTTGTGGCTTACCAGTCTTATGTTGGTACTCATGGCAACAGCTGGCAGCATCTCCTGACTCAGCCTTCCTGTTCCCAGAGTTTTCTTCTCTGCTTGTCCTGCTTATACTTCCTGCCTGGCTAATGGCCAATCAGCATTTTATTTATACAGAGTGATATCCACAGCAGGGTGCTTCTTACAAGTTACAGTCTATCACTGGGGGAAATGGAGCAGGAGCTTGAAGCAGAGGCTACAAAGGTACATTGATCACTGAAGTCCCCTGGGGCTCCTGTTCAGTTACCTTTCATGTAATTCAAACCCACCTCTCTTATGTATGGTACTGTCCATAGTGGGCTGGACCTTCATTTATCAAATAGCAATCAAGAAAACCCCCCACAGAAACACCCTTAGGAAATCTGATGGAAGAGATTCTTCAGTTGAGCTTCCCTCTTCCCAGATGTGCCCATTTGACAACCAAGATTGTTTGTCATAGTTGCAAGGGAAAATAATTTTTTTTATCATTGGAAGTAATTTTAACCATCTCAAAATATAGTTTTATTTTATTTTAAAGAAATCCGTTTACAGAGACATGAGAAGAAATTAATATACTTTCACCAATATCCTAACCATGAATATTCAGTGGGAACACAAGATAACAGACTCTGCTGAGAGTTTCGAAGCATGGAGTGGTCTTTGATGGAATCTTTGTTGCTAACTCAGAAGTCAAAATTGGGCATCCATTCTCAGAATATTCTTGAGCTAGCCCTCAAGACATCTCATGATGGAGAGGGACATAGTGCCTTTCAGATATCCTTATTTGTTAGGTCTGTGACATATCACTACATTGGTTGACAAATATGACCTATTACAATTCACAGTAAATACATCTATGTATTCTCTGCCTGCACAGGGTAATAGCTATACTTTTGCTCTGGAAAAGTTAAAATGACCTGGGTTATCTGAGTGATCAAATATTTACATTGCTATATTTTACAGATTTTTATTTGGCAGATGTGCACTGGATTATTCAACTATGCTTGCATTTTTTAATACTTTTAAGATAAACAACCTTAGTATATAACCTGATGATATATCCCCTAAAATTATGATTAAATGACAATTACTTCCTACCAAAGGTATTGAAAGAGAATAAAGTATTTTACAGTCTACCATATTCTAGCCACTGCTTTCTGTGACATATCGGTAAATATTTCCTCTGCCTTGGTTCCTGACATGTCAGCTACTTCTTGATCAGAACCAAGAAGAAGGGAGTACAGGAGCAGCAACTGCAAGCAGAGGTGGACAAAGTTGTGTAAAACATTAAAGAATGTCTTTTTAATCAATCCAGTGAGTGCTAGAAAAGTTATTAATACAGCAGACGGAATATGAAATTAAGCTAAGTAACTGAAAGGAAAAGCAAAAAAGATATGATGCCATAAAGGTTCTTGTACTTGATTCCTAAAGCCAACATGGATAATAAAAATGTATGTGTGGAAAAAAATTCAGCCTCATGAGTAATAGTAGAAGCTATTCAAAATCCTAACCTTGTTTCCTATATAAATTGCTGTCAAACATTGTAAAAGCTAGACCCAATCAAGGACAGGCAAAGGAGAAGACACACATCTCTATAAATCTTGGAAATGTACTGTCTTCTTCTGGAGTCAGAGACATAAGGGGGTAACTAAATGTCTTATTTGCATCAATGGTGTCCTTGTGAGGGCATGGATGAGCCATAGCAATGTAAATCAGGACAGAAGTGCTTGCCAGTTGCAAGGGCACTTGGAAAAGGTGTTGTTTACTGGAGACCATGAAGACTTCTGCAGTGTCCATGGAGAATAATACTAATCAGAGAACCAAGAAACTTGTTAAGAAACAACTCTGAAATAAAAAGGAAATGATAAGAATAGACAATTAATAGGAAGATGGAAGAGACATCTGAGAGGGATTACATTAAGATTGGTTTCAACCCTTTGCAAATAAAGCTTCATTTATAAATCATGAAAATAAAAATAAAAAGAATGAGAGTCTAAAAAATTATATATTTCCTATGGGATTAAGACATACCTAAGCTTTAAAACACCTGGCCTGATCAGACTGACAATTAATACATTAGAAAGGATTATCATAATGATGGTTTCCCTCAAATAACACTCCAAAAGAATTCCTAGGGAATATTGGCACATGTCTGTAGACTGGTACTTTCAAGTGCTTGGAATGTTTTCCAGGACACAGAGAAAGGAATAGCAACATCACTCATTTATAGACAGAACACAAGTATAGAAACCTGAGATAATTTTAGTAAATGAAGAAAAGAGTTGAAAATTCACTCATGACAATCTGAATGGATAGAAGAAGCAAATTTATGTTCCTTTTAGTAGACGATATGGAATAGTTTTTAAGTATTTTCTTGGTCAAGTTCTCCAAATACAACATAAATTGATTAGAAATTTGTAACATTGCTAAGAAGCTCTTTAAATGATGTAAGTAAAACAGTGATGGCGGGGACTCATGTTTCTCACAATCACATTCAATTTAGCCAGGACTTTTCTCACTGTTCACAAATTCTCATGGCTGTGCTGCTGTTAGTCCTATACTGGAAATCATAAAAGAATGGAATGGAGAGGGCCAGTAATTTTTCCTCAATGAATATCTAGGAAGTAGTGAAAGTGGGCACCAGTCTTTTGACTTCAGAGTTCTTACATGGAAGTTAAAATGTCTCTAGAGGAGTCAGAGTATAATCTACATATTGTACATGTATGTGAAAACCATATCTACTCCCTCAAGAAAATCTGGCTAGGTAGTGAGCTAGAAAAAGAAGGCTTCATTGATGAAGATTTGATTTTTCTTGGAATAGGAGATGGTAATGGAACATGAACCCAAGACTGTGTATGCAAGGTTCGTTCTATATTGTCAGAGTCCATCTATAAAGAAGTCATTCAGAATACTTTATTACCCAAACATAGGGATACCATATCTTTTTAAACATTAATTTCATTGGTATGTGAGATGGCCAAACTTTGTTATTTAGTAAGAAAAATAATTGGCATAGAATGTACATCTCTGATGGTATAGTGGAGTTTTGTAAGTCAGACATTTAAAAGTCTATGAGAAATTTTCTGTAAAGTTGGATATCAAATAAAAGATGCTTAGGTCTAGAAAGTTCACCAGTGGTTATGAATATCAGAGAAAATCATGATATATTTGATTTTCAAGCATAGTTTTATGTTTGATTACTCAACCATACTACTGGATTATTTTGAAGTATAAAAATTAAGGTTGTAAATTGGTCAAATACATGAAAGGTCAAGGAAAAATTATGGTGGAAGAGTCTAAATCAAAAGATACTGTAGTAAAAGAAAAAGTAAAGAGATTGGTCCCTAAACCGACCAGCCTTTGATTCTCTATTATGGCTGTGACAATTTTGTAGTCAAGGATAATCAAATTATATGTCATTTATGAAGGACAAATGACAAAATTTTCATAACTCTACTGGTGTCACAACAGAAAATGATTATAGGTCTGTCCTGGATCTCACTCTCTAGACCAGGCTGGCCTCGAACTCACAGAGATCCACCTGGCTCTGCCTCCCAAGAGCTGGGATGAAAGGCATGCGCCACCACCACCTGGCCAGAGCTGTGATTTTTAAAGACAGCTTTAAAGTAAAAACATTTTTTTCTTAAAACATTCCAAATATAATCAAATGTATTATTCTCTATTAACAAGGAAATAAAAACAAGTCACTCAAGGACTGATTTATGCATACTCCTGAAAATTCAAGCTATGGTTTATAAAGAGCAAAATTTCATTAAATAACTCCTATGGAGAAATCAGAAATATTCTATCATTTATGGAATTCTTGGTCTAACTATAATATAAAGGAAAATTAATAATGATCTGTTAATAAGATGTTAAATAATAGTAGCTATAGGAAATATATATGTATATTTTCAACTTGCAAGTTTCATCCTGACAAATTTTCAAAATGATCAAGGCCATCAGAATGACCAGATCTTTATTTTCCTCTACCATTATAGATTTTATTTTCCATAATACTTGAGGTCATTTTTATTTTATTTAAAATTTATTGAAAATATATTCTTCTCTCATACAATAAATATAACCTCACCAGTTTCCCCTCCATCCCTTATGCCTCAGATTCACTTCCCCTGTTTCCCTTCAGAAAAGAGCAGTCTTCCATGAGCCAACAATCAAGCATGATCAAACGGGACCCAATAAGACAAGATGAAAGCCCTCATATCCTCATATGGAAGCTGGACCAGGCAACCCAAGAGGAGGAAGAGAGTCTCAAGAGCAGACAAAAGAGTCATAATCACACCCATTGCCACTGTTAGGAGTCACACAAGAACAAGCTAATAGCCATAACATATATGCTTAGGACCTAATTCAGACCCATGCAAGCCCCATGATTGCCTCTTCAGTCTCTGTAATGGCATATGAGCCTGGCTTAGTTGATTCAGTGAGAAATATTCTCCTGGTGCCCTCCATCCCCTCCAACTCCTACAGTCTTTCCTCCTTTTTTGCTGGGTTCCCTAATCCCAGAGGGGAGGATCCTGAGGGAGACTTCCAGTTTAGACTTTTTCCTCATAATATCTGGATGTGGGTCTCTTACCTGCTCCCATCTGTTTCTGAAGAAAGCCTCTGTGACAACTGGACAAAGCAGCAATCTATGAGTATAGAAGAATATCATTAGGAATCATTTCTTTGACATTTTTTGGTCAATTTGTTTTCTTCATTCTTTTAAGATAAACAAATTCAGTAACTAAATGAGTGTGCTCAAAACATAATGACTGACTGGCAATTACGTTCTACCTACCATATTGAGACAAAGCTACATAGACTTTAAAAGATAATTGTCAAAATTGCTCATTAATTGGTGTTTTTACTAAAACACATTTCAGTTTCCCAAATCAGAGAATGCAATTTTATAAACCAAAGCTTTGCCTTGTGTGCCAAATTTGTGTAGGACAGTAATCATAATGAAATCCAGGACTTGTAGTTTGTTTAAGAAGTTGGCAGTGACTTCATGGGGATGTCTCAATGTAGATGTAGAATGTGGAGAAATGCAGGGAATTGTTTTGACAACATTTAATGTCATCTGTAAGATAGTTTTCTGAATAAATTCCAAAAATTGCTAAGGGGTGTTTTGTCATTTGCTTCTTCTTTCTAGAACTTATTGTTAACAAAAACAATATAAACATAGCAATTGTGGATCGTTAACATCGAGTATTCTCAGACCTGGTTTTGGTAATTGCAGTTTTAGAGGACTCGAAAAAATTCAGATATGGCTCTATGTTTTTTATTTTTTTTTTACATGTTGACTACTGCGAAAAAGAAATGTCATCCATATAGAAATTATAAATTAGTGAATTTTGATTTTTAAAAAGTAATATATCTTAAATTTTCTGTTGCTAGGCATGGTAGCATATCCTTTTAAACCCAGCACTTGATTTCGAGGGGATCAGAAGAAGGTAGATCTTTAAGAGTTCCAGGTCAGTATGATTTACTCAGGGGTTCAGACTAGCTATGGCCACATTGCCTTAAAACCACAACAACAAATCTATTAAATTTGTTTATTGAGAGGGTGGAAGTACTATGTCATGCCTAAGTTGATCAGAGGACAATTTGGAGGAGTTAGTTCTTTCCTTCGATGATGTATACCCTGGTGATAGAATGCATATCATCAGACTTGATGGAGAGGGTTCTATGAGGTGAGCTATCTTGTCTGCCCCAATAGAAGATTTCTAATGGTTTGTTAAAACTGAAGTGTCAAACCTAGTAAATTACCTGAGTTATCTATCATCTATTATCTATTTTCTCCCATCCATCTATATTTTTATTTATCCCTATCTTTAAAATATCAGAAAAAGTAATACAAATTTTTTTACATAATACTCTAATCCCAGGACATGTCTCCTCAGTCTCTGTAGTAAGGCTTCCAAAGCTGCCTTTACTAAGTGATTGCATTCCATTTACAGCATTATGAATATACTATTTTCAATACTCAGATCAGTTTAATCACATGCTCAGCTTGCTCTAGTGCCTTCCCATCTGATGCAAAGTGAAATTTCTGCTCCTCCCCATGGCTTACAGACTGTAGCTGTGGTGGAGGCTGCTGGCTTTTCTTCATCTCTGCTTTATTCGTCACATACTGGAGTCTCCTCACCTCTTGTTACATCTCATTCCCATGATGTTGATAACCTTCAGTCTCTCCCTTGCAGCTTCTCAACTGGGAGGACTCTGCTTTTAATTATTTTAGAATTTCACTCACTTTCAGCTTCTGGAAATCTTTAGCTAAATGAATAATTCCACAACTCTTCCATTCTTCAGTTTACTTGATTGTTCTTAGTATCTTCCAATGTATTGTAGAACATCATACCTTCCAGCATTTAGAGTTATTCCCTCTGTTATTAACTACTGGCTCCATTATACCATGAGTGTTCTCTGTGCTGTAGTGTTTCCCTTATCAAAACTACTGACTGTACTCAATATATATCTAACGAGTATTTCTACACTGAATGAACAACTAAATGGAAAAACAACAAATGTCCAGTTTTCTAGTCATTGAACTCTTTCATTTGCATCATTAAAATATTTAACATTGCAAGCAATCCTATTTATTTAACAAATATTTTAGTTTTCCCATTAATCCAGAATAATTTCCATGATTTTTCTTTATAAACAAAACAGCTATGTGCTATATTGTGTTTAAATCATAGTCTTATGTCTTTATGATAAATATTGGAAAATAGAATATATGAAAAATTTTGTAATTGTTTATCCAATAGTAAATAATATGAAAAAACCAATTATTTCTAGTGAATGTGTATTTCAAAACAAAATGATACTCAGCTGAGAGGTTGACATCATATTTACCTACAAATCTCACATCAACCTAATTTGGGATCCTTTCCCTGCTTTCAGTCTTGGTTGCATTGAATTCAGTTTTATTAGGCTTTCTCTGGTAAAAATCCCCAAGCATAATTTGTTTAGGTAAGATATACAAAAGTGAGTTTTAATGTGTATAATGTATGAGTCTCAGAAAAAGTTTTAAATCTCACTTCTAAAAATCCAATAACTTCATTCTCACAATCCAAATAGGAAACATAAATAAGCCACCCAGTGTGATCCATCCACTACTATTTGACTCGAAAGTGGATTAAAATCTTAAATTATTGCTGAATTTCTCCACGTTAAAAAAAAAAGACTCAAACCTCAGAGCTGAGAGCAATCAAAGCTCCCATGTCAGCAGCACTCTTTCCTATGGAGCTAACCTATGCAAGGAGTGTTTATCACTTAAGCAGTTCTACTGCAAAGCCCAGGATGACATTATGTTGCCAAAAGAAAGAACGTCCAACTGACAGTTAATTTGGGAGGAGAAGGAAAGAGTGAAGGAGGCTATTCATATTTAGCTCACATTTTAAAGTAAAGAGAACTTTCCAAATTTGACATCAACCCTAACTCCCCCTCCCCTTTTCCTCCAAAGCACTGTTTTAGTTTAGAAAGAATTTGAAATTGACATTTAAATGGTGGTGGGGCAATTCTCTTTCTCCACCATGCAAGATGGTCTCTGGAAATGTACAATTATGCTGTCATCCTCAGCACTCCACATTGGACAGAGTTTAATTATTAATGTGTTTCCCTCAGAGAATGACTCGATCATGTCACAACTCTAGACAAATACAGCAATGCAAAATCATAAAATATTCACATGAATACTGCTGAAGTGACAGGAAGTTAATTCTATGAACACTTTTGATATTACCAGAAAATTAGTTTCAAATGCATAAGACTGAAATAAATGTGCTCATAATATGCTCAAGGGTAACGCTCATCTTGCAATCAGTTGGTGTCTCTTTATAAATGTTACAAGTATTCAACATGGCTGTATGATAAAGAGGACAGCTAATGTATTGTATTATTTGTAGACAACGTTTTACTTGTAAACAGCAGGGAGTGAAGAATAGCTCTCTCAGAAATATTTAAACTCCAGTAATATTCTGCTATTTATCATTTTGTTGAACAGAAGAAGTGCTATCAAAAAAAAAAAAAAGAAAAAACAACCACCACCACCAACAACAAAACACTGTTCTCTAAAGGCTGAGAAGCTTAAGGAATAGTAATAAGATTTTAAACTTTTCATTTTTTAGATAACTGCTCTCTCTTGTATCAGAAAACTAAGAGATTGTTGGCCAACATGGAATAAATAAGAAGTTTTATGATTTTTAGAAACCAAATAATGCCCTCAATGAAATTTACTCACTGTTCTGTTTTGGCCCAAAGAAGTTAGTATAGCATATGAGACAATTGTTTGTACACTTATTCCCAAACTGTGTCAACTAAAAGATCCACAAAGGTCAACAATTCTATTATTTATTACTCTCAAGTATATTACACAAAAGCTTCATGTATAAATTATTCAAAATATAAGCAAAGAAATATAAATTTAATAAACAAGAGTAATTCTCATTTAAACACTGATATAAAACTAAATTAGTGCCGGGCGGTGGTGGCGCATGCCTGTAATCCCAGCACTTGGGAGGCAGAGGCAGGTGGATCTCTGTGAGTTCAAGGCCAGCCTGGTCTACAGAGTGAGATCCATGAAAGGCACAAAGCTACACAGAGAAACCCTGTCTTCAAAAAACAAAAAACAAACAAACAAAATAATTAAATTAGTGAATATATTATTAATATTCATCACAATCTAAAATACTTCCAGAGGTTATTCTTAATGAATGTCTGTGAAAGTGTCACTATTACCCCCAGTTTTTTTTTTTAAATCTTCCAACTTAGATAAGCTTTAAATGGTCAAAATTTTCTGTGAATTTGTAACTACTGTTCCAGGCTAAGCTAATAAGCCATCTCTTCCTGTGACTACAACACTGTGACCTTCTTCAAGATGAGCTGTGGCTGATGGTAATATTTAGAGAAAGCCTAAGACCCTGGCACAAATGTTGTGTTCTTTATTTCATCATAAGTTTGAACTTCTCTTTCTCCTGATGAAAAACTTCCTCCTCCTTTGGCTATACTCTGTCTTTATTTTTAGAAACCAAAGAAGTTTAATTTACACAATTCTATACAACAGAAGACAGTTTGACAATGTCCCACTATATTGATTTTGTCATTTTAAGCAAATAAAATGTGATATATTACAATGCCCAGACCTACTAGACCTTGCACATGTTTATTCAATATATGAAAAATAATATAAATGGTATAGGGCATCATACATCCGAACCTGTTCATTTCCCATATCTACCCTCTGATCTTGCACTCCCCTTAGGGAAAAAAGGGGGGCATCTCATCACAGATGCTATAGTATGACATAGTGAGTCACACAGTAAACCTTTTTGTCCATATATCTCTACTTGCAAGGGTTCATTACAAAGTCATGTATCTGGTTCAAAGCTTCTGGTTTCTGCTACATTATTGATGTTGGACCCTCACTGGGGTACCTCTTGGCAATCCTAAGACAACAAGTTGCACAGGAATTATGACTTAAATATGACTACATAATAAATACAAAGGACGAAGAAGCATGAAACTGGAAACATTTTAAAAGTAGAATAATGATTGGGCATTCTTCCAAATTTGTGCTGTAACATAATTTTTACAAGTTAGTTGCCTGAATATTCATTTTATATGTTCATTTGTTTTTCAGGAATGGCAATTTATCTGACCAGTGAGAGGAGTGATGCTGGACATTACAATGGCCAAAATGTGGTGCAAATTCAAATCCAATAATACTCACTTCATTCTGGAACTATTGCAAGATATTTGATTACACTGTGTAAAGATGTATCACTGTGATTGGTTTAGTAAAAAGCTAAATAGCTAATAGCTAGACAGGAGATACAGGCAGGATTTCTGGACAGAGAGAGCTCTGGGAAGAAGAAAGGGAGAGTCATCAGCCAGACACACATGAAACAGCACATACAAGTCGAGAGGTAAAACTATGAGCCATGTGACAGCATGTAGATTAATAGAAATGGCTTAATTTAAGTTATAGGAGCTAATTAGAAATAAGCCTAAACTAAAGTCAAGCTTTCATAATTAATAGGAAGTCTCCATGTCATTATTTGGGAGCTGGTGGGACAAAGAAATGTAACATGAATTGCTAAACAGTCTTATTAATAAAAAACCTGGAGCCATGTATCAGGATGAGAGCTGAATGATCAGAGAATAAGCCACAGCCAACCTCACCTCACCAACTCCTCAGCTAATCCTGTTTCCATGAATCCTCAGACTGAAAGTCTCTGAGGCCTCACCTCTGAGGCCTCAGATGAATTGCTGCTTAGTTCCTGTCTCCTCATGTCTTATTTACTGTTCTCCATCCAGCCATGTCACTTCCTGGGATTAAAATTATGTGGGCTTCCCAAGAAAAGTCTTGATATCTCAAGTGCTGGCATTAAAGGTGTGTGCCACCGTGCCTGGCTTTGTTTCCAGTGTGGCCTTGAACTCACAGAGATCCAGACAAATCTCTGCCTCCCAAGCAATAAGATTAAAGGGGTGTTTCACCACTGTCTGGCCTCTATGTCTAATCTAGTGGCTGGCTCTGTCCTCTAATTCCTAGATAAATTTATTAGGGTACACAATATGTTGGGGTACACAATATATCACCACAGCGAAGGACTCATTACATATGGCAATCAACATGGGGCTTGAATATACAGTATAGGGCTAGAGAAAACTAAGAAAATTTCTGGACAAAGAGCTGGATGGGACTTTTTAGTTCTGCAATCTCTCACGGGGCTGGTGCTTGCCATATAGTGGTGCAGCTACTGGCCACTGCCTGTGAGCTGGAGCCAGCCACCAGCACCATGTGCTAAGCTGAGCTGTGCAGTGGCTAACATTGTCCTAGAAGTCTGAAGGTGCTCAGTAAAGACAGATTAAGATGGGAAAACACCTCTAAACAGGCTACAGTGTGTTTAAAAAGAAAAGAAAATGTATATAGATACATTTACATACAAATAAATTGTCTTTAAATAATAAAAGACTCTCTAAATAAAGAGTAAAGTAATTTTAAAAATAAGCTACTTAAGAAATACACAGGGCATCTTGTAATGTTATTTTGTTGACTTTGAATTTTTTGCATACTGATGAGGGCACTACAGCTGCTGAAAGACACTGGGTTTATAGGAGGGACTGCTGAATTAAACCAGCTACATGTAGAAATGGCTTGGTTTCAGAATGGAAGTAAAAAAAAGTGTTACATTGAGGGAGAGGCTGTCCTTTTGTTTCCATAGGAAATGAAAAGCTATGTAGTCCTTCAATGTTAAGGAAGATTAGATTTGACTGGGAGAGATCTTGTGGAAATCTTGACTAAGATTCATATATATATGATACCGAGAAAGACTACAGGACAGGTGACATATATGATCATGTATGTCCTATGGAAACAGCTCTGAGAGTGGATGAAACATGATAAATCTTCTTAGCTACAGAATCTTCATGACTTATTATTACATGCCATCTTTTCATATGGCATAGATAGAGGTTTGGTTATACAGTCCAAATAGAGTTATAAAGTTGACAAATGCCTTTTACCTTCTCAAATATAAAAGAAAAAATCACTTTTAACTGATTTATGCACACTGACTTATGCACCAAATTCATAAAAGACATTTACACAAGAGAATGGACATTGTGAATGTAATTCTTACCTGATAATTATTCTCATTATATATAGTTCTGCTATGTTAGAGTTAAACCCATTCCTTTTAATTTAGACAAAAGGGGGGAATGTTGCAAGATATTTCATTACACCGTGTAAAGATATGTCACTATGATTGGTTTAATAAAAGGCTCAATAGCCAACAGCTAGGCAGGAAATACAGATGGGACATCTGGACAGAGTAAGCTCTGGGAAGAAGAAAGGAGTAGTTGCCAGCCAGACACAGAGGACATAGGACATTCAAGAGGAGAGGTAAAAGTAACAAGCCACATGGCATCATGCAGATTAATAGCAATGGGTTTATTTAACTTATAAGAGCTAGTTAGAAACAAGCCTAAACTAAGGCTGAGCTTTCAGAATTAATAAGAAGTCTCATGCCATTATTTTGGGAGCTGGTGGGACAGAGAAAAATCTCATTATAAGTAACCAAGAAAATTATCTTCTGATGCTAATAATCCAAATTTCTGTGTTGACAAATACATTTATTTTCTACATGGTTTAGAACCAAGAGTATTGCTTTCATTAATGTGTATATTTCTTCAGTCCTTAGCATCCCTTAGAATAACTCCAGCCAGAGGTACTTTTTGTATTTTAACCAAGTCACCAATGAAACATCCAATGAGTGTTGTTATTTATTTATATATACTTAATAACAGTATATGAACACTGGGCCAGTCTCTTTTCTGGGAACCACTTTGTCTATTGGTCTTCCCAATAAGCCCACATCCTTGGATTTATTTTTGTTTGTTTGTTTTTAGTGTTTCTAACATTTTCTATCAACCTCCCTTTTAAGGGTGGTTAATTCCCACCAAGTTATGACTATTTGCTGTGGATATCGCTCTGTGTAAATAAAATACTGATTGGCCAGTAGCCAGGCAGGAAGTGTAGGTGGGACAAACAGAGAAGAGAATTCTGGGAATAGGAAGGCTGAGAGGGAGGGGCCTGCCAGCTGCCGCCATGACAAACGAGATGTAAGGTACAGGTAAGCCACGAGCCATGTGGCAAAGTATAGATTAATAGAAATGGGCTAAATATAAGAGTAAGAGCTAGACAATGGCAGGCATGAGCTAATGGCCAAGCAGTTTAAATAATGTAAGTGGCTGTGTATTCATTTTATAAGTGGTCTACCAGACTGCTGGGGATTAGTGGGACCTGGAGAAAAGCTCTCCAGCTACAACTATTTCATTATAAACTTATCTATCCAACTATTTTCCAATGTCATCATTTTATTTGTCTGTGAGATAGTTGAAAGCTGTCTCTCTGATATTATCCCAAATCCACACTGTTTATTCTCAGCCCCTCAAGTTAAACCTCAGTTCATTGTCCTACTTACTTAAATCAAACTATGAAGTTCCATTTTTAATGACTCTTATTCAATCATTTGGCCAAGTCCTCAGGACGCTAACTGTAGCATGTGTCCACAGCCTGACCATTTCTTGCCATGTTTACTTATCCTTACCTGTGTCTTAAACTTGCTGTTCTCATTTTCTTTGTTTCTGGCTTGCATTCCTTCAGTTAGTTGTCAATAATTTTCAATGTTGAAATATAAATCATGTTCTAATTTAGTTTCTTCTATAACTACATAGAAACACCCATTTCTCTCAGAACAAGAGCCAAAATCCCTAGCTGTTTCCATTCTATGGGTTGACATGTTTATCTTAGATAATTTTGTGTGAACCCAGTGTGTGTTCAGAGAATCTGTAGTGCAGTTGTTCAATCAAACATTAATCTATGTTTTTCTGTGAAGATATTTTGATGTGATTAACATCTGAAGTCAGATAGTTCTCAGTGAAGAGGATTATCTTGGATAATCTGGGGATGAAATGGTCACTTGAAAGGGCTAAAGAGCAGTACTGACTTCCCCTGAAGAAGAAATTCTCCCTATGTATTGCACATCAGCTTCAGCCTTCCACATCCCTACAGACACAGGGCTTACCTCAGCTTCTCATGACAAGAGACCTTTTAATCATTCCACTCTGGCATACACTACTCTCCTTGCTCCATCATCTATAGACCTTCTCTTTGTGGAGCTTAAGAGATGTAACATACAAGATTAAAAACTGCTCAAGGGATTCTCCATCTATGAATATAATACTAATTTCATGTACTCTTCTGTTTAATGATACTTTTCCAAATTAATATTATTGAATCGTTAACTTTGAGTTTGCAATAAAGGGCCCTGTTACTGAAGACAATTTTAAACAGTATAGTTAAAAGAATAAAACACAGATTCATGAAAACAGGCATTTAACAGATTATGAAGAGCACATCTGTTTATAAAATGCCTTCTAGAACAAGTGGGCATAGAATTGTCTTGAATGACTTCCCTAGGAGCTTTGTTTGGGTTTTGTGAATCAAAATGTTTGGTACTCTATATTTATTGAAAATGAAATATTTATTGATTTGTATTGATTGCTTTGGAAATTTCAAATGCCTTTTAATAAGTACATTGACAATCATGAAATAAAAAAATAATGAAGATAAAAGACACCACCCCTGAAAGCATACACTTATGTATCATTTGCCCCAATCCATTAATATACTTGCAGTGCTTCTTAATATCCATATGCATTTTCAAGTATTTATCATGTTTTAAGCTTACATAGTATGTTTATGTAGCATATGTATTCATTATACATTCTTTTTGCTTATTGCCTACTTCTTTGATTTGATGTAAAACCTTAAAGAAAAGGACTTATGTCTTTTTTCTTCTGTGATATGTATAAGACAAGATTTGAGATAATTTGATTACTGTTGAGTTTAAGAAACTTTAGACCAGAGTATAGTCTGTAAGATTAGTTATCTTTGAAATTCTAGAGTATGAATCCTAAACTACACATAAAGCATCTCTACTTTAATTCACACACACACACACACACACACACACACACACACACTCTCTCTCACAAACCACATAAACACATATATGCACACAAACAGACAAAAACACAGAGATACATGCATGTATTTTGTGCATTGTATTGTACTGGTATTCTGTAATTTATATATAATAATGTTATTCATCTGTAGAAAATCTGGAGTTCTCATGTAGCATGACTCATAAATACATGTACTATCTTATTAAATTACATAATTATATATTACATAATACATCATATATCAGCTCTGTAGCTTGCATGGAGCTGGCAATGTACACAGATTATATATATATATATATATATATATATATATATATATATATGTCTGTCACTTTAGGGTAGAAGATGACTCATCAGCATTCAGTGGTTCAAAAATACCATTGAAAATCAAGGGAAACAGAATGTTAGATGACGCTATAACCTAGAGGTCATTTGTTACTCCTAAATGTTATTTGGAGAAGTTGGTCTTCAGTGTTAAGGCATTACAGAAAGAACTTTTAAGGGTTATTAGAGGGTCCAGTGAGCATGCTCCTTACCAAAACCATTTTTCTTCTTAGTTTTAGTAAGAAGATTGCCCTAAAAGCCTGAGTTTGAGCCAGTCTACTTCTGGACACAATTCTATCATTACTCTTTCACAATATAACCATAGTCATGAAGGTCTCTCTCTCTCTCAACTAAGAAGTCAATGGAACGTGCTTATACATATAAAACTGAGCTAAGTTTACTGTTTCTTCACAGTTACTCTGCCTCAGATGTTTCAGTATAGTAATTAAAAGATGATTGAGATTACGACTGGTAATCTTTTCCTTACAGTGTTGTGAAAGAATGAAACTACACAATGCTAAGGAAGAATGGTATAGACAGAGACTCAAGCATGGTAGAAAACCATTGTGTCTGCTATCAAAAGGGCGTGAGGCACTAATGAAGCTTAGAGTTCACAGAGGGATGGTAAGTGACATATAAAGAAAGTTGGAGACATTGACATGAGTTCCTATGGAAATGGAAGGGAGGGAAACAGGTACTAGGAAAGGTCTATAGTGAAGGAGGAGAAGGATGCAGGGAAAGAGACAGAGCCTGAAAACAGAATGTAGAGAAAAATACAAGTTTTGTTGTTAGCACTAGGGGAGCAAGAGTCAGTTCAGATAATTCTGAATGTTTGTGAAACCTCATTAAAGGTTGAAACATACATATTCACAGCTGTAATATTCAAAACACTGTAGAGTCACTATTATGTTAAATTAAATTATTATTGCTTATTTAAATAGTTGATTATATTAGACAATGAAGATAAACACCTTAAAGCTTTTATGTTGTAGCCATTTCATTGAGCAGTAATTTAAATGAAAAAAACATGAGACAACAGCATAATCATATATACAGAAAAAAATATAATTGAAGAGTCAGGAAATAATTACCTGCTCCATAATTATCTTAACAAAATAGGCATTTTATATTATAAAATATATTTATGGATAGAATTTTTTACATGTGTGATGTATATGCATATACATGTACTTCTACTATATATAACATGAATCTATAAAAAGGTATAAACTACGGATGACAGAAAAGACACTGTAAGAAATTATAATTCATTTTACCTTGTAGATGATAGAAATAAAATTAAATAAAAAATTGGAGACCATATATTAAATAAAAACTAGAGTTATTTTTCCAGAGTTGGAAAAAAATGGCTTTTATTTAAAGAATAGAGTCTCATGGAAGTGCCCTTAAGTATTAAAAACGCTACTTTCTTTCAAGCAAAGTGTTTCCAACCCAGAATATAAGAACATCTGTTTAAGGAAAATGGCAAATACCTCAATGTTTGGCAACACAAACTACCCTCATAATAGTACAGAATGTTTTCATTTTAATTCATACTAACACAATAATTAAACAATCCTGAAGAGTTATGTTTAACAAATCAATGTGTTTTTGAACTCACAGCACAAATAGGCCCACATAGTTTTGCTTTTCATAGAGTGTACTCTTTGGTTTGGTTTCAAACTTTTATCCAGAAGTACAAAATTCCAAGCAATCAGAAAGAAGGCATAAATCATTTTCTGAAAGCTGTTCTTAATGATTTGTGTTTGCATGTTGAGTTTCTGGATGGACAGTTTGTTGGTCAATCACATTACTTTCTATACTATAGACTTATTTATTAGTGGACTCCTATTCATATGACTTGAAGGCCACATAGGATTCAAAGAAAAGTTTCTTTAAAGGTTTTTAAGGAGAGCTAAAAAGCTAAAGGATGAGGAAGTTCTTTGTCAATGAAATAGAATTAAATTAGGTATTGCTCTACAAAGAATATTCCATGGAAATGCTTTTCTAGCATTGCCTTTCCTTCATTTGTTTCTGTTGGAGATTCATAAAATAAGGCTAGCCAGCTTTAACTGCCAATGGGATATAGCCTAGAGAAATCAGAGAAGAGACTCTCTACTGAGGGTTTGCTGATATCAAATTGGCCGGAAGGCCTATCTGCGGGGGTAAACTTGATGGTTAATTGATGTAGGGCCAAGAGTAGAGCCCAGCCTGCTGTTGCAGCATTTTCCCTAGGCAGCATAAAAAACCTAGCTAAGCATTAGCCGAGGAGTGAGCAAGCAAGTAGTCTGTGTTCCATCATAGTCTCTACCTCAAGTGGAAAGATGCCTACTTGAATTTTTGCTTTGACTTCCCCCAAACAAGAATGGGACCCATAAGCTGAAATCAACACTTAGCTCCCTACCTTTATTTGGACCAAGTGTTTTTTCAGAAAAACAGAATGACTCTAGGGCAATGTAGTTGGAGAGCTGCTCTCCAGGTGCCACCAAGCCCCCATGGTCCCACAACCCACATATAAAATAATCACTCAGACATTTATATTACTTATAAACTGTATGGCCATGGCAGACTTCTTGTTATCTACTTCTTCTATTTTAAATTAACCCATTTTTATTGGTCTATAAGTTGTCACGTGGCTTGTGGCTTACCAGTACCTTACATCTTCCTTGTCATGGTGTTGGTATCTCCCTCCCCAGCCTTCCACTTCCCACAATTCTCTTCTCTCTTGTCCCGCCTATAAACAAGATGCTGTTCTTTAAAAGTAAGTTCATTAATCTACCCTTTCATCCTATAATATCTATATCATAAGCCTTTTTTTCTTTAGAAAGAGATCACATTTATAATAAACCTGATTTAAATAAAAATATTGGTTTTTCTCTGTCCCACACCAGAGGGTACTTCTGATTTGGGACACAAGAATCTCTTAACCTTTCCTTTTAGCAATATGCCTAGGTTTAGAGAAGGAGTGAGCCAATTCCATCTCCAAAGCCAGCTTGATAATTTTGGGAATCTGCGCATAGTTTTTCTTACCACTACCTGCTGGAGGGAAGTACTGTATCTTATGAGGACATAAAGAAAATTTTAGGATTATGGAGTAGTCCATTAGGGTGAACCTCTGAGCCAGTTCCCTTGAAACCATTCTGGATGTTGGATCATCTGGGCCATGGTGTCATCGGAGACCTTTCAAGTGGTTTTGGCTGATCAAACCTGATGTACCTTAATCTGGAACAAATCCACAGCCTCTGGCTTTCTGTGGAAACAAAAGCAGAGACTCTTTTCCAAAGCAACATATCCTTATATCCAAATTTTGAAGTCAAGTTACCTTTAAAATTTACATATTTGTTTAACTCAACAGCTTTTAGGATCAAATCTTTTTCTGTAGTTAAAAACCCCAAAGACAACACAAACCAGATTCTCTGTGTAATATCCATCTTTGTAAGACTGAAGCGCTGCTGTGGCTGCTGGCTTTGCCCACCTCAGCTTTCCAAAGTGGCAGTGGTACAGTTTACCACTGGCTCTGGGTCTGGAGCCATGTGTACCATCAACTATCAGAAGCAGTTCTATCAAAGCAGCACATAGCCCAGAAACATTTTTTTTTAATCTAGCAAAGGCTAAATCCACTACATAGCAAAGTAAATTGTCCTTTGTAGACTCCTCATTCCTGCCGCACTGCATGTCAGATGCACACGACAGGAACCCACCATAGTAGCTCAAACTGGCAGGCTGCCTCTAACTTGAGAGAGACAACTAGGAAGCTTTTTTTTAAGCTCTGTTCTAGAATCTTTTTTTCTCAGGTTTTAGGTGGAAACTCTTGCCAACACATTGGGCGCCATTTGTAGGCAGAGTTTTCCTACCTGACCCACAGTCAAGACAAATCTCTCTTACCCACCAGTCCCACAGTTGCTCAGACCCAACCAAGTAAGCACACAGAGACTTATATTGTTTACAAACTGTATGGCCTCAGCAGGCCTCTTGTTATCTGCTTCTTTTATCTTAAATTAACCCATTTTTATTAATCGATACTTTGCTGTGTGGCTCGTGGCTTACTAGTACCTTATATCTTTCTTGTCATGGCAGTGGCTGGCAATGTCTCTCTACCCAGCCTTCCACTTCCCATAATTCTCTTCTCTCTTGTCCCGCCTATAGTTCCTGCCTGGCCACTGGCCAAACAGCATTTTATTTACACAGAGTAATATCCACAGCAAGGCAGAGACCAATGCCTTCCAACAGAGGAAGTATAGATCTTAGGGAAAATGAAAGACAGGCTCATTTTACTAAACAACCATTAGAAAGGAAAGAGAAGGAGAAGTGACCACATAGGTGGGTAAGGATACATGCTGAGCCCATTGGCAGCTCCCTCAAATAATCACAAATGGAGGGTGGCCTCTGCTGTGCTTTGAAAATGAAATATCCACCAAAGGTACATGTGTTAGTAGATATAGTCTTCAATATTGATATTTGGGAACTGATTGTATCATGAAAGCTCTCAAGTAACCAATGGATTGATCTATTGGTGCATTCATAGTGTAATAAAATATTGGGAAGTGGTGATAACCAGCAATATATCATTGCAGGCTTGTTTTTATAGACCGTGTCTTCTCCCCAGAATTTTCTTCTGACTTTCTCTCTATTTCCTGCTGAATCAGAGTCAGCAGCCTTGATGCATAACCTTCTTCCAATTATAATGTTGAAACTTTCCTTGAAATCAAAACCACATGGAAAACAAACAAACAAACAAACAACAACAACAACAACAACAAAAAACATGGACTGAAACCTCTAAAACCATGAGCCAGGATTAATCTTTCCTATTTCAAGTTGTCTTGTCCCGGATATTTGTCTTGAGGGAAAGATGCCTCACAAAGTCTCTCATAAAGAAGCTGCAAAGTCTTGTCATGTAGAGTTGAGCCTTGGTCAGTAAATATGAGCCCAAGGCTGGGAATTACAAGTGCCCAATGTGCTGGCAAGGTAATAAGTCCTAAAACTCCAGGAAATCACTTCAATAGATTATGAGGCCAAAGTAGGCAGGGTTTCTGAAACGATGTTCTTGTGTTCACTTCGTATTTCAGACGGGAACTGCTTTCTAGGCAGCCGCTGTGTTTAGAAGACAGCACTAGAGAATGGCTGTTAATGTGACCATACGGGTCTGGCCCTGCTGCCACTTATTCATGTAACTGTATTCTCAATCAGGCTCACAACTGTGATCCCGTTGCATGTGTGATCATAAGAGAACGCCAGGCAAATTGGATGGAACGGAAAATAAAAGGTTTTCTTTTACATCCAATTTGCTGTGGTTATAGAGACCCAATCATTGTATCTTTCATGATATGTTAAAAGGATTTGCGGTACAAGGGCTATTGTGGCAGATGTCATACAGCATTCATAAGGCACCGTATTGGGAGATTCAGAGAACTAGAAGTCCCACCACATTCCTTGATCTTCTATGTCTCATCCCATCCATGTCAAGAGTCCTTGTTCTTGGGTCTCTTCCTCATGGGAAAACACAAAAGGCAACGCATAAACCACTATTCACATAATAAGTTATAGTGTCGGTTTTTGTCTGTGAAAATGAATAGCTATCTTTGGAGCCAATTTTAGAAGTCATAGGTTCCAGGCCTTGTTGTTACTTACTATCTGAAGTTGGGTAAGTCATTTAACCTCTCTGAGCTCCAGTTATCACATCTATGAAATTGAAATAATAATAGCTAACTCACAGGGTGCTATGGGTCAAATACAGTACTGCAAGTGAGCAGGGTTTGCACACTGTAAAGTAAAATGTATTAGGGACCACAGTTACTCTTGTCTGCTGTACCAGGTATGTAAAACAGAAATTACTTTTATCATTTCCTTTAAGTAAGGTCAGAGTTTTCCATGGATGACATGATTTGTACTTGGGTTTCCAGAAGGATAGACAAGCAATTACTTCAGGACTTAACTGGCTCCATTTTATTCTTTAAAGAGTACACTCACTACACACACACACACACATGCACACACACACACACACACACACACACACACACACTCATGATCATGCATGCATGTGTATATACAGGAGGAACAAGATTATTGACTTAATAATGTCCAATGGGATTCATTCATTTTGTATTGAAGAATATTAAAATCTTAAACTTCCAATTTCCATATCATGTTTTGTCTAGTTTAAGTGTAGGACTTAAACTTGAGGTCAGTGTTAGACATCTTACATGAATTATTTAAATGTTTATTTTTGCCATATGAAAAATTCCATAAGTGAATATTCATGGACTATGCTTGCATCCCCAAAACTACCATCATTATTTTGATGACAATCTAACTTTGACTATAGAGATTCTCTTCCCTTTCAGTGAAGAATTTTGCCATATCCAGTTCCATTTCTGTGAGGTTTGAATCATATAATGAAATCATGAGTAAAGAAAAAAAGAAAAGAGGAGAAAGGGGGGAGGAACAGAGGGGAGGAAGGAAGAGAGAAGGAGCAATTCACATGTAACCCATAACGCAAAGTGAAACTCAGTCATTTAGAGTCTGGAAATACTAAGCATGAAAGGGAAAGGAGAAGAACAGGCAGAGGAACTTTAAAGGACACATTTGTGTCAACGACTTGCCATAGTCACTGTGTATAAGAAGAATATGAAAGCGGGAACTAAGTTGCTGTCATAAATGATAAAGGCTAAGAAGCAGCTATAGAGGGTGAATGAGATGCATGAGCACAGGCTTATATATATTTTAAACTATGGTTGTACTTGTGCCAGTGCCAAGTTGACATGTTATAAGACTCCTAATACATTGACACTTTAATTGTTTCAGGGAAAATCATCCAGGGATATTAGCAGCAGCACCTTACAGTAGAGGATGCTCCATAATTTTCCAAGTTAGTCATATTTAGTCAAATGTAGTGATTAGTCACCATGCTTAATGTTTCCTAGAAGTTTATTTTCTTACAATCTCCAATAACTCACTAAAGTGGTCTCAAATTATAAGCCAATAAAATAAAAAACATTACCAAAACTAACAGTGAATGAAACTGTACTCTTTTCTATTTAAAAGTATGTTCCATTATATATATACATGTAGAAAATTTGCTTTGTATACATTCATTAGACAAGATTAATTGTTCTTTCTGCAAAGTCTAGCATCTTGATATATTGCATAAAATATTGACTTTATTAGACTATCAATGCCAGTGCTTTTAAATTTCTTCTATGTATAAAATACTGTCCATCCAATTCTTTGAAGTCATTTCATTAACTATTAATGGTCTCTTATTGAGTAGAGACTAGGCCTTAATCCCAAGACAATGGTATCGATGAAAACAATTTAAATGTAAAAGTATTATATTATAATAAAAATGGTTCTTAAATGTATTTGCTTCTCTTTATTTTCCAACTAATTTGAAAGTTCAGTCTTACTGTAATTGAGTTAACAAAATCATTTTTAATTCTAAAACATAGGTTGTCTGGTACAAAAAATATTCAATTTATTTTTGCCACCAAATGAAAGTAGTCTTTTAACTTCATTAAAATACATGAAAAATTGTTTATCCACTACTACAGACAAGAGGCAAACATGAGAAATAATAACTATACCATTGAAAAGTATATTTCAGCTAATGAAGAATTGATACTTCAGTGCTTATATTTCTTGGACAATATTTGGGCAGATTATAAGTAAGCCAAGAATAAGCTGGTAGTGACTTCTGTCAACATTGTGTGCTTCACATTTAATTTTCAGGAAGCAAACTGTCCTTTAGACTAAATATTCAATCTCCTGAAAACATGGAAAGGACTAAGAGCTAGAAAAAAAACCCTGCATTTCATGTTAGAACCCAATCTGAGCTGTCTCCCGCTAAAAAGAAAGTAAATTACAGAAAAAAATTGTGTGATAAACTAAGAATATTGACCTTCAAATGACTTTGAGCCAGAATTCTGGTAGACAAACTTCACCTTGACTCTGATTTAAGGCTTCTTTGGAACTGTGCCTTGATTTTACTGGCGTATAAAAGCTCACATCATCATTTCTAAATAGAGTTTCCACCGTAATGGGTTATTAATATTGCCAGTGCTGTTGACGGAGAATCTGAATGGGCGTGAGTGCACTGTAAATTTAACACTAAGCATTAGCCGAATGTCACTGAGAGCTGTTGCATATGAAGGAAGACCTCCTTCGTTCTTTGAGACACTTCTGACTTAATTGCTTTCTCTTTTTTTTTTTTTTTTTTTTTTTTTTTTGCCTTTTCCTCCAAAAGGCTTTTTAAATTTATGTGATAAGAAGGAATGAACTGACTATTGTACCACATGTGGGCTAGAATTAATAACTGTGGGAAGCATGGTTTGTATTAAAACAAAACACTATAAATTCCATTTTTGTGAGTGATATGTAAAGGACAATCATATAAGCTATAAAAATTCAAGATATGACCATGAAAATAATAACAGAATCCTAATCCTTACCCTCTAAGGACACTGTTAGTCTCTCAGAGGTTCTGTAGAAATGTGATCAAAGCCTGCTTTGTACAACAACTGAAGCTCAGACATGTATTGTTTAGATATTATTAATAGAATTGCTTAATGGTATTATATGGAATGTCATAAATCATACTGTGGTAGGTTTTGTGCCAAAGCAGTCTTTAACTGAGATACTGTAGAAAGGACATCTGGGGAGGACTAAGAGGAGGCCTTCTGCCTGATGCTCTGTTCTCTGCTCTTGTAGGGATGCGGGGCTTAGCTGTTTCTTCTGTATTGGATTTCTTCCTCACTCATTTTCTTTTGCTTTAAGCTGTCTCGCTTCCAAGTAATGGGTACAGCACACCCTCCTCACTTCCTACCTTGCTCCTGTTGCCATCAGATTCAAGGTAGTTAATACCCATCATTTGCTCTCATACACTTATGAAGGTTGTCCACACATGAAAATTGTTAGTAATGCTCTTCCCAACCAAGAGCCCTCTGGAATTTGACATTTAGCACAGTGCTAGGCAGCCTTGCACTCGAGAAGATCCCCAGGTTGAATCTTATCCCACCCTCATCCTCTCCAGTGTGGAGGGCAAGGGAACAAGACAAATCTATGGATCTCGTGTTTCTTGGGTTTCTACATTCTCCACTTTCCAGAGTAATTTTCCATACTCTTCTAAAATGTTCCCGATAATTCCTTGCTTTCGCTGTCAGCCTTGGCCTTTCTCCTCTTTTGTGAGATAACCACTCATAGCAAGTGTTCCCACATGCTTTGGCCATTGCAAGACCTCTTTCCTGGTCAGACTTTGTTTCTGCTGCCTCTGTTTCCACTTCAGGAAACCGCTGGCCCAGTGTGCATCCCACACATCGCGCTGCGTGCCTCCACTGGGCTTAATTCTCACTTATCCTTTGCTTCATGTTTTTTATCATGACCCCAAGTCAGCCAGTTATTGGCTTCTATTACAGGAGATAAAGTAGAAAAACAGAGTTTGTGCAGTAGCAGCTTTAAAACAGTCGACAGTGCTTGCCACCATGACTTTCTGTTGGTGGTGAAATACTATCACACCAGACACACCAAACACACAAGACTGTACCCCTGAATTTAGCTTTCTGATCAAATGTATCTTTGCATTTATTTCCTGAAGATATTCAAGAGGCTGACTGACTTTGAACTTAAATATCAATCTTTCTCTTTTTTCCTCGTTTAAATCTCTCATGTTACTATTTGACATTCTGTCATGAGAAGAAATTTGTTCCCATGCTGCTAACTTCTTCCTGAATTAAAAAACTCTGCATCTAACACCAAATATGACACCTTTGTCATGAACCTCTTTATGAAATTCTGTTTATAACCTTTTCCTTTTTGTTCACTCCTCCATGAATGTTTCTGAAGTTTGATACTAGCCTGATAAAATGTGATGATTTGTCTTTAGCAACAAAATTTACTTTTGAATCATGGCATTGTATCTTTATTATTGGAGTGTGATTTGGATATCACATTGGTTTTAACCTCATTCAGCCAGATGAGGATTTTTAAAAATCATGGTACAGAGCTGGAGAAATGGCTCAGAGGTTAAGAGCACTGATTCCTCTTCCAGAGGTCCTGAGTTCAGTTCCCAGCAAGCACATGGTAGCTCACAACCATCTGTAATGAGATCTGGTGCCCTCGTCTGGCCTGCAGACATACATGCAGGCAGAACACTATATACATAATAAATAAATATATCTTTAAAAAAAATCATGGTCTGTCCATGAACAGTGGACTCTCTTAAAGTATTGTTTCTTTGTTGATTAATGCATCATTTTCAGTTATAAATTCCCTACTTCTATGTAAAATAAAGTAGACTATAATGGCATTTATGAAATTCATCTAGAAATATAAAATGCTTATTTAGATTGTCATGTCTTAAAATGTGTTCTATTAATAAATGATATAATTATATCATAATAAGAATTATTTTATTTAATATGGTAAAACTTTATTCTGTCAGTCTATTTCTTCTGTTATAACCAATAATTACAGTTTTTATAAAAAGCAAAGAAAGACAACTTATCATTTCAACAGAAAACAAAACAGAAATTAAAAACCCTCTCATGATTTCTTGATTTACAATGATTAAAGATGGAAGCAGTTTGAAATTACTCAGCAAACTAATCCTGATTCTTGGACCAATTTTCCCTGGGTAGGTGAGCTTTTCTATGATGGATAGTCACTACTGCAAAAGCCTGTCACTAACTGGACAATAGAATAGTTGAGGGCAGGACACATTCATTCTGATTATGACAGCAGTATTTTAAAGCTCTTGTACTAATGATGGAGGCCCACTAATAACATCCTAGACTACGAGAGAGAAAATATTAGGTTTTACTATTTAGATATATCATTTAAAATAAATGTTCCACTCTAGAAAAAATTATCCTCAGTGAGGTAACCCAGACCCAGAAGGACGAACATGGTATATGCTCACTCATAGTAGGATACTAGATGTAAAACAAAGATGACTAGACTGCTACACAACTCCAGGGAGGCTACCTAGAAAACAGGACCCTAGGAAAGACACAGGGATCGCCCAATGACAGAGAAATGGATGAGATCTACATGAACAACCTGGATGACAGTGGGAGTAATGAAGGGCAAGGTTTGAGGGAAAGAAAGCTTAGGGGAGCAGGAGATCCCAGCTGGATCAAGAACAGAAAGGGAGAACAAGGAATAACAGACCATGATAAATGATGACCAGATGAGAATATGAATTGGCAGAGTGCTGGAGAGGTCCCCAGAAATCCACAATGATACATCCTCTGTAGACTGCTGGCAATGGTCGAGAGAAAGCCTGATCTGACCTAGTCTGGTGATCAGATGGCCAAACACCCTAACAGTTGTGCTGGAACTCTCATCCAATAACTGATGAAAGTGGATACAGAGATCCTCAGCCAGGCCCCAGGTGAGCTCCAGGTGTCCAATTGTTGAGAAAGAGGAGGGACTGTAAGAGTGTGAATTGTTGAGACCAAGATTGGAAAAGCACAGGGACAAATAGCAAAATGAATGGAAACACATGAATTATGAACCAAAAGCTGAGGAGCCCCCAGCTGGAGCAGGCACTCTGGATACGTGAGACAATTGAATAGCTTGAACTGTTTGGGAGGCATCCAGGCAGTGGGACCTGTACCTGTCCTTAGTGCATGAGCTGGCTGTTTGGAACCTTGGTCTTACACAGGGACACTTTGCTCAGCCTGGAAGGAGGGGACTGGACCTGCCTGTTCTGAATCCACCAGGTTTAAATGAATCCCCAAGGGTGCCTTGATCCTGGAGGACATGGGAATGGAGGGGAGGGGCTGGGGAGAAGAGGGGGCAGGGGCTGTAGGGGGGAGGACAGGGGAACCCATGGCTGATGTGTAAAATTAAAACACAAATATAATAAATTTTAAAAAAGGAAAAAAAAGTACATGTTCCTGGAAAAACACTGCAATTTGTTAGACACACAATCTAGGCAATACAATGATGTATGTATAAAATTAATAGTGGCTATGAAAAAATTTTACATGAAGTGAACATTATTAACTCTAGGCAATTGTGTGTGATACTAACTATCCTAATCATTGTGTAGTAGCTTATTTTATCTCCATAACAACCCTATACATGCATTACTATTAACTCTCTGAAAGGACATCAGAGAATTTTCTACTACACTTTTCTCAATGATATCATCTTCTAGTAATGTATTTTCAGTACTATTTATATTTGTAAGGTATTTTTATCCTAGAAATTATTATAGAATTCAACACAATGAAAACAAATGAAAAGAAAACAAATATGCTCTGTGAAAGGTGTACAAATGATTCATTTGAATTGCCTGGTCCTGACAGAATGCAGGCTTCTTGGTCTTTGGCAGAGCATAGGATACATTTATCTTTGGGAATGAAGAAGGACAAGAAGTCCCAAGGGCAGGTCTAGGATGAAATCTCTTAAACTCGGCTCTACAAAGTTCCCCTGTAGAGAACATATGTGTCAAAGAAGAAACAAGCTGTTATGCTTTTCAAATTCTAATTTTTTTAACTTGTTATTTTTCTCATTTGATAAGTTGTTGATGTGTAAAAAGTATACAAAGAAACTTTGGTAGAGGTAGAGAAGGGGAGAAACAGAGAAAATAAAATATCTTAAAAGTTCTCTGTGTCTGCAGTTTACAATGATATATTCATATGATAATCTGACTTGCAAATTTTTATTAAATTGTATGAGGCATTAAGCCTTTATTTCATAGTGGTCATTGTTATCACTATACATATATTTTCCATAATTTTAGATTAATCAGTAAATTATTAATTTAGATTAATTAATAATTAATAAATAGCTTATGACAATCTTTTAGCTATTCCTTTTTCACATTTAGAAAATAATAATGATAATCCTTGAGACTCTCAACATCCTATGTGTCTGAAGGTTAGAAAATATTATAATAATATGTATTATTGTTAAAGCTATAAAAGCACAGACAAGGAGAATGATAAGGACCGTGGAATTTGACTGCCAAACTGAAGAACTGGAAATCTAAAATGATAAAAGGTCTTATATAATCATTTAGCTAAACACAATAACACACATACTGTCAATTGCATTGGTCTTATTTAAATTCTAACTTGCCACATGTACTAGTGGCTGCCACATATACAGCTTAGATTCTACCTTTACCATGAAATTATGAGTCTCTATTGGGCAATGATGTAGAGTTATTTGCTTAAAGTTATAAACTATATGATGACTGCAACATGGAATATTTTAATATCTTGAGCTCGAAATGATTCTCACAAGCCTATGTTTTAATATCTGATCCCTATTTGCTGTTGTAAAGAGTTTGTGTACCCTTTGGGATACACATTCTAGCTAGAGTAGGTAGGTCACTAAGGATAGACATGGTCTAGCTTCTGTTTTGACTCCATTTGCCAAGATCTGAAAAGCTTCCCTCATGTATTCTTCCTGCCATAAAATTAGCAGCTTCACATTTTACTCACTATAATCCACTGGGGTTCTCTGAAACTATGAACCAAAGTGAGTTCTTCCTTTCTTAATTTCTGTCAGTAACAGCCAAGCATAATGTTAATGCTTTGTGCTCATGCTATGTCTTACACAATACTGGTGTATGTGTTTGTGTGAAATACAATGAGCTGGCTTTCCCTCGTGCTCCCATTTCTCTCTCTCTCCCTCTCTCTTTCTCTCTCTCATGTGTGTGTGCGTGTACATGTGTGTGTGTGTGTGTGTGTGTGTGTGTGTGTGTGTGTGTGTGTGTACATGTAAATATTACCTATGGAGGACAGTAGAAATCATTGGATACCCTGGAGATGGAGTTACAGACAGTTGTGAGGTCCTGGAAATAGATGATTGGAACTAAACTAGGATTATTTTTAAGAACCAGCGCCTATAACCTCTGAGCCATCTCTACTGATTTCTAAATATTTTATCTTATTTTAAAATATTTATATCAGTGTTAATAAATATCCCTACCTCCTCTTTTCAAATTTCCTAGATATATACATCCTTTATACACATTTAGTACCATAAAATACCTATATTTTCTTTAACTTCATATAAGTATTTGAAATGCAATTACCCATATTTATATTTATTTTTTATTTACTCTTCTCTCACAGAACACATCCCAATCATAGCCTGCGCTCCCTCCACTCCTCTCAGTCCTCCCCACACCTGCCCTCTCCCCCAGATCCACTGTTCCTCCTTTTCCCTTCAGAAAAGAGCAGGCCTCTCAAGGATATCAACTGAGCATGGCATAACAAGGTGCAGTAAGGCTGGGCAGAAACCCTCATTTTGAGGCTAGAGGAGGCAAACCAGTGGAGGAATAGGGTCCCAAGAGCAGATAAAAGAGTTAGAGACACCCCTCTCCCACTGTCACAAGTCCAACAAAACTCGAAACTGAACAATCACAGCAAGTATGCATAGGGCCTGGCACAGACCCTTCCAGGCTCTGTGCTTGCTGCTTCAGTCTCTGTGTGCCCTTATGTGCCCTGCATGGTCGATTTTGTGGGCAGTGTTCTTGTGGTATCCTTCACACTTTTAGCTCTCACAGTCCTTCCTCCCCATCTTCTGTGGGATTCCCTGAGCTCTACCTCATGTTTGTTTATGGATCTATGCATCCTCTCCTATCAGCTGCTGGAGAAAGCCTCTCAAGTGACAATTATGTTAGGCATCAATCTTTGTGTATAGCAGCATATCATTAGGAAACATTTCCCTGGTTACTTTTTCTTTTTCATTTCTTTCTTTTTTTTTGACATTTGTGTTTGGTTCTACTCTAGCATTTCTTGGCTGCTCAGCTTCTAGCTCATGGCCATCAAGGTGGTATTTGGCAAGGGCTTCCTCTTGTGGCTTGAACCAGAATTTAGGCCAGACATTGGTTGGCCACTCCTATGAGCTCTGAGCCACCATTGCCTCAGCACATCTTGGAAGCAGGAAAGGTTGTGGGTTGAAGGTTTTGTGGCTGGGCTGGTGTCCCAGTCCCACTCCTGGGAGCCTTGACTCGTCACAGAATGGTTCAGGCTCCATATCTCCCTTTACTAAGAGTCTTAACTAGAGTCACCCTCATAGTTCCAGGAAGTCTCTACTGCAGTAGGTTTCCACATCGACTCTCAATGTCCACCTATTCTAGTAGTCTCTCCCCATACTATCACCCTCCACCACCTGATCCCTCTTCTTCCCATCCTACTGTCCCCAGTCCATACTCAAAAATTAATAATTTTCTAACACATAGCTTGCAAATAATTGAATGTGTCTTGCCTAAATTTGTGAGCTAATCTTAGCTGGGAAAGGACTGGAAATATACCATGGTAAATGTAAGTTTTAAAGTTCATTAATTCCTGAATTATTGAAACACACTAAGTTTAAATTGAACTTAACTTTAGAAATGTTCATATATTCTATATTGCAGGCTGATAATTTGTCAACAGAATTTTACTAGAAAGTTATGATACAGAGAAACACAGGAAATCTGATCAATCTTTAATGGTCTTCTTTACTATTAACAAAAGCTGGAAAATTAATATTAAAACCTTGTAGTTAGAGTTTTCCTGCCTGGCCCACAGTCATGACAAATCTCTCTCACCCGCCAGGCCCATAGACGCTCAGAACCAACCAAGTAAGCACACAGAAACTTATATTATTTACAAAATTATGGCCTTGGCAGGCTTTTTGTTACCTACTTCTTCTATCTCAAATTAACCCATTTCTGTTACTCTATACTTTGCCACATGGCTTGTGGCTTACCAGTGTCTTTACATGTTGCTTCTCATGGCAGTGGCTGGCAGTGTCTCTGCCCCAGCCTCCCACATCCCAGAATTCCCTTCTCTCTTGTCCTGCCTATACTTCCTGCCTGGCCACTGGCCAAATAGCATTTTATTTATACAGAATGATATCCACAGCACTTCCCCTTTTCTTATTTTTTTAAAGGAAGGTTTTAACTTTTACATAATAAAATTACATATAACAAAACAATTATCAAGCAAGAATTATAGTTACAATATCTAATCAATTTGTTTTGGCAAAATTAAACAAAATACTTTATCTATCCTATATTTGTGAGTCTAACATTTTTATATCTAACTTATCTTTTATCATAACTGAGAAAATTATAACTATCTAGTCTTCAACCACATCAAAGACCACAGAAGGATATATTATTATCTGAGAAATGGGAGAAGGATGCAAGTAACTTTTGGGAGTCTTGCAGGGTAGACAGAGACAGCTGGCAGCCTGGACAGTCACCTTATGTTCCTTTGTAAAGTTGGGGCATTTGTCTTCAGCCCACAAGGCTAGAGTCTCTTGGTCACTTCTCTCAGTGTCCTGTAGAATGTCTGGCAGTTTCCTCTACGAAGCAGGAACCTGAAGGACCATTTTGTCATACAAAGTTAGACCGTGAGGGTAAACCTCTGAGCCAGTTCCCTTGAAACCATTCTGGATGTTGGATCATCTGGGCCATGGTGTCATTGGAGAACTTTCAGGTGGTCTTGGCTGATCAAACCTGATGTATCTTAATCTGGAATAAACCCACAGCCTCTGGCTTTCTGTGGAAACAAAAGCAGAGACT
This sequence comes from Onychomys torridus, assembly GCF_903995425.1. Lineage (NCBI taxonomy): Eukaryota > Metazoa > Chordata > Mammalia > Rodentia > Cricetidae > Onychomys > Onychomys torridus. The sequence goes on from NC_050448.1 coordinate 125,733,882, forward strand.
CTTTTCCAAAGCAACATATCCTTATATCCAAATTGTGAAGTCAAGGTACCTTTAAAATTGACATATTTGTTTAACTCAAAGCTTTTATGATCAAATCTTTTTCTGTAGTTAAAAATCCCAAAGACAACACAAACCAGATTCTCTGTGTAATATCCATCTTTGTAAGACTGAAAAGCTGCTGTGGCTGCTGGCTCCACCCACCTCAGCTTCCCAACATGGTGGTGGTACAGTTTACCACCAGCTCTGGGTCTGGAGTCATGTGTACCATCAACTATCAGAAGCAGTTCTATCAAAGCAGCACATAGCCCAGAAACTTTTTTTTTAAACTAGCAAAGACTAAATCTACCATGCAGCAGAATAAAGTGCCACTTGTAGACTCCTCATTCCCCCCACACTATAGGTCAGACATACACGCCAGGAACCCGCCATAGTAGTTCAAACTGGCAGGCTGCCTCTAACTTGAGAGAGACAACTAGGAAGCTGTTTTTAGCTCTGTTTTAGAATCTTTTTTTTCTCAGGTTTTAGGAGGAAACTCTTGCCCCACATTGGGTGCCATTTGTGGTTAGAGTTTTCCTGCCTGGCCCACAGTCAGGACAAATCTCTCTCATCTGCCAGGCTCATAGATGCTCAGAACCATCCTAGTAAACACACAGAAATTTATATTGCTTACAAACTGTATGGCCATGGCAGGCTTCTTGTTATCTACTTCTTCTATCTTAAATTAACCCATTTCTGTTAGTCTATACTTTGCCACATGGCTTGTGGCTTACTAGTGTCTTTACATGTTGCTTATGTTGCTTCTCATGGCAGCAGCTGGTAGTGTCTCTCCTCCAGCCTTCCAAGGAGAACTCTGCTCAGTCTACCTCCAGCATCCAGGGTCCAAGAACCAAGAGAGCCTTCTCCTCTCAATCCTGGGTCTTCAGCTTCCTCCCTCAGCCCTGCCTTGTGGGTGTGACCATTACCAAAGCCTCAATGGGGTTGGAACTTCCGGGCCAATGCTGGAATGGCTACCCACTACAAACCTATCTAATTTTAGAGCAAGGATAGTCACTTAATGATCTAGTATCTAGTTACATTATATTCTCTCATTCTTTGACATATATTTGTGTATTTAAGTTGGCTGAATTTTAATACAATTATTGCTTATAATTTAATTGTCTTTCTAAACTGAAAATACATCTATATACCCAGATACAGAAATAACACTATACATAGTAACAAAATATTTAATGGCATTAGTGTTGCTTTTGTAATTACACTTATTTTGAGCATGGTGGGAGGGGGCTCTGTATCTGCCACACTGTTCCTGTGAAGATCAGAGGACAATCTGCTCCATTCAAGTCTATCCTTCCAAAATATGTTTCCTAATGATTAAACTCAATTAAGAAGGCTTTGTGTTAAGTGCATTCTCCCCTGGGCCATCTTGTTGGTGCAAAGGATTATTTTTGTTTTTGAACATAATTATTTCCATGGTAAGAGATGTAACTGTCAGGCATTCACCATTTTTTCCCAAAGAGTCCCTGAAGACAACAGAATGGTTCCATCGACCTCTAACTCAGTAACCCCTAAAAACCCTTCTGGACAACACTGGAAAGTACTACAGAAGGTTTCTGGAGAGTTTTGTGTCTTAGCTATTCTAAAGAAATGCTTGATGAACAGCAGAATCTGATTAGTGAGTGAAGTTCTCTGGAAATTCTCAGATGAAAATTGGGAGAGCATGTTAATAGGGAAGGGAAGGTCTGCCTCTCAACTACAAAATGCAGCTCTCATTGGAAGTGTGGTGGAACAAATATCAAAGAAGAGCATTCTAAATGCATCCTCTTGGGCATGGCAAGATTGAATCAGTTTCCCAGGTAACAGATGGTTACTGAGAGTGAGGTGCTTGTAAGCCATCTTGAATGTCATACTCAAGGAAATGACAGCAGGGATGAGAAATTCAGGCAGCGAGGTCAGTAGAGCCTGAACTGTAGAAAACAGGAGCTGTGCAGACCAGGGAGCCATGATCTACAGATCTTCCTTGTAGGTTTTTAATAGCACCCTACAACTGTAGTCCAAGAAATCTAAAACCTAAATGTTTGCTTCATGAAACCCCTCTCCCAATCACTTGCCCTTTTCTGTATGCATCCATTCATGATTCTTGGCTCCATCTTTAAAGGAATTAGAAATAGCAGAAGACAAAACATATTTTCTTATTCATACAAAATATCAGAGCCACAATTAGACACCAGGAACTGGTGGGACATATCTGGACAAAGCTATGTTTTGTTCTTGGAAGTTACTTAGGAGGTTCAAATTATCTCTATGGTGTTCAGATCACCAGAAAAGGGCATGTCAAGAGGCAGGCTTTGCAAAACAAGGTGTTTCTTCTTAGCATTAGATCTGCGCATTTAGACCATTCTACAAATTTGTTACATGTATAAACAAAATGATTTTCTAAGATGGCTGTCTCCAAAATGACTGTCATTGGTCCAAATGGGAATTGCATGAAAGGAAATAGATGGCTAAGAGCAATTCAGCATTGTTAAAACAGGAAGAAGACGCAGGGAAAACATGAAGGCTGGAAGCATGTGTGTGTGTCCCCGGCACTGAAAGCACACTCAGACAATTTCTGCTCACTTTCCCCAAATCTAAAGTCATTTTCTTTAATAGAAAAGAATGACAAGGATGTTGCAGAGGTCTGTGTTCTTACTGTCATCATTATCTTGTAGCATTACATAATTTTACTCAGAAATATGCCCATTTCTTTTTCATTATTTTGGTTTTGCTTTTCTTGCAAAGATGTGCTTCATTAGATTTGATTTTCCCCCACTGTTAAGCATTTTGTCCCATAAATATTTTTCTTCTCTCTTTTCTTGTGAAGTTTTGTTATTTGTAAGTTTGCCATTTTTTATATGTATCTCCTTCCATTCTTTGTAAAGTTCTTTTGAAACCTAACCTCCCTGGGAACATGCACTAACTACTGTCTCTGAATGTCTACATTCATTTAATAGTTCTGCATAATTCTGGATATTTTATTTTTAGGATTTCTGTTTGTTATCACTCTACTGTTTTCCAAAAAAAATTACATTATAGGACTCTGCTATTAGATAACTAATATTTTATTTATTTTCTTTTTACAGTATGGTAAATTACAGAGTACATGCAATGCCTGTAGATAAATTTTTGATGTTTATAAAGTATAATTTAGGAGACTAAATCTCTGTTCAAATTTCCAGTCAACTGCACTTACAAAAGTTTTCTATTCATATTACTTGGGTGCAGACTCCATTTTCTTCTTGTAGAACACAACTACAACAAATACATTCAAAGTTAAATAATTTACTGCTTTCATTTCTTCCCTTCCTGTCAGATTGTCATAATTTTTCTGTACATGGTTAAGTAGTCTCTTGTGTTTTAAAATTTTTGTGTGTGCTTAACCCTTTTAAAATTATTATCTATGTGCTTATATCCATTCTTTCCCTGGTTATTTATTATTTTCCTATTATGATATTTGCTCCTTCATTCCTTGAATTATTGACATTTACTTGTCCTCCCTTAGAATATTGCTTTATCAGACCCCCTTCTAAGTCTCTCATGATCTATAATTTTTAAAATTACTTTATGGTGCTGATTCTATTTGTCATTGGATTATTTACAGCAACCATTAAGGAGAATTTTAGTTTAAAATGAATCATCATTTTATTTTGGTCCAAATACATAATCAGTTTTAGTAAATCAAGACTGATCAGTACTTTTTTAGGGGGGGCATATAGGATCACAAATCTTCCAAATAGGATATACTTGCTCAGTTTGAGTAATTATGCATATGCTAACTAGTTTTTCATATGGAAATATGGCTGAGATGCTGTCAAATAGCTGTAAATTTTAGTTGTGCATATGTCTTCACTTTTATTGATAGAGCAAATTAGTACATCCTCCATTGTAGAAAGCATCATTCAATCTTTATGAACAAATCTATTTAATAAAACACAAAACACTCTAGTGAAAAGTAGAGTATGTTTGATGTGTTACATATATCTTCTTCCAGTTCAGATTAAACAGTCCTGCTTCATGGATCTTTATATGGAAGCCAACACCTGTACTCTCTTGCAGTTCACCTCTTGAGCTGTGGACTGATTACAATGACATTCTTTATCCTCCAATTCACAGAATGTAGATTGTGAGATACCTTCAACTTTATGATTCTATAAGCTAACTTCATAATTTAGTTCCTATTACATATGTAGATATTATTCATGGTTCTCCTGATAAATGTTTAACCATGACAGAAACAGTATCTACTTCACATATTTATACTGTAATATCCTGATATTTACTATAATTATTGTAATATTGTGATATCTATTGTTTTAATACATCATTTTTTACTCTTGGGAGGTTTTCATTGTGAAGAACAGGGACATCACAGGTTTATACTTCATGGCTCGTCTTTGTTAGGAACTTACTATAATATCTATGAGGGTGCAATTTAACATATTTCCCTAATATTGAATCCACATTTAAAGTGTGCATTTCTTCTACTAATGCTCTTAATAATTGGCATTTTTATTTAAGAACCAATCAAAACAGCTCACTTTCCCCACTTGCCTAAATAATTTACATTTTCATTCAAACTTAGAGAGTGAAGTTCTACTATATTAATTCACCTGACCAATTTCATTAATATCCAATGCCCAATCTATGGAGCATTGTGGTATTGTGTTTCCCGAAATATTGTGTGTTCCCTGAAATAAACTTTTCTGGGGTCAGAGAGCAGGATGGCCACAATGTCAAACATGAGAATAGGCAGTGGTAGCACACGCCTTTAATCCTAGCATTTCAGAGACAGAAATACCTCTGAATCTTCGAGTTCAAGGCCACATTAGAAACATCCAGGCATGGTGACACACACCTTTAATCCCAGGGAGTGATGGTAGAAAGTAGAAAGATTATATAAGTTGTGAAGACCAGAAACTAGCAGCATTTGGCTGGTTAAACTTTGAGACTTTGGAGCAGCACAGTTCAGCTGAGATGCATTTGGACAAGGACTCAGAAGAGTGCAGTCTGTGGAAACAAGACCAGCTGAGGAACTGGCAAGGTGAGGAAGCTGTGGCTTGTTCTGTGTCTCTGATCTTCGAGCATTCACCCCAATACCTGGCCTCAGGTTTGATCTTATTAATAAGACATTTTAAGATTCATGCTACAGACACACATTATATCTATTTTTCCTGTATAAAGAATTTATTATTAAAATACCATGTTTTTGAAATCCCTAACTATTGGAACTTTGTAATAGATATTGATTTTTTGATCTTATATTGAATTGTACATTGCCAGGAGATGAATGAACACACTAGGACTCATTTCCACACTAACGTCTTCCAATTAGAAAACAATATGTCTTGAAAAGGAGTTGCTTTGAAATATATTTTGAATTATTTTGTTTTTTGATAGCTGAAATTCAAAAACAAATGAGTAATACTAATCCACTATTAAACAGAGAATGTAGGAACAATTTTTAACCTGTTTAACTCAGTAGTTTTTATTTACATTTTTCAGAAGCTACCATATTAACTAAAAGATAGTGAAATAATTAAAAATAAAGTTTAAGAATATGGATAATAAATGGAGTGTTTACTTACTTCAAGTTATGAAAATAAGACTCTGGGTTCAACACCAGTAGAAAACCAAACAAGAGAATGAATCAGGTGAAACCACAGCAATTCCAAAAACTCCAACAAAATCTTAGGGACAAATAATCTGAAATTAAATCTAGGGCTTCTGCTCATTACTAGTTCCTTTTCTGTGAGTATATCACCAATTATCCATAGGTTTTTCCACTCACATGGATGCTGTTTTGTTTTTACCCTAAAACATACATGCAATAGGAAAAGTTTTTAGGAAATTAATTTTTACTCAGGAAATCACTTCCCATTCTTCTATTGGTAAAATACTTCTTTCCCCCTGTACCAGGCAGCTTGTATATTATAGGAAAATACTAATTTTGTTTTTGATTGTCAATTGATAGTATTCTAAGTCAGTAAAATTGTATATTCTGAGTTTAAGACCTGGTATTTTGCAACAATCAAAGTATTTTGTGTTTCTATTTCACTTTGTGATGTGTTTCAGTAGAAGATATTTTCTTATATTCTGTCCCTCATCACATAATGTTAAGCAAACACTTCTTAAAAAGATTGAGTGTGGACATAGAGAGAGGAACAGTGTCTAGATCAATGGCTTGCTTCAAAACAGCAATTTCATACTTGGCTTCTGAGGGGGAAATTGCCACACTTGTTTACTTGTTTAATTTTGAATCTAAAATGTTGTGGTATAGACGAGAAAGTGTGAGTCATAACCAAACCAGTTCTGTGATACACACAGAGAAAAAATACCTGTTACATAACAAATACAGATGTTCAGGAGAAAGATACACACTATTCAACATTATTTGGAAGATTAGATATTTCAATTAACTCAGTAAAAGATGCTTATTAGATGCCGAGTAAACACCTAGCAATGCTTTTAAAATGTAAGGTATATCAGAAAAGATAAAGATTTTCTTTAAATTATAATCAAGGGAGAGATGAGAAAGCATAAACATGACAAAAACAGCAAGTTTTCTACAGAGTGGAAGATGGTGGTAAACTTTGTTGGGGTTGTAACCGAGTAAGTATGGATTTACAGAAGAAAAATATCCGTTTTAAATACTTTATAAGTATGAACACAGATTAATTGGACTCATCGGGAAGATGTTGAATGTAGTTTTACTGGAACTAGACGGAAGGTAAAGCAGCTGTTGCCTCTGTTAAGGCCTCAAATAAGTAATATCCAAGAGTCTATATGAATAGGAGAATGGGTACAGGTTAGGTTGGTCACCCAGGCATGAGGAACAAGCTCAGGGAAAACTCTGCAGACCACTGAAAGGAATTTGGATAAACACACAGACTGTGAAAACACACAGAGAGAGTTAAAGCACTAGAGTGAAGTGAGATGCTTTAACAACACCCTGCAGCTGTGTTGAGGCTGTGCAAGAAAGGGTGGAGATTGTCCAGCCAGTCATTGAGAAGATGGGTCCTGGGCTCGCTCACCAGACACCTGACTTCATGTTGACTCGGAGTGGAATACAAGCTTATAGAAGATCAGCCAGTCCTACAGCTCAGATCATCCAATTAATCAGCTTGTGATTATTTTCTCATTTAAAGTACATAAAACGATATTGCTTTTTACTTTTGTTTTAATTTTTATCCCATTGCAGTAAACATTGACACACACTTTGGCCATTGGTCTCCTTTCCTCTTGTTCTTCAGAACCTGTTACAGTGAATACATTTAAATAGTGGTTTCAGACTTGATTCTACATTGTAAGTTGTTCACACAACAGTTAGCCTTCCTCTTTTCTTCCTTTTCAATAGCTCTTCACTTTACTAAAGTAGTCATGGTTACTCTTAGACAACAAACCTAGTTGTGGCACTCTCTCACCATGTTCCACCACAGTTGGGAGGTCCCTGCTGTAAATGTTAGAGCACAGATTCCAGAGGACACAGCAAGGCCTCCCAATCCCTTTCAGCTGAAAAGTACTTTTGTGTTATTAAATGATACCTACATGCCACATATTCCTTGACACACTGACTAGGACAGCTTAGTCATGTGGTGTGGAAATTTTAGCTACCTAATGAAAACCTAAACAAGCCAGATATTATTTATTTATTATCTATTTATTTAGGGGAAAATAAAACTCCTCTCCATACCAATTATCATGTGGTACATAACCACTGTCTTTCATATTCTTCTACTTTAAGTCATTTCTCCTAATTAATCTTCCTCTTATGTTTGGGAAGGTAAGGTTGTATCTCTTCTTTTATGAGCCTTTCATGCTCCCACTGATATGATGTTGTTATTTCCTAATGCTATCTTAATAGTCACTCACCTCATGGCTCAATCATGACTGCCCCAAGAGGTCCTGAGGCTCTCTCCTATCAAAGATCATATGAAGCATTTTATGTCAGGTCTTCACTGAAAACAACCTGAGGCTATCTGGACTGTATATCAGCTACAATGTCTATGTTTTTGGTAAAGCTAATTTAGGAATGGAAACAAGAGAAAGTGTGTCAACTTCATTCATGAAATCTATTTTTTCTATATTGATATACATAGAAAATGACAACCTCTAATTTCACTGAATGTCATCCTTGGGCATGGTCATTAGCAATGCTACAGCCATTTTGTGTTGTTGGTTAGTTATCCTGAGAGTCATGAACCAATGATAAAGACATCATACATCATCCTGAAAAAAAATGGGAAGATGTGGCTCAAGAGATGACTCAGCAGTTAAGAGAGATTGATATTTGTGTGCAGAGGACCCAACATTCACATGGTGGCTCAAAAACTAACTGTAAGTACAGTTCCAGGGGATACAACATCCTCATCTGGCCTCCATGGGAAAGGGGCATTAGGCATAGCAACATTGAAGTCAAGCACTCATACACATAAAATAAAATAAATTACCCTTTAAAAATAGGAATATTCTGAATACCTGGAAAACTAAGTTACCTGGATGAAAACACTTATTATTTTATCACATTAAGTAATAACTGATGCTTATTTCTTAATTCAGTCTAAGTTGATGACCTATTTGTCATCAAACACATCTTGGTTGGTAAAAAAAAAAAAAGAGCAAAGTTTATAAGGATTTTCATCACTTTACTAATAAATACAGTAGTCACCAATATTGTCAGTATCATTTCCAGTTTTCTGTTTCATACTCAGTTTAAATCCAAAATTTAAACAGATATCAATTACTACAAATGAGTGTAAGTATTTTAAGCTACTAGATTAATGCTATTATCCATCTTAAAGCAACAATCAGCCTGAAAATATGGTATATATTGTTGTCTGTCAGTAACCATCAAAATCTAGATTTGATGGATATTCATACAGTGTAAAATAAACATAATTACTATTTTCTTCCATTCTGTGTATTTTATAATTTTATTCCATTTTAACACATTAAATAATGAGGTTCAAAAAACATATAATTCAACATTTAAATTCCTATCATGTCCATTAATAGAACATTATATTTATGCTTAATGTATGCTATTTTTGTATGTTATTATAATTGTATGTATAATTATAATGTATGCTATTATATTGTGCTATATAAATATTTTGTGCACTCATTTATGCTACAGAGGTTAAGAACATGTCTGTGTGAACACACTTGCTATAGATTTCCAAACTTTGAGATCATTATGCATATCAGTGAATATTCACTCATTGTTTAAATATATAAAGTAAGGTTCAGAATTATCAGACGATAACCCTGTTTTGGTAGTCGTCTTCATATCCAGTACCTTATACTTTCAAATATGTAGGACAGGATGTTTTAAACTATCAGAGCCCACTGTCTCAATAATGAGTTTAGGGCTGGGGACATAAAATGGTAGGCAGAGTACTTGTACTAGCATGAGGACTTGAGTTTGGACTCCCAACCACTGTATAAAATTCAGGAGTGGTGACAAATTCCTGTAACCCTAGTATTGCCAGCCAAGTCTACATGGTTGTCTCCATGTACAGTAGAGACCCTGTCTAAACATTTAGGTGGTAAGTGATGGAGGAAGGTGCTAGATGTCAGCCTCTGGCCTCCATATGCTCATGCACAGGCCAAATACTCACCACACACACAAACACAGTTATTAAAACAATGGAAACTGATTATAATATAGTCAACACACCCAGCATAGAACAATGCATGAACTGAAACTCTGATGATGCCACATGTCTTTAAGGGCAGAACTTGGGACAAACTACAGCTGTTTCTTTGAAGTTTTTCTTACTTGTCATTTTAAATCTCTGCTTAGATACTATAAATGCAGGATTAATATTTAAATACACTATTAATTTTATGTTATGTATATGTTCATCTGTCTACACGTATAAGTATATACCATGTGTGTGCCTGGAGTTGAAGTTACATTCATGTGTAAGACTGATGTGGTCTGTGGGAACCAAACCTGTGTCTTCTTCAAGAGCATTGAATGTTGTTCACTGTGGAGCCATTTATTGTAATTTACTAGTACACTGACCTCCAAGTTCTATAAAAGAAAACTGTGAAATACAGTAAACTTCCATATCCTTTTAAGTAAAACAAAACACCTACAAAATTTATGTAATAGTTTTGATGCAACTATATTTAATACTAAAACCAGTTTTAAAACAAGTAGAAAGTTACATGGCAGCCAGGGCTATTACACAAAGAAGCCCTGTCTTGGGGAAAAAAATAACTAGAAAATGAGAATGAGTCACAGACATACTTAGTATGTCAGGTCTCCAAAGCTGAAATCCTGCAATGTTCTGCATTCCCCTTGGATGTGAGCTATACACTAACTTCCCCCTTAATATCTATATTTAAACATTATCATAATGATTCATTACTCTGGATAAATGATGTTCTCCAACCACATTTATATTTTGTGTAGCCTGTGAAGTTACATTTATACTGAAAAAAGATCTGTTAAAACTTAATGGGGCTCAATTGTCTAAATTAGACACAAGAACAAGAAATAGCAGGGCAGATAACACTTTGTTAATTTTCATGATGCCTATTTTTTGTCTCAGTCCATGGATTTATTTGTCTAATTGTTCCCCAGATGCCATGGTTTGAAATTCACTTTCTACTAATCATTGTTTATTAGGGATCAGGAAGTACTGACCTTTTAAGCTCTCAGAAGGCCCTTTCCTTATTACTAAAACATAGCCCTTTCCCTCCACAGAGGAGGCTAAATTCTCCAGATTCCCAAGTGGAAATGGGAGATAAGTAAACAAAACAGTAAAAAACTAGGACTATGAACAACTTCAAGAAAGTCTGCTATTGTATAACGTGAATTGCTAACACAGTTGAGATTCTTAAGTGCAGGTAGTATTTCTATTTATAATTCAATATGCTAACAATGTAGATATTGGAAACTTTTGTTTTGTTTTTTGAGACAGGGTTTCTCTGTGTAGCTTTGCCCCTTTCCCTGGATCTCACTCTGTAGACCAGGCTGGCCTTGAACTCACAATGATCCACCTGGCTCTGCTTCCCAAGTGCTGGGATTAAAGGCATGTGCCATCACCACCTGGCTTGGAAACTTTTAAAACTAAAAACAATATATAATCAGTAATGTCAAATATAACAATACATACTAATACAATTGCAAATAATGTTCCTTTCATGGATAAGGTATGGTAAATAAAATAGAGGTCACTTGATACAAGTATTGGGGTATTAAAGCAATTAATCTGATAACCAACATCATCTAGAAGATCATTAAGTGATGAACCAGAAGATCGTATTTAGACTCTGATTGTACAGGAAAAGAGATGATTTTGTTGCCCTCAGAGCAACATTAAGAGAGTCTTTAGAACCGTGTACAATTCAAAACTTATAAATCCTTTGCTTCTGAAATTTTCCATTCCACATCTTTTGATTGCAAAAACTACAGATACAAGGGAAAGACTGTTGTTGGTTATTTTCTGTCTTTTGGAGGGCCTGCCACCTTGCTCCCAAATAAATCAAACACAGAGCTTTATTCTTAATCATAAAGGCCAAGCTTTAGCTTGACTTGTTTCTTAACAGCTTTTCTTAACTTTTAATTATCACATCTACCCTTTGCCTCTGGGATTTTACATTTTTTTTTTAAATTCTGTAAATCTTACTTTCACTCGTACTCCACGGCTGGATGTGTAGCTGTGTAGCTGAATGCCTGGCCCATAGCATCTTCCTCTCCTTGTTCTTTTGCTCCTTTTTCCCACTCAAATTTCTCCTTCTACATATTCTCTCTTCCTGCCAGCCCCACTTACCCTTTATCCTGCCTTGCCATTGGCCACTCAGTTCTTTATTAGACCATCAGGTGTTTTAGACAGGCACAGTATGGCAACTTCACATAGTTAAACAAATGCAACATAAAACAGTAACACACCTTAAAATAATGTTTCACAAAATTTCCCCCTTTTTGTCAAAATAAAAAGAAAGGTTTTAACTATAACACAGTAAAACTATACACAGCAAAACAGTTATCAAGAATTATATTTACAATATTGTGTCCATTTGTAGTTAGTACATTCAAAAGAAATAATGCATTATCTATCCTATCTTAGTGAATCCAAAGTTTCACACCTAACTTATTGCTTTTAATAACTAAGAAACCTACAACTATCACTATCTAGTCTTCAATTCCACCAAAATCCTATAAGGATATGATATTATTTGAGTAAACAAAAAGTGCATTGCAAACAACTTAAAAAACTCTAGAAATGACAGAAACATATGACTGCCTGGACAGCCACCCAAAGTTCCTCTGTAACATAGGGGCACGCATCTTCATCCTACAGGTCCATAATATTTGGCAGACTTTCCAATGAAGCAGGAAATTTGGAAGACTGTCCTGCCCTATTTTAGCAAAGTTCAACAGTTCTTTTTCCTTTGTGTCCTGCATGTCCAGTCTGCACAGCACATTGCCAGCAGTCTATTGTTGGTTGTTTTGGCTCTTTTTGAGGGGCTCGTCACCCAGCTCCCAAATAAATCACATGGAGGCTTATTCTTAATTATGAATGCCCAGCCTTTGCTTGACTTTGTTTCTTGCCAGCTTTCCTTAACTTAAATTATTCCATATGTATTTTTCCTTTGGGCTTTTTCTGTTCTCTTCTGTAAATCTTACTCTTTATCTGTGCCTTGCTGTGAAGCTGGGTAGCTGGCCCCTGATGTCTTCCTCCTTCTATGGCTCCTAGATCTATCCTTTCTCCCTGATTTCTCCTTCTATATATACTCTCTGCCTGCCAGCCCCACCTATCCTTTCTCCTGCCTTGCCATTGGCCATTTGATTCTTTATTAGACCATCAGGTGCTTTAGACAGGCACAGTAACACAGCTTCACAGAGTTAAACACATGCAACATAAACAAAAGTGACAAACCTTAAAATAATATTCTAAAACATCAGTCAAAAGCAAGAACAGATTCTTTGCCCAGTGGCTAAGGTTGCCAAAATGAAACCAAACTACAAAAGGAGCTTGTTCAATGCCCATCATCTTCTCTGAAGTAAATTTGTGCTGCCAAGAACAGAAGTGTCTCATTGTCATGAAAAACTGTATGTTAACAAAACATTTTAAATGCCATATTCTTAGGTCTTTAAAGGTTTTGAAGATCTATCTAAAATATATCTCTATATGATCTGGAAATTATACCTAACATATCTACAAATTTGAATATTATAAATGACTAACCACTATCTTATGCTTCCTGATTATCTTATATAGTTTATATATAATAACAGCTTTCAAAAACTACAATTTCACCTTACATTTTTAAAATAAACAGCATAGGTACAATACATTAAACAAGACTAGAGGCATATACACAATATGTTGTAACAGAAATAACCTTAAATTTTTATCAATATACAAAAATCCTTTAAACAAGAGTAGAAGCATATATTCAGTGAAACAAAAATAATCTGAAATTTGTATCAATATACTATATTTCACTGAATGATAATGAACATCCATCACCTACCAAATGTTCAAAAAACACCCACACTCTCTTGGGAATGTGGACATAATGTCTCCAAACTTCTGCTGTCTGTGGGTGAAACATCTTTAGGGTCCCAGAGAGAAAATTTTGAGATAATGAACAAGTCCTAGGAAGACCAGCAGTAACCTTTGCTGTGGATATTGCTCTGTATAAATAAAATGCGTTTTGGCCAGTGGCCAGGCAGGAAGTATAGGTGGGACAAGAAAAAAGAGAATTCTAGGTAGTGGGAGGGTAGAGGAGGAGAGACACTGCCAGCAGCTGCCATGAGAAGCAACATGTAAAGACACTGGTAAGCCACAAGCCATGTGGCAAAATATAGACTAACAGAAATAGGTAAATTTAAGATAAAAGAAGTAGATAACAAGAAGCCTGCCATGGCCATACAGTTTGTAAGCAATATAAGTTTCTGTGTGTTTACTTGGTTGGGTCTGAGTATCTATGGGCCTGGCGGGTGAGAGAGATTTGTCCTGACTGTGGGCCAGGAAGGAAAACTCTACCTACAAATGGCGCCCAACGTGTTGGCAAGAGTTTCCACCTAAAACCTGACAAAAAAGATTCTAAAATGGAGCTAAAAACAGCTTCCTAGTTGTCTCTCTCAAGTTAGAGGCAGCCTGCCAGTTTGAACTACTATGGTGGGTTCCTGGCGTGTGCTTCTGACCTGCAGTGTGGCGGGAATGAGGAATCTACAAGTGGCACTTTACTGTGCTGCATGGTGGATTTAGCCTTTGCTAGTTAAAAAAAAAAAAATGTTTCTGGGCTATGTGCTGCTTTGATAGAACTGCTTCTGATAGTTGATGGTACACATGGCTCCAAACCCAGAGCTGGCGGTAATCTACCACCGCCACTTTGGAAAGCTGAGGTGGGCAAAGCCAGCAGCCACAGCAGCTTTTCAGTCTTACAAAGATGGATATTACACAGAGAATCTGGTTTGTGTTGTCTTTGGGATTTTTAACTACAGAAAAAGATTTGATCATAAAAGCCTTGAGTTAAACAAATATGTCAATTTTAAAGGTACCTTGACTTCACAATTTGGATATAAGGATATGTTGCTTTGGAAAAGAGTCTCTGCTTTTGTTTCCACAGAAAGCCAGAGGCTGTGGGTTTGTTCCAGATTAAGATACATCAGGTTTGATCAGCCAAGACCACCTGAAAGGTCTCCAATGACACCATGGCCCAGATGATCCAACATCCAGAATGGTTTCAAGGGAACTGGCTCAGAGGTTTACCCTCACAGACTATTCCATAATCCTAAAAATTTTTTTGTGTCCCCATAGGATACAGTGCCCCCCTCCAGCAGGAAGTAGTAAGAAAAACTATGCCCAATTTCCAAAAATTATCAAGCTGGCTTTGGAGATGGAATTGGCTCACTCCTTCTCTAAACCCAGATATGTTGCTAAAAGAAAAGGTTAGGAGATTCTTATGTCCCAAATCAGAAGTGCCCTCTGTTGGGGGACAGAGAAAAAACAATATTTTTTATTTAAATTAGGTTGATTATAAATGTGATCTCTTTCTAAAGCAAAAAAAAAGGGGGGGGGCAATGATATAGATATAATAGGATGAAAGGGTAGATTAATGAATTTACTTTTAAAGAATAACAACTTGTTAAAATGTCTTACATCATATAGATTTTAGTTTATTGATACAAAATTAAAGTTAATTTTGTTATACTGTATATATATGTCTACTGTTGTTTGAGGTATTATGTTTATACAACTCATTTAGATTGTAATCGATAATTAAGAAATACAGATCAATTAGTCTTCTATGATAGTCAAACTTATAGTCATGTTAAGTTTTCTAGGTATACACAGATATATTTCAGATAGACAGGTAATCTTCAAACACTTCAAAGGTCTACAGAATATGGCATTTAAAATATTTTTAAAATTTAGACTTTCTGGACAGTGAGACATGTCTGCTCCTGGCAGCACCAATTTACTTCAGAGAGGAGAATGGGCATTGAAGACACTTCATATGGAATTTATCTTCATCTTGGCAAAAATAGCCATTTGGGCAAGAAACTGTTCTTGCCTGGACTGCTTGATTAATTGGACATGCAGGACGCATAGAAAGGTGACCACTGAACTTTGCTTGACAAAATGGTCCTTCAGGTTCCTGCTTCGCAGAGGAAACTGCCAGACATTCTACAGGACACTGAGAAAATTGACAAACAGACTCTAGCCCTGTGGGCTGAAGACAAATGCCCCAACTTTACAAAGGAACATTAGGTGACTGTTCAGGCTGCCAGCTGTCTCTGTCTACCCTGCAAGACTCCCGAAAGTTGCTTGCATCCTTCTCCTGGTTCTCAGATAATATTATATCCTTCTGAAGTCTTTGATGTGGTTGAAGACTAGATAGTTATAATTTTCTCAGTTATGATAAAAGATAAGTTACATATAAAACCTTAGATTCACAACTATAAGATAGATAGGATATCTTCTTTAATATTGTAACTGTAATTCTTGCTTGATAATTGTTTTTTTATATGAAATTTTACTATGTAAAAGTTAAAACCTTCCTTTAAAAAAAAAAAAAAAGAAAAGAAAAGGGGAAATGCTGTGGATATCGATCTGTATAAATAAAATGCTGTTTGGCCAGTGGCCAGGTAGGAAGTATAAGCAGGACAAGAGAGAAGAGAATTCTGGGAAGTGAGAGGCTGGGGGAGGAGAGAGACTGCCAGCAGCTGCCATGAGAAGCAACATGTAAAGACACTGGTAAGCCACAAGCCATGTGGCAAAGTATAGAGTAACAGAAATGGGTTAATTTGAGATAGAAGAAGTAGGTAACAAAAAGCCTGCCAATAAGTTTGTAAATAATGTAAGTTTCTGTGTGTTTACTTGGTTGGTTCTGAGCATCTATGGGCCTGGCGGGTGAGAGAGATTTGTCCTGACTGTGGGCCAGGCAGGAAAACTCTAACTACAAACCTTTGCTGATAGATGTCATCTGTCTTGTTTCAGGTGGTCTCATCTGATAAAACCTAATCCATATTAACCCTGAAGGAATCCACAACCACTCATCTCCTATGGGAGCAAAACATTTTTATTTCCATTTGACAAGTATATTTTTTTGACTTTTTAAAATTAACACATTCCTAATGTACATAGGTTGGTTTATTTCAATAGCCCCTCTATCAATTCCAGGTCTCTTTGAAGCTATATTTTGCTTTTCAACAATCAAAAATTTCAAAATCAACACAATAACATACAGACAGGATTTTGACTCTCTGTGTATTTCCCATTTTACGATGGCCTTTTTCTTTTATATTACTTTTATTTCTCTTTAAAGACTTTATTATTAATTTTAAATTATTTCATTCTTTCTATGACTATACCCTTTTTCTTTTCTTAAGTATAAGCACATTGTTCAACACACTGTATTCTGTCTAGAGGTTTTCTGTTTGAATCTCTTTGATTGCATATGTTTTTTTTTTTTTTGACAATTTGAACAACCTTTAAATTGGTAAGCTACACTTGGTTCTGAGCTGGCTCTGCCCACTTCTCTAGGCATGAAAACCAAACATGAAACTTGCTGCCAGTAGGAGGTTTGTCTGACCAGGAACTGTGTTCAACTTTCCTAGAGCTCTAGAATGCTGATGCTTGCACTATGGTGACATTTTTACTTAGTTTATTTTGTCCCTACTTAATGTACTGGCTGCCCAAGGGCTTGCCAGCAGGCAGAAACTCTTAAAGGAGCCTGTCCTTTTTTTGTTGTTGCTTTTAAGCTTTATCAGGAACTATGTAAATTTGAGCACCATATTGGTATGCCAAAATGTTGTTTGTTTTTACTCTTTGCTCTTTTGAGGTGCTCACCACCCAGCTCTCAAATAAATCAGCCCTGCTTATCCTTTCTCCCTCCAGCCTCTTTATTGGCCATTCAGCTCTTTATTAGACCATCTAGTGTTTTAGACAGGCACAGTAACACAGCTTCATGGAGTTAAACATATGTACATAAACAAAAGCAACATACCTTAAAATACTATTGTACAACAATAAAACTGTATTGATCATTGCACCCAAGTAAAATATAGTGTGCAAATGCTACTCTGTACTAATGGTTCTTGCATGATGTTCCATTATATAGTCATATAAATATGTTTGTTTAGTCATCACAGTTTATATATTCATATAGTTGTCTATACAGACACACAGATAGGTAAGGGCTTCAAAAGTTATATGCATTGTTGATTAGTTAAGTAAATAATTAAGTGACTAGCTGTTACATCTCATCTAATCTGGTAAAGCCTGTTGAGTTTATACTGCATAATGACATACAGTGTTCTTATCCTTAAAAAGCCACAACACACTGTTAATAGAGGCTAATCATGTATATAATTTACAGCCATACTTTTGTTTCTGTTTATTTGATAAAATAATGACAAAAATTAACTTAAGGGAGAAAAAGGTTATTTTGGTTCACATTTCCAGGTTATAATCCATTAAAAGGTTATTTTGGTTCATAACTCCAGGTTATAATCCATTCTGTGAATGTCAAGACAGAAGGAATCTGAAGCAACTCTTAAATCATATCAATAGTCCAAAGCTGAGAGAAATAAACACATGTTCAGTGCACTATATCCACTTACACAGGCTGAGCTTCTCTGTCCAGGGAATGTTGTTTCCCACAGATGGATGGTCTTTTTGTATAAATAAAAATTAGTAATTCAGACAATTCCTTAAAGATATGCCCACATGCCAACCCAATCCAGACAATTCTTCATGATTCTCTTCTCAGATAATTCTTAACTGGCAAGTTGACCATTTAACTACCAGAACAACTAATGCAAAATTTGAAAATATATACTCTTCTTCAAATATAAAAAATCTGTCACTCATAAACAAATAGGATAAAATATATAGTGATATATTTAATATAATATACCATATATGTAGGCTATGATACAGTATATAATGCTTTCCTTAAAATAGACATTATTGAAGAGTGCATCATAGTCTTTAATTTTGTCCTTATTTAAAGACTGTTGTGATCTATGGATAGCATGATGACTTTCTGGTAATTTGGATCTGTTGTAGCAGTGAAAATTAGTAAAGAATATTAGAATAACCATGGGATGAGAATACTAAATGTACCACTCCAAAAACAAGGGAAGTTAATGTTTTAAATAATGCCTAATATTATCTAGGATTGTGTTTCATTATAATATTAGTTGCTATGGCTAATTTCTTCTTTTGCTAATTGATAAGGTAGTCCTTGTCATAGGTGTGTGATTAGGGTAAAATGCAGGACAACAGACCTCTGAGCGTTCCTCTTGAGTTTTTTTTTTAACTTTTCAATAATTTTATCAGGAAACTATCATATGTTAACTCTCAGAGAGCTGTAAGTAGTTCAATGCTATCTTCTGTTTCAAACATCATCCTTTTAAGAGTTTGTAAAAGAAAAAAAAAGTGTTTGTATCATGTGTCACATGGATAAACAGACTACTTAATGGATAAATTATATATGTATATGTTTATTAATTCCTATTAAGATAGGAATTTTTAATAAATTGAATGATGGTTAAATTTTTAAATAAAAATATAAATAAAATAATATATAACATGTTACATTTATAATAATATAATATTATAGTTATAAACATAATATAAATGAAATGATATAAATTATTCTTTAAGTATTAATTTAATAGAGTAAAGTAAAATAAAGAATATATGATTAGGGAAATCTGTTCCTTAATATCAGCACTACCTCTCTCTATGCTATAAGGATATTAAAAGTCTTCAGGCACTGTGACTCTGGGGAGTCAAGATCAACCCATGTTACAGGTAGCTGAATATGCACAGTACATTGGTTGTGTCATACACAATTTGTTCTACATTGGTTAAGTAATTTTATCATTTTTTATCTCAGTTTTCTCTACTATGAGAACAGAATAATAAAATATCCAATAGGGCATGATGTTTATTTATATAAGAGATGGGCATTCCAACACAGGATAAAAAGTACAGTGATGTTTAGCCCTTGCTTATGTTAGCAAGAGTAGGTGAGAGACATTCTGCAAATGTCGGTAGACTATCTGGCTTTTTTTTTTTTTTTGCCTTCATCAATAATACATGAAATATCTCACAGTATGGAAATTGTTTGTTAGAATAGTGTGTTTGGCTGTGCAAACTCTTACAAAGTGAAATGGAGAGTCAAAAGTATGGGAACTTTTTGCTCATAGAAAGCCTTTCTGATGTTCTTTCTTAAATGGTTGTACTAATGGGAACAGGGAAGTGGATGTCAGTGCCACACTGGCCTTTTCATTAGAAGACAAAAATGGTGGCTCACAGTTTATTAAACATTGACTTCTTTGACTCTAAATGATTTGAAAAATTCATGTTATCACTTGAGAACTGATCCTTTTACAGCTCTTCTCATTTGTATCATTGCATGGTATATAGAAAATATTTCTTCAGGCTTTTTATAGTGTCATTTATTTTTTCATTGCTGCTGACAGAAATGATTCTATCTTGAGACCAAATCAGGCAAGAAAAATAAATTGAATAATTTTAAATATGCTGTGGCTTAACTCATAACAATATTGTTTTGAAGTCCATGTTTTAATGTTAGTTGGAATCTATTTACATAAAATCATGCTTGATTATGGAGAAAGTTTCGGAGAACCCAGCCATTGTCCTACTTCTTATAAAGTACCATGACTGTTCTTGCTATTAGTGTATTCCTTAGACAATGTTTATTATTCTGTGAAGACCTCAAGTCATGTGATAAAATGAGAGGAGACCTGAAAAGACTCACAGTTATAAAGACAATAGTGACGGAAAATGGACATTGTACAATGTGCTGAACTCTGAACCCTGACTTAAACAACCCCATCCTTCAAACTCTCAGTACCAAACAACACAGGACTTACTAAGCTTGTGCAAGTGCAGTGTGTGCTGCCTCACACCACAGGAAGTGCAGCCATCCCCTCCTCGGCTCTGTTATCACCTCATTCATAACTCTTTCATCATACTTGCTTGTCCCATCTGTACCATGTTTTTAACTCATTATGTCTGTGTCCCCACAAGAATTCTAGTCCTGGAGGTCAGATCTTTTCATCACTTGTATAGCTGCAGGACCTGGCATGAAGCCTCATTGTAAAATGAATAAATGATAAAGAAATGACTGACCACTGAGATGGGATAGCCAGAAATGCTAATTAAGTGCAGCTTGCAAAGTAAGTCTATTACTTTGCCTGTGTCTCAAGCAAAATTCTGGGAGGAAATATGGTGAGAACTTTAGTAATTGATAGTATTCTTATCGTTTTTTCATTTGTTGTAAACTATTTTATTGTGTGTTTGCACTTTTAATATTTCCATTTTATTATTCCTGATGCAAAATAAAATCAGATCATAACAAGCCAACAAACTGAAATATCTGTGTGTGTGTGTGTGAGGGGCTACCAAAATGATCATGCTTTATTAACTAACACTATTTTTTTAATGCAGTGACTGTTTTGACTTGCCCTGAGGCTAACATTTTTGAATATGCAAATGAATTAAGGTTTCAATTCTGTGACCAGGGAAGGGTCGTTGTTATCTGAAACTGAACAGGAAAATGCAGTGTATGTTTTTATTATAATCACTGATATATATTAAAATGAATACACCTATACATGCTGCTTATATATATTTATCTGCTTATTCACAGGTTTTTATGTTGGTAGTGACCTTGGCATAAATTGAGGGAAACATCTTCCTAAATGTCTTAAAAATGTCATGTAAGGTTTTATAAAATTTCATTTCATAAATACTACTTTTCTTTTGTAAGGTGTTTTGAACAGCAGACAGATTTCAGGGCACGTAGTTTAAAGCAACATCAGAGTTATAATGAAGCCATAATGTGTTTTTATTACTCAAGCTTTACCAGTAGTTCAGGGATAGCTTGATTGTATTATCACCACTATTGAGAAAAACATGCAGCACTTTACCAGGACAACAGGAACACCTGCCAGCAGAGCTGTTAGATGTGAGATTCCCCATTGCTCAATTCAGCTAACAAGGCACTTTACATGGGCTCCTAATGTCTGTGTTACATCAGAACTTTACTTTCTCTGTCTACTCTTCAGGTATATTGTAGAGAGCTCTTCATCAGTTTTTAGGATTCTTTTTTATTCTCCTGAGAATCCAATAGATAGTAAGCTAGGAGATTGCAGCATAAAACCTCTTATTTACTTAAGCATGAATCCATTGTTAACACATATCTGACATTCCTTTGAGCGTTACATGATGAATCATATCTTATTCCAAACTTGTCTTGAATATTACCACTAAATCTTCCCATCATTAAAAAAGAAAATCCATATTTTAAAAGTTGACAAGATCTTGAAAATTACTTGATTACATGGTGATTATTACCTAGTCCGGTACATTTAGTTTTCTGTTCAGCAACTACTGCTAGTGAGAGCTACTTAGGGTTAAAAGTTGGCGTTTACCTTTCTGTTTAAACCTTTGCCCTGTGGTTTCTCTTACTGAGGAGGTATGTAGAGGTGAGATCTGGTACTTGCATGCTCAGAAGTTCTGGAATGTAAAATATAGTCCTTAATATTAATTGCCTCGAGAGATACCCATTATCCATGCATCAGATTGGTATTGTTGAGCTGTCTTCTCCAGAGTGATAGACTATCACTCTCCCTTCTTTGTGAATGTATTCATAAGGGTTTTGTGAGTAGACACCACTGTAGATCAATATTATTGGTGATATTTAGAACAAAAGGTATACATAGTCAGTCACTACACTTTGAGTGGGACTCTTGCATGAAGGTCAAATAAAGTTGATATCAACTTACAAATTGTTTTATTAAAGGAGCAAATGACCAATAATTTTTGGACACCTTAGTAGCAATGTAATGTATTCATGTTTAATTTCAAGTTCCCTATAGACATAAAAGTTCTGCTTGAACTAATGTCACAGGGATGATACAGAAGTTATCATCATGATGAAAATCAGGAAATATCAGAAGGGTTGTTTTACATCACAACTTTACAGATTGTGTTTTACAATATTAACACTATCAAAATTTACTACAAAATAAATCTGATCCAATCATAACCACTTCCTGCTCACTGAATTGCTCTCATGTTTGGTGGATATAAATCAAGGCTGTTTCAGTAGAATAAGCAGGTATACAGTACACGTGTATGCAGAGGGGAGGAGGTCTCTTCAATTTAATTACACATTACTTGTAATTTCATTTTCACAACCATTTGATGTAGTGGAGGTCTCCAGCAGTTTCTGGTAATCAGATACTCTCATGTGTATTTTCTTCCATAGCTATGAGGGAAAGTACATAGCATGTAAAGAACATGCTAAAAAATATTCTTCAATTATATCAAATTAATCCACCTGAGTGTCCGTATATTGGAAAAGGAATTATGGGTTCCATGGAGTAGCAAGTGCTGAACCTATCTTCACAGTACAGTTTGGGCTTTCAAGCACAAAACACAATAAAAAATCACAGACCCACCCTTCAGAAAGGTTCTCCTTAATAACAAAATGCATGACCTGAACAAATTAATAAAGGAACAGTAATTTGGCAGGTAAAATAAATTAATTTTGCATAGAAATTGCAATGTGCTTCAGGTAGGCTAATCTATCTTACAATCCAGCCAATATTTCACACTGTGATGACATCCATCCATTTTATATTCCAGCGTTGCACTCAATACAGCCAGTACTACACTCATTTATCATCTAGTACCATAATTGTACTTCACAATTATGCTTCTTTGGGGGGCTTTGTAAGAGAAATAGTGGCAATAGACACCAAAGATTTAATTAAAGAGCAAAATATATGAGTTTTCTAGCTGAAGAAACAGTGTGTACCTTGAATATTAAGGTGAATTTGATAAAGACATTAATTAACACATTTTTGGCTATAGATTGTTTCTAGTCTTTAGGTTATTGGGATATTCTGAACAACTAAATTTTACTAGAAGGAGTGAGGTATGGCATCAAAAATGGGAAGAATAAGGGAAATAATGAAAATCAAGATTACCTTGCTTTCTGTATAACTGTAACCCAGTTGAAGAGTCAAGTGTAGGGTATCTAACTGGGGGTTCCTTTAACTTTAACTTTAAATGTTAGGTTCTTTTAATGGCATTCATTTGTTGTTATCACAAGGAGGACAGTCTTAGCTTCCACTTCCAGTGGGTTCATTGCTATGCAGTACAGACTCCTCTGGAAAGAACTGTTCACTTCACAGAAGAAGAAAGCAAAGAATAAAGAGACCTGTTCTCTTGCCTAGGGTTACAATATAAGTTAGTGGCAAAATGCATATTAAAATTCAGGTCTCCAGAGTCCCAGTGTTTTAATTAGCTTAATAATCCGTGCTAACTTTCACGAATGTTAGGGCTTAGGTTTTGGTATTCTCAACATTGTTCTCAACACCTATGAAAAATGGCTGTCCTTCATAAGGTTAATGTGAACTATGAGTTACACCAATTATGCACAGCCTAATCTTTGTTACTTATCCCCCTCCAGGGTGCTTAGTGCAGTGTGAGCACATTTCCTGATTTCATATTCAAAAGAGCCTTGCCAACTTGTATAAGAATTTTCTTTGTATAGTATTAAGAACAAAAAACAAAACAATTACTTGAATGTTTCTACATACAAACTTATAATGAAATAATAATATTCATATCAATTATAATAAAAAAAAACTTTAATGTTCAGAGGCCTGTCTAAAGCTGCATCACTAATAAGAATTGGAAGGGGAATTAGTTCTGTGCCTTTTTCAAGGGATCACAACGTACAATTTTTTTTATTTTTGAGTTCAATTTGTAAATAAGTAATTTGATAACACTAGATTAATCAATAACTGGGTTTGACAAGTACAGGATTTATCAAGTTCTTTATATATATAAAATATTTACTTAAATCCAATTTTAATTATTCACAATTTATATTGTAAATCAGATCTATTACTTTTTTCAGTTTATTCACATAGTTATTTGATTAATGTTGAGCCAACTAAGGGGGTTAAAATCAGGAAGTGATTTCAAGTTGTGCTATAATTAATCTTTTAGGATGGCTATTACAAGTGGACTACAGATGGAATGACCAAAAGGTTTCTCTCAAGATGTATTATATTAAAATTTTGAGTTGAAAAGTTGAGATTGCCACACCAAAGATAGTGGAAGGATTATCCAGCTGTGATAAAAATAGAAGAAAAACTTTACTGAATTTCCAATCAGGAAGACTAGTGACCAAGCACTGTTTATCACACAAAGAGAAATGTAAAGAAAATCAGGCAGGAGGAGACACAGGATCTTATGCTTTTGCACCAGATACTTTGCAAAATTTCACTTAGAAGGATCCCTGACCATGGCTGTCCATGAGGTTTTGGTGTACTCTGCATGACAATGAAGCCAGTGAGGACATTACATCAGCTGATCTGATTAGTGCCCAGAGAGATCATTTGGTATGGATCTGAAAAAAAGGAAGAGGAGCCGAAGTGTGGGGAGTGACCCAAGGCTTAAGGAACTGGAGAAGTATTAAGAACATTTTGTAGATTGAACAGTGACTGTGATCTGAATGATGATGGTGCCAACATATGTGGAGTGGATTGAGCTGTGCTTTGAAAGTGAAATCAATGGGATATAATTTAATATGGGCTGCATTGAGATAAGACAGGGAGTTATCATCAATAACTACTAATTTTCCACTGACATACTCTTTAGTTTTGTTTTTGTTTTTGTTTATTTGGTTTTTTGGGTTTTTTTTTTTTTTGAGAGAGTCTTACTAGATATAGCCTTGGCTGGCCTGGAACTGGCAATATAGACCAGACTGCCTTTTAACTCATTAGGATCAACTGGCCTCTACCACCAGAGTGCTAGAATAAAAGCACCAGGACCAGAATAAGGTACTTTTTATTGAATTAGGAATGGCTTATAAGATAGGTTTTACAGACAGAAAACAGCATTTTATTTATCCTTATTAAGCTTGAGATTTTTATAGTTTTTCCTACAATGTATTTTGTTCATATTCTCTCCTCTCCACATACCTTCCAGATCCTTCTTATCAAGCATCACAACCAAAAAAACAAAAACAAAAACAAAAACAAAAACAAAACAACAACAACAAAAAGTACTAGTCTAAAGGAGTTAAGCTTCTAAATGGGCACCTGCTCAATTTTTCTATGTTTAATGACATAAGTAAGTTCTCTTCAATAATGTTTACAAATTATTTATTCTAATGGGCAGTTAGATATTGGAGTACAGAATCCAAAGTATATAACAATTCTAACACACATATATTTGTTTCACTAGCATCAAGATGATATTGCATGAAATCCAAAAATTATTTATATCTAACAAGTATATTCAGTATAAGTTTCGAACTATAATACAGAACTAATCCTAAGATAGTTTTAAATTAGAAAGGGCAATGATTGTTAAACCAATTTGCTTAGAATCAAATAAATTATTCTAGTCTTATGAACAGGATTCACAAGAGTTGATTTTTGTCAGTATTTCAACAGTTTTGGAACAAATTATCAACAGAAATATGAAAAAAAAATTGAATAGAAACATCATAAAAATGTCAAAAATTCAAAACTAGCAATATTCAGTGGCATTTAAATATGATCTGTCTTTTAGTTAATATCTATTATTCATATATTTATCATGCCATATGACCTTGAATTCACTTGCAAATATCATCCCAAATCCAAATAAGATGACAGTATATGATCATGAAGATATATGCAAGGTTACAGTAAATACTCCCTCTGTTTAGGCTGAAGGTATAGTTTGCTTCTTGAGTAAGTATTTTAAAATGATGTACTTTTAAAATAGGATGTATTCTTCCTGGTTTCCTTAGGTGACAGAATCGGCCACTGTCTTTTCCAATATGCATTTTTCTTGTCCTTTGAATAATTTCACATAACTTAGTGAGTTACTGAGGATATGATAATAAACAATTATTTGTTCCAAATATTAAGGAACTCAGTTGTTACTTTAAATAATGGGTTCTTGCTTTGAATCTCAAGTAAATGTTATATCAGGAAATAATTTAACTGTGCAATTTTCACTTATTGAAAATTTGGGTCAAGATGACAAATATTGGCATTCTGTGATAGATAATTCTACCATGACTCCAATTCATTCAATGGTTTGTTACTCACCCATCCTTCCTTTTTGAGTAATAAATGTCAATCCTAAAATCAAGAGATTATGTGGGTGGACCTCACTTAATAATTTAATCCTTTCTAGACCTAAAAGACAAAATCAAGGATCACAGATTTAACATTTGAAAAGTATTCATCTAGAGGTATAATTGTAAGAGTAGAGAGAAGATGGAACAAGAAAACAGGGTTCTAAATCTTAAAAAAAAAAAAAAAAAAAACCTGAGTAGAAACTTAAACACATACATTTGAAATTGTAACCTTAAGAATTATAACCTAATAATGGTTACCGTTATTTATTAAATTGGGGCAATTTTTAAAATATGAATAAAAATGAAATTCATACAATTATGTCAAGAATGGTGAAGGACCTTCTAACATGCTTGCACCCAAAGGTTTAGACAGAATTTTTAGGTGTAATTTGTGGAGTTGAGACTCCTGTATCAGAGATAAGCAACTTGTTTGCTTTGATTGTTTGTTTGTTTAATAGCCCAGAGATTCTGGTTCCTTGAAACTCAGTTCTCAGATCTAAGTGCAGAGGTGAAGAGAAAGTCAGGTAACGTGTGGACACACACTGTATAGTGTTCATGAAGGGAACTACCTTCACAAGAAACAAAAATCCTTTGCACTGGGGAATAAGCCTCTTGGATCTCTTCCCATAGTGAGACATGCTTAGTAAACTGTGTCACCTGTCAATTTGTCTGTTGCTCTATGAGAGGCACTGTTTCTGTCCTTCAAGGTCAACTTCTGTGCAAAAACTTAGTCATGGATAAAAAGTCAAGAACCACCTACATGACCTACACCTGCAATTTTCTCTTTTGAATAAAATCACTACCAGCATCTTTGAGGCCCACATTCCTAGGGGATTAAGATGAGTTGAAGAATATTTATCATCATAGTATAAAAGAAGATATTTACACACTATAGGGTATCAAATATAATATAAAATAAATGTACATTTATTACTTACAGATAAAAATCTACCCCTAGCATGTACATATAATATACCTTACTTTTACTTGAAATTTGTATTACTAAGATTATTGTTGTTTTTTACTCCACTAAAAACAAATTTGAGAGTTTTATTCATGAATACCACACACCTTGACAAGTCAACCCAACTATTCTCTCTCTCCCCAATTCTTCCCGACTTTCTCTCCTGACACCATTTGCTGTTGTTTTAACCCAATGGGTCCACTTAGTTCAGTGTGTATGGTTGTGGGTGTAAGAGCACTTACTGCAGTCTGATAACCTCTCTAGGATCACATTCCTGAAGACAAATTACTCTTGCTCAGCCAGCAGCTACCGATTGCCAATAGGTCTTCAGCTAAGTGTTGGACATCAGGAGAACGACCCACCTCCATGCTGGGAGTGTAAATGATTGCATCTTCCAGAGATTTTGTATATGTTACAGTTGATTGAGTTTGTGTGTGAAATTATCTGACAAATACTTACTACTACTTTATACTCTTACAATCTTTTTGCCTCCTCTTCCAAAATTATCCCTGAGGTGGGGTCAGGGGCTGAGATAGGTGTTCCATCTCAAAATCAGTGTAGCACAGGGTCTCATTCTCTTCTCATTAACCAGTCACTTGTACCAAGCCTTTTGTTTAGGACAACATCCAGCTCCCAAATCATGACATAGAGACTTCTTATTAGTTATGAATGCTTGACCTAGCTTAGGCTCAGTTCTGGCTAGCTCTTTAAACTTAAAGTAACCTATTTCTCTTTATCTACCTTTTGTCTCAGGGATTTTTACTTTTTTTTGCCTTCTATATATACTACTTTCACTGCTTCTCATGTCTGTCTGTCTGTCTGGCAGCTGCCTGGATTTTTGTTGAGCATGATCTCCCTTGATCCCTCCTTTCATTCTTTTCAAGCCTAGATTTCTCCTATTAATTCTTTCTGTATGCCAGCCCCATCTATCCCTCTCCACCCAATTTATTGGCCATTCAGCTGTTCAGCTTTTTGTTAAAACAATCAGGTTCTTAGGCAGGCAAGGTCAAACAAATGCAACACATCTTTACATAATTAAACACACACCCTTACATTGTTTAACAAATGCAGCATAAACAAATGTGACACACTGTTACACAGTTAAAGTAATATTCTGCAGCATAAACAAATGTAACACATCTTTGCCTTTTAAAGTAATATTCCACAACATATTACCCTTTTATCTAAATAAAAAGTAAAATTTTATCTTTAACAAAGTTAGAGTATATACCCATAAGAACAATTATCAAGTAAAAATTACATTTACAATATCCAGTCCCTTTGCTTTTGGCAAACTTGGAGAAATCACTGTTGTTTATCCTATCTTGATGAGTCCAAAGCTCTGTACCTAATTTACTTTGCATCATAACTAAGGAAAACTTTAACTATAACTACCTAGTCTTCAACTTCAGCAAAGCTCCCAGACAGACATAATATTACCTGAATAAATAAGAAGTGCAACTGGACATTTGCAAGCCACTTCCAGAACTACAGAAATGATAGAGACATCTGCCTGCCTGGATAGTCGCACAAGTTTCCTCTGAAATGCCAGGCATCCATTTTTAGCCTATAGTTCTAGAATACCTGGCAGACTTTTCTATGAAGCAGGAATTATGAAGGATTGTCCTGCCTTGTTTTGGCAAAGTTCAGCAGGCTTTTTCCTTTGAGTCATGCTCATCCAGTTTTTACAGCATACTGTCAACAGTCAAGGCAAAGGCAGTTTCTTTCCCAAAGAGCTAGCTTTGCCATAATGAAAGTAAACTCCATATAGAGGTTCTTCAATGCCCATCATTCTTTCTGAAGTACATTGGTACTGCCAGGAGAAGATATGTCTCACTGTCATGAAAAGCTGGATGTTAACAAGACATTTGAAATGCCACATTCTGTAGATCTTTTAAGTATTTGAAGACCATCTATCTATCTAAAATACATTTTCATATGATCTTGAAAACATACCTGTCAGACAGTGGTGGTGCACATCTTTAATCCCAGCACTCGGGAGAAAGAGCCAGGCAGATCTCTGTGAGTTCAAGGCCAGCCTGGGCTACCAAGCAAGTTCCAGGGAAGGCGCAAAGCTACACAGAGAAACTCTGTCTCCAAAAACCAAAAGCAAAACAAAAAACAAACAAAAAAAACCCATACCTAACATAACTACAAGTTTGATTGTTATAGATGCCTAACTGCTAACCTGTATTTCTTAATTATCCTAAATAGTTTATAACAGTAACTTTCAGGGACTAGAACTTTACATTACATTTTTAAGTAATTTGCATGTACAATACCTTAAACAATAGTATAAACATACATAAATTATTTTGTAACAAAAATAATCTTAAATTTATATCAATATACAAAAATCCATACCTATGTAAAACACTTGAAGTTAATAGTTGTCTTTTTAAAATATATTCCTATACCCCCACCCAAACAATGACAAACATCGATAACCCATCGAATAACCAATAACAACACACCCCACCTCTTGGGAACATGGATGTTGTGTTCTCTAGACTGATTCCTACTCTTACTTTGTGATGGAATCTTTTTGTGGAACCTGAGGAAATGGTGATAATGGTTATTTTGTGGGAAAACTAACCATAACATTTGTTGTCCTGTCTCTGTGCAACGGGAAAGTTCAAGGCTTATCTGCAGTCTTGGCTAGAATAGTTTGTGAGGCTGGACCATCTCAGCTAGAAGCATTGAAGCTGTTCTGGATGCAGAACTCAGGGAAAACTGCAACAGCTCTGACAGGCTAGGTTACCTGGGCCACCTGTTTTCATTGATCTCTGGTCCACTTGCCCTTAAAACACAAAACCTTTCAAAAGTAGTATACATATCTACATTTATACAAAGTATGGACAGTTCATTGTACTCAAGACAGCCAAAGATGATTTTTTGTTTTTGTTTTATGTTTGAGCAGGTAAAATATAAGCCATCTGTCTTATAGTTTTTTCTTGATTTGTTTCTTTATGTCCATATCCAGATTTTCAGGAGGTCTACCCTGATCAAGCCTGATAAATCCACAGCCTTTAGTTTCATGTAGAAACTAAAGCATAACCTCTTCCCCAAAGAAATGCATTTTTTTATTTCCATTTTAAAGTTGAGGCATTCTTAAACTATCTGGCTGGTTTATTTCATCAGTGTAGGAGGAAACTTAAAAGTTCTTATTAATAAAATCAAACCCGAGGCAGGTTATTGGGGTGAATGCTGGAAGATCAGAGAAGCAGAACAAGCCACAGCTATCTCACTTTGCTAGTTCCTCAGGTGATCCCGTTTCCTCAGGCCAGAAGCTTCTGAGTCCTCCTCCACATGAATCTCAGCTGAACTGTGTTGCTCCAAAGCCTGAACACTTAACCAACCAAATGATTAACTAACTACATGCTTTACTCCTTAGTTCCTGGTCCTCACGCCTTATATACCTTTCTCTTTCTGCCCCCACTCCCTGGGATTAAAGGTTGGGTTTCTGGGATTAAAGGCATGGGTCACCATGCTGAGCTGTTTCTAAAGTGGCCTTGAACTCAGAGATCCAGCTAGCTCTGCCTCCTAAGTGATGGGATTAAAGGCATGCACCACCACTGCCCAACTTCTGTTATGGTTTACTCTTCCCATTTTCTAGCCACCATTTTTGGCTTTGTTCTAGTGGCTGTCTGTTCTGTGACCCCAGATATGTTTATTTCAGGGAACACAATATTTCAGGGAATACAATACCCACCACACATCAGTCCTTCTTTCAATCCCATGTCTCTCAGCAGCTGTCATTCCCTCATCAGCATGCAAAAATTTAAAATTAATGCAACATACAGGGTACAGACTCCCTGTGTATTTCCAATCTACATGGCTTGTTCTTTACTATTACTGTTTTCTATGACTATCTATATTAATTTTTTTTCTTAAGTCTTTGCACATTTTAAAACACATTGGAATCTTTTTAGAGGGTTTTTTCATTCTGGACCTGTATTTACTGCATATCTCTCTCCTTTTCTGTCTTTATGAGCAAAACTTTAAACTACTAAGTGCTTGCTAGGTCTTTCACTGCAACTTTGGTACCTGCTTTGCCCCTTCCTCAGGTATTGAAGCCTGAGCCTAAAGCTTGCTGGCCAGTCAGGAGGTTCCTTTCACAGGAACTGCATTCAACATCCTCAGATCTAGGAACTTGGTGCTTACACTCTGTCAGGTGTTTTTACTTAGCTTTGTGTTTCTACTGAATTTACCAGCTTTGTTTCTCCTTGCTCTCTCAGGTCCTATGTGGAAATGAGGGCCCCATGTTGGGCAACAAATGTTCTTGGCTTTTTCTTTTAGGCCACCAACCACCTCCCAAATTATGACATGGCAACTTACTAGCTATAAATGCTTGGCCTATCTTAGGCTCATTTCAGGCTAGTTCTTTTAACTTAAATTAACCTCTTTTTTTTCAAGCCTAGATTTCTACTATTTATTCTCTCTGCCTACCAGGCCCACCAATCACTCTCATACCAATCTATTGGCCATTCATCTTCTTATTAGATCAGTCAGGTGCCTTAGGCAATCAAGGTCAAACAAATACAATACATCTTTACATAATTGAAGATATCTCTATATGCCTGCATGTGGCTAAGCTGCACCAAATGAAAATATACATGTTGAAGAAACTCTATGCTCTATTTTGTTTTGTTTTTCAAGACAGGTTCTCACTATATAGTTCTGGCTTTCCTTGAATTCACTATGTAGGCCAGACTGGCCTCAAACTCACAGAGTCTTCCTGCCTCTGCATCCTGAGTGTTGGGATTAAAGGCGTTCACCACTATGCCTGGCTACTCTATGCTCTTTTTAACGCTGCCTGAACAGGATTAAAAATTTAAAAAAAAATAGAAATTTTCAAGGCTACCCCTGGATTAACTGCTGTGTGGAGATTCAGGCTTCCTTACTTAGTCATAAATTACAGTCTATGCAGAAACCAGTCTTAAAGAAATTTAAATGAAACTAGTTTATGTACTCAGGCCAACCCATGTGGAAATGAGTATGGGTCAGTTCCAGCTGGTCACCAGGTAAAATGACAGTGCATATGAGGGACCAGAAAACACTTGACTACCACCTGAGTCAAGACAGACACTGTCAGGGTGCTCCCAGCACAGACCCAGACACTGACCTCATCCTGAATGTCAGGTTTGCTGGTCAAACAGTGTTCTTTTATCTCTGTTCTTGCCTTTTGTTTTTTTACTCTATGAGCACATTTTTTTTTTAAATGTAGTTACCTAACATTTAATGAAAACAGGCTTGAAATATGTAGTGATAATGAGTTGTATGAGCCTTTTGTGGAACAATATATTGTCAAAGGAGAATTCTCCCAGGAAGAGAAACCCTAGGATGGAGTTCTTAAGAAAATATTTGACTTTTATGTGAATTTGCCTAGTTCAGGGCCTTGAATTACTCAAGAGATAACAACTCAGTGGTAGCCTGTGAAATCTGTGCCACAAGGGCCCTGCTGCAGATTCATTCTCCCACTGTGATTTCACAGAGCAGCTCAACCTAAAACAAAGAAAACAAATTCCCATGAAAACCAAACGAAAGGTCACAGAAAGGAGAGGCAGAACTCATTAATTTTTTTCCAGGCCTGAGGGTTCATTCTTTAAAATGTGTGCCACATTGGCACGTGCTGTTCACATAACGGTTTTCTTTTGTTTTAAAGCATGCCCTCTCCAGTTTGCCTTACCCAGTGCTGGCTGCCCTTCAGCTCGGTGCCCTGGGGTTAGTTCAAGCAGCCTTGTAAATTCAAAACCAAGAGATTTTGTGAGGCAGCCCAGGTGGGTCTGCCTCATGACAGAGTTTACTCCTTAAATAATTTTATAGTAGTTAATTATTCATCTGAAATAGAAATAACTCCAAACAATAAAATTCACATCTTCACCTTAGTAGGTAAATTCTTTTGTTCATGATTGCTACATCATTTAAATTGAACATGTGGGTGGTTTTTATCTTTGGGAGAATCACAGAAAAAGGGGGTAAATCATTATACCTGATATTTACGTGTCTGTACAGGTATTATAAGGCAGCGAATTTGAAGTGGTACATCTCTGACTAAATTCAGACTTTTTTATCTTCCTCCCTAATTTCTTTCTTCTTTTTCTGCTCCCCCATCTCTCTCTTTCTTTCTGTATCTCTCTTCCTCTCTGACCTCTTCTTCTCTCTTGTATTTATTCATATGGTTTATGCACGCATGTTCACTTGCAAAGTTCCTGGAAAGGTGGCAGATGCCTAGTTCTCTTGATCTCTGTTTAAGCCCCCCTTGCCCAGGACAAGATCTCTCACTATATTTAGATGGTGGTAAGTCTGATCCTTCATCCTGTTTTTGCCTCTGGCAATATGAGGGTTATAGGTGTATGTGATCATGCAAGCTTTGTATATGCATTCTGAACAAACTCCCAAGCCTAATTCTTCTGTTTTCTATCAAGAAGAAGAGGAGAAGGAAGAACAGTGGGAAGAAATGCTTGAGGGGAGAGGGAGCAGGGTCAGGAGGAAGAGGAGACAGAAGTAAAGTAGGCTAAGCAGCATTTGTAATTACCTATGTTTTTTCCATGCCTTGTAAATCACCTTAGGTTTGTTTTGGGATGTGGAGAAAAGAATCTGTTCTGAACTTTGAAGGAAACAGTCCACATTGGAGATCAAAAAGTATTGTTTTCGTAGTAACAATTTTCCATTGTAATAAAAGCCTATAACTCCTTGATACACAAATAATTAAGTGTTTGTAAACAGCTTTAAAAGGTATCTATTGATAGCCATAGCTATGTTTGAATGCTATGCAACAGATACAAAAGCATGAAGTTAAAATGGATAGCATGAAGAGGGAGCAAAAACATTTCAAGAAAATATTTTCCATTCTATGTTTTAGGTGGTATTTAAAACTTTTAAATGGTATTAAAATTTTTGCTTGCAGCATGATTAGTATACAGTATCATTGTGAGAATGCTGATTCAAAATGCTACATTGGAATTATTCCCAAATCAATAAGTCATATTTATTGAGACTTTGTTTATAAGCTTAATGATTGTCATTATTGGAAAAGTCAAGTGGTAAAAATTCATAGAGCCAACTGCAAGAAGTGAAAATTGCCTGCATTTGTGAAATATTGAAATTCATATTTCATACTTATTCAATAATAATGTAAATATTTTGTAGATTTTTTGACTGGGAGGTTTTGAGGTTGCCTCATTTTCATCAGCTAATCTTTCAAGAAAGTGACTTATTTTAATATTAATGCTTTATTTTTCTCTTTAATTATGTGTATCTGAATTTTGGTTCTTAGAAGTGCATGAAATGCCAGCTAGGACCAAAGTGGGGTATAGGATTCCCTTGGGCTAGAGTTAAAGGTAGTTATGAGCCGAAAGCATGTGCTGGGTACTGAACTCCAGGCTTCTGTAAGAGCAATATGTACTCTTTACTGCTGAGCAACTTTTCAGGCCCATGTTTTCATTTTTTTTATATGATATGCTCTAAGGCCCTTACAGCTTATATTGGAAAGATCTGTAATCCAATTATATCATTAGAAATACATTGTAAAGCACACTGATATAAGCATTTTTTTGTGAGGGACATTCTTTTCAGAAATAAATTCATGTAAAGAAGAATATATTTCTCTCTAGAGTACAAAGTTTTATAAAAAGCAGCTGTTTCATAACTTCTAATTAAAATGTGAGAATTCTGGAATGTTTGTTTTGTAAAGACGCAAATTCTTTTAGGCACATTATCATAAGACAAGGATAATAACTCTTGTTAGCATGCAAGATTTGTTTTGACAGTATCTTGACTAAACTTCTGTGGGTTTTTAATGTAGATAATGTATTGTCTGTATGTTCATCTTCATAAATTATAATTCCTAGAATATGCAGACAAATAATAAAGTACCACTGACACCCCAGTGCATAGGTTCAGATCTCAATCTCTTCTGAGTATACACCCAGTGCCAATTCCACAGCTTGGGACAAAGTGTGCCTGGTGATTTCTCCCTTAATCATAGTTAAATCATCTTGCAAACCCTTGGTGTACATGTGGTACAACTTTGAAACTTTGATTATGTAACAATATTTTTATATATGTAGAACATTGCAAAAATAGTATACAGGGAACTTTTTACACCCTTTACCTAACTTCCTCTAATGTTAACATCTAGCCCAACACACAGTACATTTTTTAAAGCTAAGAAGTTGACAGTGATTCTGTGTTATCAAACCAGAACATTTACATGGGTGTCCTGCCTTTCTTCTTCAATGACTCCTCGTCTTTCAGGTTGTAGCCTCTGCTATCTAATTGCTCTTAATTTTCTTCTCTGACCTGATACTTCTTCAATTTTCCATTCTTTGTGATCTTGATAGTTTTGAAGAAGTTTTCTTTTAGACAGTAATTTTAGTTAATATGGTGGGATTTTCCAAGATTTAGAGAATAATATCAGAAATGAGTCATTCTTTTCTCTACCAGAAGTCATTAACCCTGATTGGTCAACCAGATAGAGTTATTTTTGTGATATTTCTTCACTACAGCTATTGTTATCCCCTTTATTTTATAAGTAGTCATCAAATCCAGTTCACATTTGAGGAAAGGAAGAGAACTTCCTTTGAATATGTGAAATAGGGAAAGATGACTTAGGCCTAGTAATGGCTCCTAAAGTACATTTGTTCCTCAGATCATGCAGTGTTGCAGAATCATCTTTGGAGACTTTGTGGTAACTAGGAGGGTTGTCTTTACCATAAGTCTATTTCACCCTGAGAGTGAATGAGTATGAATGAACCACAAATAGATAAACTAGTGAAAGCCAGAGCCAGATTCCATTCATCCAAGGTTTCATTCGCTTATTTGCACATTGCTAGATTACATTATTTCAAAAGGTAAAGGGGTGAGAGAAGAGAAATGAGACAGAGTGTGAGATGATGTCCTCAGTATTCTGAAAAGACATCATCTTAGATTTCAGCATGAGAACAAGAGATTCACTAAAAATTTAATTTCCACATGAGACAGGAGGCAACACATTATGGCTGAGAAATGACCTGAAATTATTTCCTCTATGGTAACATAATGGAAATTAATATTAGAAATTAAGTTGAATGAGAAAATAACAAAAATATGTTTTTTTAAGTATGTAAGTTTCATTAACTCTTGCCAGTATGGAGTTTTCACTTCTGAGACCAACTTAACAGTGGAGCCATAGCATACATATGTGAAGCCTGTGTGTGAAAGGCTGGATGTATAGCAGCCCAATTCATGCAAGACAGTTACACTGTGCATCTTGTTTAGACTGTATTAGATACACCATCAATGCAGTCTTGCTCTGTGCAGGCATTTTCCAAGACCCAATGGAGATGGAAGTAAATGAATAAGTAAAAGAGGACAATTGGTCCTGATGAGTTATTACTGGTGTCTAGAGATAGAGATTTTAATCTGGTGTTACTGATCACTCACCATATCATGCTGCTGAATTTGCTAAAATTTATAAACTTAGCTTTCTTCCGTTAGTAAATAATGACTGTTGCTTTATGGGAGTCCTACAAGGATTATATGAGAATCCACATGTCAAGTAATCAGTGAGACATGGCAAGCTTAATTCCTCATTAGGTCATTTAGTGATGGTCATGATCATGCTCTGGATTATTTTGATTCCTAAAATTATAAAAATTTTAATATACTGGTAAGATCTTGCGGTGGATGATTGATTGGCAAATAAAACACTGACTGGCCAGTAGCCAGGCACGAAGTATAGGCGGGACTAACAGAGAGGAGAATTGAGAGAACAAAAGGGCAGAAGGAGAGAACAGCCAGCAGCCGCCAGAACAAGGAAGATGTAAGGTACCAGTAAGCCACAAGCCACACGGCAAAGTATAGATTAATAGAAATGGGCTGAACGTAAGAGTGAGAGCTAGACAATGGTAGGCCTGAGCTAATGGCCAAGCAGTTTAAATAATATAAGCATCTGTGTGTTTATTTTGTAAAGTGGGCTGCTGGACTGACAGGACTTTGCCAGGGCTGGAGAGCAGGTCTCCAGACAACAAGATCTATTCATTAGCTGTGATAGCAAAGAAGAATTCGAGCACAGAGTATTTTCAAGGACAGTCTGCACTGTGAAACTGGTTAGATTGAAAAGTGCCTAGGAGATATGTAAGGCCAGTCACTGGGATCACTCCTGGGGGAGAAAACGCTTCTGGAATGTGGATGGTTCCATCCTGGATGCTGGGGTCCTGTGGCATTAGAATGATAAGAAAGGCAGATAACATTCTTCCTCTGTTTCTCCATACCCCACCTTTCATGATTAAATCCCTCCAACCAGGATCTTAAATAATTTTTTCTCAAACTATGTAACACTGGAAAAAAACAGATTGAAGAAGACATTGAAGACAGCCAATTCACTCAGACAATCAACATAAAGAGAAATGAGGGGTGTGACACACCTGTAGTCCCAGTACTTAGAGGTTAAAGCAAAGGTTGGGAGTCGAATACCACCCTCAGCTACACAGTGATCAAGCCAGCCTTAGGAACACAGGCTCTGTCTCAAAAAACAAACAAATGAAAAACAAACAAACAAAAAAAACATAAAGAAGTCATGTGTATCTGTTTTACAAAGAACATTGAAGGGACTGGACATGGCTCTTTGGGTAAGAACTTTGGCTGCTCTTCCAGAGGACTCAGGTTCAGTTTCCAGCACCTATGTGGCAGCTCAAAGCCATCTGTAACTCCTGTCCCAAGGATTCAAATGCTTTCTTCTGATTTACATATGTACTAGGCATGCATCTGGTACACAGACATGCATCAAGGCACAACACTCATACACACAAAAATCAATATGTAAGAATACTGAAAATAAGTTGAACATTTTTTCAAAGAAAGTTAAGCTGGTGTTCACCCACAGCTGAGCATACGTTTGGAGACAGCTCATGAACAATGCTGATAGGATAGCTTAGTCAGATGCAAATATTCTTGGAGAACCAGTAATATTAGCATGTGGAATGGCTCTTTATTTCATAGCTAAGAAGATTAGACTTTATATTATCTTAAATATATTAATTGATTGTATAAAATAATCACTTAACAACTACAGTAGAATGTAGTAAGCCAAACACAGTTATATAAGTGGTTATAACATTTCCAGCATTATAGTTCCCATGGCCACTGAGTATAAAGGAATAGAAGTACAATTTCAAAGGAATATATAGCCAATAAACAAAAGCACACATCTTCCCAATCCTTCATATTATCAATTAAGAGTGGAAGGTATTTGTTTTGTAAACTTAAGATTGCACATACAAATGATAAGGTCTCTTCTGACTTCATTTACATGTATTCACATGATGAGTTTTGCTTTACTGGTGTCAAAGAGATGATGGGTACTAAACTAATACAAGAAAGATAAGGAGAAATCTCAAACTTTCATTTCAGCTGCACTTTTCTCTCATCAGAGAACTTCACAACCTCCCCCCCGCCCCGTTGTGTCAGTGATGCCAGATAGTTAATTTCTCTGCCCAAACAGGATGTGCATACTTGCTGACATTACAATATCCTGTGTTTCAAGATCCTCAAGGATATTAATAAAATTCTATTTCTTATGGGAACTTCAGATTTTTCCCCAGGAAAGATAACAAATCAGTATTTGTTGTCTTAAAATATTAAGGTAATGAGTGATGGGTGAATTAAAAAGCCAAGTGCAGCATTTATAGTAGTCCAGATACATACTGAAGTTTGGAGGATGCTTACTTGAAGTTTTATCAAAACTAAGGAAATTCTGGTGTTTGCAAAATTGAAGTTGTAAGTCTGGAGGCAGGGGGCAGCTATCTTGCAAGATTTCTCAAGCATTATGTTGCTTGGTTGAACTGAAAGTACTATATGCATGGCCATCCAGTGCTTTCTCAGAATTCTGAGTTTCCTTAAAATGGGATGAAAAACATCGGAAATGCAGAGACTTTAAAAGTCAAAACTAAGCTTTCAAAACATTCACAAATGGCTTTGGAGAATTTGTTTGGTAAGCTTTGCATGACATTGCTTTGGTCTTTGTTTTGAAGAAATGATCCCCTACCTACCATTCATTAGTATATTTAGAAAGAAGTACTCAGAGATTCCAAAATAACTGAACACTGGGACTACACCAGCTAAATGATGGTCCAGTGCATGGTGGGCAATAGATGTCTGTGGTGGTCACTTAAGCATATGGTTCAGTATCGCTTTACATACCATCACGTCAAGTTATGCTGATTGTTTTTTTCTGGTGATGACAAGATATGAGCTATAGATAGTTAAAGGGAAAGGTGGCTTCAGAAATTAGCTATCTGATTTACACAAAGCAGTCACACCAGTGAAGAGACAGCTCCTTTGCATTCTGCTTCAACTGTCTTGAGTCCATTTCTGAAGCTCAGCCAGCTTATGCCTGTGTACTCTACAATGCTGTCATGTCATCAGCTCAGTCTACATGCCCTAGCATTTTTCTGTGTGAATGTGTTTTAAAACTTGTCAACTTGGCTGTTTCCCCATAAGTTGTATGGAACAATGTTTTAAAGGAAAAAAACCTGGTGTGTATTTATTTGTGGATGAACAAAGTTTTAGACTTCTCAGTATAAAAAGGTCCAAATTAATGACATTGAGCAGACAGGGATAGTAACCTGTTCTGTCACCTTTCTTTATTTAATAAAATTAAATATAAAGTAGAAAAATGAGCAGTTCTTACAGTAAAAAGAACATGATATAAGTAAACACCAGTGTTTCTTAAATGAGTTACATTTCCTCAATGTGAAGTAATAACCTACTTTTTACAGGGTGTGTGGTTTCTCATAAATATCTATCTGGGAAAGGAACATAACACGATTTGTGAAATAATTGATAATAAACTGTTAAAAGAACAGAATGGAATAGTTTATTTCTCAAATAATATGTAAGATAATGGTAAGAAACAAGCTAGGGTTTGTGGGAAGTGAAGAAAAGCATTTGTGGATAGTTTTACTAATATGACATATGGTATAAGCACAGAAGCAGGGCAGGCATTTGTAACAATGTCAGATCACATCATGTTGTGTTGATTTATATGGCATGATGCAAGATCAGCTGATTTTTAATGAATGGACTTTCTTCAATAGCTCAACTAGGGAAGGTTTAAGGTTTGCACATCTGGTGATGTGCTTTGGGACTTTAAGTCCCCTCTTCATAATATTTTCAGTAAATTCACACAGATTTTTTTTGTATTTTATGTATTATCTTGGGTGAAGTGGCAACAAGGATGAAGTGAAGTTTTAGCAGGAAAAGTAATTGTTGCATTAATTGGGAGAGGGTAACTTTCCACATCTAGGTGTAAGGAAGAAATCAGGTAATCAGGTAACATGGTTTTAGTGGGAGCTCTCCTGGAATGTAGACATAGCTTTGTGTGGAGGATGAGAAATCAGAATAGCTGTAGGACTGGATTCTCCAGGGCTTCACTTCTGGAGCTGGTGATTGGCAATGCCGGAAGCTCATTGTCCCTCATTTAAAACACTCTATGTTTATAACTCCAAAATTTCATTTCTAAAACAGCAACAATAACTCTTCAGTCTTGGCATGGTTGCTCACACCTATAATACAGACAATAGGAAGCTGAGGCAAGTAGGCTGCCATGAGGTTGAGGCTGACCTGGCCTCAACAGTAAACCCCGAACCAACTTGGCCTATGGATTAAGATACTATATCAAAAAGTAATAACTAAAAAAATAAGTAAATGTCAAAGTCTATATTTTTTCATAGGAAAACAAAACACATATTAATCAACAAATATTTTATTAGCATCTCATTTTAGAAAATAAAAATTAGTGCTTTCAAGGATGAGTGCTGAGGAATAATACTTCTGTACACTGTGTAGATGTGTTACTCTCCTTTTTAATAAAGAGCTGACTGGACAATACTAGGTAGGAAGAAATTAGGTGAGAAAGCTGTACAGAGATGTAGCAGGAATCTTAAATGGTCTTATTAATAAAATAAAACCTGAGATCAGTTATTGGGGTGAAAGCTGGAAGATCAGAGAAGTAGAACAAGCCACAGCTTCCTCACCTTGCCAGTTCCTCAGCTAATCCTATTTCCTCAGACTGGAAGCCTCTGAGTCCTCATATCCAAATGGATCTCAGCTGAACTGCTGCTCAAAAGCCTAAAAGCTTAACCAGCCAAATGCTTCTAGTTCCTGTCTTCATGCCTTATATACCTCTCTGCTTTATACCATCACTCCCTGGGATTAAAGGCATGAGTCAACAACCATGCTTGGTGTATCCTTGAACAGATGGATTTATGCCTCTGGAATGCTTGGATTAAAGGCATGTGCTACCACTGCCTATCCTCTATGATTAATATTGTGGCTGTTCTGTC
This sequence comes from Onychomys torridus, assembly GCF_903995425.1. NCBI lineage: Eukaryota > Metazoa > Chordata > Mammalia > Rodentia > Cricetidae > Onychomys > Onychomys torridus. The sequence goes on from NC_050448.1 coordinate 125,775,873, forward strand.
TCTAACCCTGTTCTGTCTCTGACCCCAGATAAGTTTTTTAGGGTGCACAATATTTTGGGGAACACAATACCACCACACAGAGTTGACACTGGGAAGAAGAAGGAGGGTGGATTCACAGGGAGTCACCAGCCAGATGCAGAAGAATCAGGAGATGAGCATACCATACTAAAAATGGGTACCATCATGTGGTAGAGTGTAGTTTAGAATTATGGGTTAATTTAAGATGAAAGAGCTAGATAGTTAGAAGCCTAAGCTATTGGCTGTGCATTTATAATTAATAATAATTTTCTGTGTGGTTATTCTGTCTGGGCAGGACTGAAAATGTCCACCTACAGATGAGGGGACAGTTTGATGTATTAAGTCCTTTTCAAGCAGTCATAAGAGCCTGAGTTTGAATCTATATAACCCATGAAAAGCCTGGTGTGGTGGGATGTGTCTGTCATCCAACTGTTTTTACAAGGGTGATGGAAAGAGAAGAATACTCTAAAGTTTGTAGGACTGCTAACACAGGTATGAAATAACAACCAACAAACAGGTAATGGCATGAACAAGGTAGAAACACATGGTTAATACACAAGTTGTCCTTATTTCCCCATATGCTTGTAAGCACCCACATTCTTTCTCTCCCTCACTCTTCTCTCCTCTTCCTTTATGAAGCTCAACATGTATTATTTAAAAATTATCAATTTCTGAATGTTATCCAAAATGTATTTTCCTCCGTTTTATTTGAGAATATCATCTAATTATTATCAGTCATCTTTAATTAAATGAATAACTTTTAAGCACTGTATACACACACACACACACACACACACACACACACACACACACACACACCTAGAACAATGAGCAAAAGGAAATTAAATGATGTTATACTCTTTATGTGTATTCCTGTCGTGAGACAGCACACAAATATTAAACAGTGTGTAAGAGAGGACAAAGTGCCCCAATGGGTGTTAAACCAGGACTGTGTGCGAATTATCTGTCTAACCAATTCATATTCCAACTATCAAATTAGAGGATGGTAATAGATGAGGTACTGGGTTTGTCTGTTATTTTTAGCACCAGCATAAAATAAGTCAGAAATATGAATTAGTTCATTTTATGTTGTCTAAATATGCGGAAACAGCAGATTTATTACTATTTTTCAGAATGCTAAGTGGGGAAGAAAATCCATTACTATTTTCAATTAGTATAGATAGTACACTTATTCTAGCAGGGACTCAGTTAATTGCTTTACATGGATTATTTAATTATATTTTCATTAATATCCCATTTTAGATTTAAGAAGAAGGCAGAGAGGGTTAGAGTCAATAAGCAATTTGTTCAAAGTCAGTGGCTAGTAAATGGTAAAAACAAAAACTCTAACCCAACACCCTTCCCCACTTCCAGGCTTTCCAGGAGATAACAAAAGTAGAATGGTAGAGGTCACCAATCTGATTACAGGGGAAAGCCAGTTCTGTAGACGAATTGCTAAATGGAGCCAGATAAAGGTGTGAAAACTTGAGAGATCAGAGGAATAGGAGAAGCTACAAACTAACCTCACCTCACTGACACCTCAGTCTCCAAAGAGAGACCTACTTCCTGGATACCCACACCTATATGCCTTTCAGTTCTGCTCCCTCATTTGCTCTTTCAACCCAGCTACATCACATCCTCTTCCTGCACATCTCTGTCACTACCTGTCTGCCTGTACAGACCTCCAGACTTTTGTATTTACTGATGGGGTTAAAGGCATGTGTCTCCATGCCTGCCTTTGTTCCCAATGTGGCTTTGAACTTACAGAGTTCCAGACAGATCCCTGCCTCTAGAATGCTAGGATTAAAGGCATATGCTACCATTGCTTGACTTCTATGTTTACTAAAAATGGCTGTCTTTTTCTTCTGTTAATCAGATAAATTTTTTGGGGGGACACAATACATCAATACACAGTTCAGATACCTTCTTCATTGTTGCTAGGAATCTTAGCTGGGGCCATCCTTCTGTAATCCTGGGAATTTCCTGAGCACCAGGTTTCTCCCTTGCCCATAATGGATCCCTCTATCAAGATATCTTTCATTGCTCTCCTTCTAATAGTCATCATAGACCCTACATCCAGCAACTGATGGAGACATATGCAGTGATCCACAGCCAAGCACTATGCTGAACTCCTGGAGAGCAGTTGAAGAGAGAGAGGAGGGATCATATGAGCAAGGAGGGGGGATGTCACAATCACGGTGGGAAAATCCACAGGGCCAGGTGACCCAAGCTAGTGGGAGATTATGGACTCTGTACTGACAGCTGGGGACCCTGAATCAGACCAAACTAGGTCCTCTGAATGCTATTGACAGTCGTGGGGCTTGATTTGATTGTGGGGCACCTACAGTGGGACCAGGGCTTATTCTAGATGCATGAACAGGGATTTTGGAGCCCATTCCCTAGGATGCCATACCTTGCTCAGCCTTGACACTGGGGGAGAGGGGGCTTGGCCTCTCCTCAATTTGGTATGCCAGATTTTGTTGACTACCCAAGGGAGACCTTACCACCTGTGGGAAGTGGATGGGGGTCGGGGAGGGGGGAACTGGGGATGATATGCAAAATAAATTCTAAATCAAAAACAGTTTAACAGAGCACTATGATGATTATGTTTGATCTCTAGGAGGCAGGAAAGTAGAATGCTGTAGTGGCACAGATGTCAAGGCTTCAGAGAGTAGGAGAACAACACTTCAGTGGGAAAACAGTTCATCCTGTATTTCTTGTTTGAAACTGAGTAAGCAAAGGCATGGAGAAGGATGAAGAGACCCACATTCTGGTCTGCATGGCATCAGAAATGAGCTAAAGGTTTGATGGTAGATAGGACACCATGGGCATCAACAAAACAGGAAGCAGTTCACCAAAGAACTTAGCCTGGTCTCAGAGCTCAGTTGTATCTCCTGAAGAGGGAATGGGTGTAGCAATTGTACAAATTAGGTTCAAATTATATATCATATCCATCTTCCAGCTCATTCTGCCAATTTCTCTTCTATTACATCTTCCATTTTCATCTATACATTTTTTAAAAATATCACTGAGTCTACATAGTGTGGTCTGTATGCACATATGTACTGTTCTATGTACAGGAGCATGGATAGTCTTTCAAGGGCTTAATTCTGGAAGAAAATTGACTCTATCTACCCCTGAACCTATCAATTCCCAATAGTTTTTCAGTAAGGGGTAGGAATTATTTTGCCCCTCTTATCTCTGGGTTGTTCTCTGTTATTTTGCTCAATTTCCAACCAGCAGACTGAGACAAAATATGCCAAAGAAGGGAAATCTACATTTCCATTATATTTTAAAGAAAGTAAACAGGGGACACTTGAATGATTTTTCCTTATAGTTGATAAGCTGCATCTTTATCTCATGGCCTATGATGACTGACAATCATAAAATTAAACAGGTCATCCTAGTAACATAAACATAGGAAATTTCATAAATATTATGAAAGTATTGAGAAAATAATAGAAAACTATTAACAAGGACTTATTTAGAAAAATACAGTACTTCAGCCTTTTTTATTGTTTATTTGTGGAAGTGAATAAAAGCCCTTTTCTATAGAGCTAAGTCACCCATAAAGAGAATATGAAATATCAGCTGTTCTTTCCAATATTTGCAGATAATCCTAGTAATTCTGTTTATGGGCATTAAGTTTAACAAAATGATGAAAATAAAATATGCAATCATTTTATGAGTACATTTAAACAAATTATTTATTCAAGTTTAAGTCAAACAGTATTTCTAAAATACACTGTATATATTATGTAAAATATAATACATAAGTTTCATGAGGAAAAAATGAGGTAGATATTACTATACACATCAGTTGTCCTAAGAAACATAGTTACTAGCTAAGGTTAATTTTTCTTCCCTACAGATCTCAGTACCTAGTTTAGTCATACATTTCCAGTATATTGAAAATAAAAATCATGTAGAAAATTAGAGAAATTATATTTAAAATTAAATAAATATTTCAGTTAATCTATTAATACCTTGTATTGTCTCAATTGTTGGAACTAATAGGAAATAAACTAGTCTAAATGAAACAGTGAATGATGACTAGTGTGTTTTATCCCTCCCACATTCAACAAATGTGCTATGATATGTTTCAGTCTTCAAACACTCAAAGATGAATTGGACTTCTGGAAAAAGAGTTCTGATTGGGTAGAGGAATCAAAAACAAATGTGATTTAATGTTTTTTAATTATATTTGTGTTATGTTTTATTGAATTTGACCACTGATTGTTTATGTTTCATTTTCCCACTTGGAAAGGACTTAAAGCAAGAGGAGTGAAATGATGTCCCTCAAGGATTATCTCCTAAATGTAGTCAGCCTTCTAAACATCAAATTTTAGATCAGGGAATCTTCTTTTCCTCTATTCTACAAAAAAATAAAGCAAGTGTTTCATAGATAATTCCTGATTCTTGCTAAGGCAGTTTAATTTAAAACCACAAGATGATACAAAAAATCTCATAAAAATTTTTTATGAAGACTGATTTTAAAATGGTTCATTTTCTATAAAAATGTTTATGGATTTTTAATAGATAGTCTCTGGAGAGTCATTTTTCTTGAGTCTATTACGTTTTATGTTTTCTGGCAGTATGGTGTCATTTTCATTCAATGTGAATTTTTGAAGAAAAAACAATCAGAGCTGAGGTCTTTGAAGATATATCCACTCGTTACAATTAAGTTGATTGCCAGTCTATGTTGTTCATAGGAAAAGAGAACTTGCTGGTCAGGAGCAACTTGATGATGATGACTAGTACTTGAGCCTGCCTACACAGATGGATCTTTTCTGTAACATGCAGGATTCCCATACATTCTTATTTTTATCTCATGGCCTATGATGACATGTTACAGAAAAACAATGTTTGATAAACAACACAGTTCATATAATTCCCATTACTAATCAAAGTAGACACCAAAGTTTGAGGCAGGAGCAAGAAATAAGAATCACAAGTGTATCTGGTCTACTATCTCGAGTTTTAATCAGAGTCATCTAAATAATGTGGTCATGGCTCCGCCTTTTTGGATTATACACTAATTTATTTGACTTTATGTGTTCTTTTGATCTCCTTTATTAATGTATCATCGTATCATTTCTTGTCACTTACTACTTTTGGTTTGGTTTGTTGTCTAGCACTTCAAGGCCAATCATGGGGTGATCTATCTGAATTTTTTCTTGTTTGGAATGTGTCTTTAGTTCTAAATTGTCTCAGAACACTTTCAGCTGTGTGCCAGGGTCTGCTCAATTGGATATCATTTTCCCGGATTTCTAGATTTCCATTTTCATTTTCTATAATTTCTTATTTACCTAACTCTCATTCAAAGTGCATTATGCAGTTTTTATGTATTTGTGAAGTTTCTGTGATTCAATTATTATTGATTTCTGGTTTTAATTTACTATAAACTGTAAAAATATGATGAATTTTACTTTTTGTCTTGTAATGTGATTGATCTTAGAGAAGTTTCCATGTGATTCTGAGAAAAGAATGTGTGTTCCCTATCCTTTGTTTGGAGTATTCTAGAAAAGTACCTGGTAAATCCAGTTTATTTGTGGTATAACTTATCTCCTAATTTGTCCAGCTGATATTTGGTTTGGAAGACCTGTCTAAAGTGATAGTGGAATACTGAATCAAGATTATTCTATCAGAACCTACCTGACTTTTCATTCATTTGGTATTGAGTCTTTGAAAATTTCAGCTGAAATATTTGGTTCATAACTATAATTATGATGTCTTCTTAATGTGTTCCCCAGATCTATTTTCTCATTAATTTGTGGTAGCGTTCTTCCTCTCTTCTGACTGGCTTGAGCTTGGAGTCTCCTTCATCATATACAAGCACAGTTATGGATGTTTATTTATGGCTTCTGTTTGTTTGGTTCTCTGACTCCCATCATTTCATTCTCAGCCCCTACCCCTGAGTACTGTGTGTGTCTTAAAGATAACAGATAGTTATATCTTGATTTTTCTCTTTCAAAAGCCAGTATTTTGAATGTATTCTTATCCTTAGTCCAGGAATGTATTAGCACTCCCTATTCATAATTATGATAGCTTTTCAATCATTGTAAATTTACTGTATGATAAGAACAAAACAATTCCTGTTAGCTAGCCTGTCTGGAGTTGTGGGTTGCAGTCTGGCTATCCCTTCCCTCCCATTTACTATCCACTTATGAGTGAGTACATACTATGTTTGTCCTTCTGAGTCTGGGTTACCTCACTCAAGATGATATTTTGTAGATCCATCCATTTGTCTGCAAATTTCATGATATTATTGTTTTTTTACTGCTGAGTAGTACTCCCTTGTGTATATGTGCCATATTTTCTTTATCCATTCTTCAGTTGAGGGGCATCTAGGTTGTTTCCAGGTTCTTGCTATTATGGATATTGCTGATATGAACATAGTTGAGCATATGTCCTTGTGGTAATATTGAGCATTCCTTGGGTATGTGCCCAAGAGTGGTATAACTGGGTCTTGAGGAAGACTTATTCCCAGTTTTCTGGGAAACCACCATACCGATTTCCAGAGTGGTTGTATAAGTTTGCACTCCCATCAACAGTGGAGGAGTGTTCCCCTTGCTCCACATCCTCTCCAGCATAAGCAGTCTTCAGTGTTTTTTTGTTTTGTTTTGTTTTGTTTTATCTTAGCCCTTCTGATAGGGGTAAGATGGTATCTCAGAGTTGTTTTGGTTTGTACTTCCCTGATGACTAAGGAGGTTGAGCAATGCCTTTAAATGCCTTTTAGCCATTTGAGAGTCTCCTGTTGAGAATTCTCTGTTAAGCTCTGTAGCTCATTTTTTAAATGGATTGTTCAGTATTTTGATGTCTAACTTTCTGAGTTCTTTATATATTTTGGAGATCAGCCCTCTGGCAGATGTGGGGTTGGTGAAGATCTTTTCCCATTCTGTAGGCTGTCATTTGGTCTTATTGACCATGTTCTTTGCTCTAAAAAGCTTCTCAGTTTCAGGAGGTCCCATTTATTAATTGTCGCTCTCAGTGTGTGTGCTACTGGTGTTATATTTAGGAAGTGGTCTCCTGTGCCAATTCATTCCAGACTACTTCCTACTTTCTCTTCTATCAAGTTCAGAGTAACTGGATTTATGTTGAGGTCTTTGATCTACTTGGACTTGAGTTTTGTGCATGGCAACAGATATGGTTCTATTTGCAATCTTCTGCATGTTTGCCATCCAGTTATGCCAGCACCATTTGTTGAAGATGCTTTCTTTTTTCTATGGTACAGTTTTGGCTTCTTTGTCGAAAATCATATGTTCATAGGTGTGTGGATTAATGTCAGGGTCTTCAATTCAATTCCATTGGTCCACATGTCTGTTTTTATGCCAGGACCAAGCTGTTTTTATTACTATAGCTCTACAGTAGAGCTTGAGGTCAGGGATCATGATGCCTCCATAGGTTGCTTTATTATACAGGATTCTTTTAGCTATCCTAGATTTTTTTGGTTTTTCCATCTAAAGTTAAATATTGTTCTTTCCAAGACTGTGAAGAATTGTGTTGGGATTTTGATGGGTATTGCATTGAATCTGTATATTGATTTTGGTAAGATTGACACTAGCTAATGGGAAAAGACCCTAGGAGGGACACATGGAAGATCCTGTGAAGGAGAAGTGGATGAAATCTACATAATGGACTTGGTGGGGGTTGGTGGCAGAGGATGAGGAGTGGGGGATGAGAACACAGGGAAATGGGAGGATCAAGCTGAAACAGGAACAGAGTGGGAGGACAGGGAGGTAGATACCAGGATTTATGAAGTCATCATGGGAATAGGAAGAGGCAGGGTGCTGGGGAGGCTCTCAGGAATCCACAAGGTTGACCCCACCTTGGTCTGCTGGCAGTGGTCCAGAGGGTACTTGGACTGGTCTACTCTGGTGACTAGCCTAGCAAATAACCTAGCTGTCATCGTAGAGACTTTGTCCAGTGACATATGGAGGCAGATACAGAGATCCACGGCCAGCCACCAGGCTGAGTTCCAGGAATCCAATTGATGAGAGGGAGGAGAGATACTGCAGGCGAGGGATATGCAGATCATGTTGGGAGGACGTGCAGAGATGGCATCCAGGCAAGGGGATTGGGATCTGTCCCTGGACTATGGGCAGGCTTCTGGAATCTGGTTACTGCGGTATGACAACTTGCACTGCCTTGGTGCAGTGGGAGGTGCCTTGGACCTTTAGACTCAGTGTGCTGGGCTCTGCTGACTTCCCATGGGAGACCTCGATTTGGGGGATGTGGGGATGTGGGGTGGCTTGGGAAAGAGGCCTTGGGTGTGGGAGGAGGGAGGAGGGAGGATCTGTGGATAGCATGTGGAGTGAGTAGAAAATTTCTTAATAAATAAAAATGGAAAACAACAACAACAACAAAAAGAACAAAACATTTGCTTTAAAACTTTTCTTGGCCCTTTTTATTGATATTACATGGATTTATAGATGCACAAATTTTGTAAAGGTACAAATTTCCTACATGTCAGATTTACATGTAGTAGTTTTTCCTACTACTCATTTATTGTTATTTTTGCAGTAATCCCTGATCATTTTTTCTTTCTAATTTATCGAGAAATTCAGCCACCAACAAAATGAACATCTAAATTAGCTGTTTTGTTAAATTAGGTTTGTATTAGAGTGAGCAATAATTAAGAACATATTTCTGATTACCAAGGTAATATTTACTAAATGAAGTAATTTTGTATAACAGGGAAAACAGTAAGAAAGAAAGTATCTATTTTAAGCATTTTTCTATTCTCATTAAAGATATGCATTATTGGTATTTCTACTCATGATAAAACTAGCATCATATTTTATGGGTATACATTTGCACTTTTATTTCCACTAAATTTAAACTGACCACTATTATATCATCATAAACACATAAAATTAGTATTTTATTCATTTCCCTTTATCTTGGTTGTTTTTAATCCTGGCTTATTATAAATATCATTCTTCTCAGAATCTTATATAATGAACTTTGCTAGTTCTGAAGAATTCCTTGGTACAAAAGTTAGGAAACTGTGGCTTGCTGTCTGTTTTTGTGGCTGCTCCTTTATGAGATCACAAAAGCAGTCAATTTTTATGTTTTACCTAAGTTTATATGAAACAATAGCAGAGTTTAAATGTTGACAAGAAGCTTAAGAGGCTTCTTCTCACTAATGGACTTCTCTCTGAGTGAGTGAAATGCTGACTTCTACCTTAGAGTGAAGTCCCAACATGAACTTTCTTGGTAATGGTGTATGCATGATTCTGTAAGGGTTAACACAATGTAGGATTTCTGCTGAAGTTGTGATATTTATGAAACATTGTCTGGGTAAATTGTAGGAGTATGTGTCTCAAGCACAATTATCAAAATAAAATACAGAACTTAAGACGTGCACAAAAATACTTTTATTCTGTTTCCCTTAGAGATTTAAAATGATGATAAAATTTATTCATATATTGAAAAATAAACTCGTATTCACTTTCTTTGAGCAATCTCTCAGTATTTTGTAGTCATAATTCTGTTATGTGTATGTTTCCTACAGGTGTGTGCTCCTTAGGCATTCTGTAGAGTCAGAGCATCCTCCAGTGATGGAGGAAGCATTCGTCAGTAGCCAAGGGGATAATGATTAAAGAGAAAGTTAATGCAGGTTTGGTGCTACCACTCCACTGAAGACCCACTGGTATATCCTTACAAACACCACAAAGCTGTCTCTTTGCCTGCCTGCACGAATATATTCAACCCTTACTAAGACCTGTGTATTTACCTTCAGTAGTCTGTACTTCATCTTCTATATAAACAATAAAGACGTATTTATTATTTTATATCTTTCAAAGCTCTATCAATGACTGCCATATGTACACAGTGATACAAATGGTATTTTTTATTTACTGACAAACAAAAAGCCTAAAAGGTAGGAAGAGATAGTTTTCTTTCAATGGAGGAATAACTATTACACTCTAGGTATTATTTGAAACAAAAATATTGAGAAGATGTTTGTGTAATATTTTACCTCTAATAACAAAACATAAATGCTTTTTTTATTTTGCTATTTATATGTCCTTTATGTGTATGGATGTTTTGTCTTCATGTATGTCTGTACACCATGTTCATTTTTGGTGTTGGGAGATGGAGAGGAAGACATACAATTCTCTGGGACTGAGTCATAGGGCATGGCTCTGAACTGCCATGTGGGTGTTGTGAACTGAATCATGGTCCTCTGGAAGAACATACAGCTTCTTCCCTGCTGAAGCATCTCTCCATTGCCTAGAACATGTACTCTTTAGAGTTGGAGGTGCATGAGAGAGACAGAGAACTCTCCTCTCTTTAGTCACCACAATGATATCACAATCTCTCATTTGCTTGATCTTTACTATTGTCAGATCTCATTTAAAGAAATTGAAATACATTCTCAGAAGATTAGATATCATCCTTACTACTTTAGTATTCTGATTCCTGATTAATTTGGCTCCCTACTCAGAGTTTGGGCTATTATTGGTATCCTCCCTTTATACATTACAGAAGGCAAATGTTTATGCTATCTGAGCTTGTGGTTTTTTTCATGAAATGAAATAAAACTTTACTACAACTTATCCACTTCAGGAATGGTGTTTATTCATGAAAACAGTTCTCAGAATGTCAAGGTTTTTTTTGGTGGAGAGATGTTGCATTTCTGTGAATCTGAATGGTGATGGGAAAGTGGAATTAAGGTTTATTGAAAATTCTGCATTTATAATGATTTTAAGATTCCTTTTTGAGATTAGGTACTTACAGGAACATTGCCCTTTACTATAAACCATTTCTTACCTGGGATAGAAGAGAAGAAAACATTTTTCATTGTGCTTGCATTTGCTTTGTTAAAGCCACAGTGATCTCCATCTATGAGAACATGGAGTAGCTCATGGGGCTGTACCGTGGAGTGGGGCAAAGTTGACCACCTCAGCCCTTATCAAGAGTCTTGGATCTAGACCCCAAATAGATAGAAAGCCCCTTATCCTTCCCACAATTTTGTCTGAAATTATAACTAGGAACCACATGTCATAATTATATGCAACTCTATATTTATTAACTTTGGTTTTCTTAGTTATAAAAATATTTGGAACTGATCCCAGTAATCTATAATATTTACAAAGCTCCTAGGTATTTAAAGGACACTGAACTATTGACTAAAATTTAAAAAAATAAATAAATTTGTTTCCCACAACTTCTTTTAGTTTGGAATTTAAGCCTGTGAAAGAAAATATTAAGATCTGTAACCTGATTCCATTTGTTATAATGTATGAAATAAGAAATTTTGTATTATATTATGTGCTTTTTCACAGCTATAATTAAGTGGCCCACCAGAAGAATCATTAGGGATAAGCGGTTTCTTTTATTGCTTCAGGTTGGTCATTTCAATTAATGAGACACACTATGTCTGTTGGTCAAATGATAGAACTTTTGGGTTTTACTCAGTTTCTAAACCAGTCATTCAGCTGGAAATACCCCAAATGTAGATTTATATCTGTGTTTCAATGATCTAAATTGGGAGTCTTTTTTTTTTTTTTCTGGTAGATAAGCCAGGGCCCTTTAAAATGGCCTTCTACCTTAGTGCTCTCTAATTCTTAGGGCCCATTACATAGGTATATCAACCTAAAGAATGAAGCAATTATGAATTGTCATAAGACAACCTTCACTAGTTTGAACATTCTAAGTTTATAAAAGATTTGCCATTGTCAAGTCAAATATTGTCATCCTTGTCTTGAGATTTATGAGACACAAGTACTTATTGTCTTTTACCCTAAAAGAAAACAATCATAAATTTATTGGATTTCTTTGTGGGGATGACACTAGAAAAACAGAAAAAGCTCTTTGCATCTGGCTGCCATAGTTCCTAAAAAAAAAAAGTAAAGATTCAGCCTCAGCACCATTTTTCTCATGGCTGAGGAAGGCAGCTGATACTTTGGTCTGATGAAGTTTTTTAATCTCATCCACAATGAATTGATGTTTCATGAAAATTTGCTCATACTGTTTTTTAAAACCCTCAGAAAGAATATAATCCTATTTCCATTAAAATATACTATAAAAATTAAAATAGATGAAGCCAGATATTTAAAGATCTCATAATTTAAACTATTTCCCTTAAAAATATATGTCTGTAAGAATTCAAGCTTTACCATAACTGACATTTAAGTTGAAACATTAGCCTCTTCATTTGTATGTCTGTGTATGGTATGGTGCTCTTTGTCCTTGCTTTAGTAAGTCGTCTAGATAAATGGTAAAAATATTTGGTTTTAGCTCAACAAAATCAATTTGTGTTTCTTACTTTGCATACAAGCCAAGTGTCACTAATTCTGGCACTTATAATGCTAAAGGCAGATCCTCACTGTGACAGTATTTTGCTGTGTCCGTGTGGTAAGACTGACTGCCTCTAGATGTTCAAAGGATAATTTCAGGATGTCATGAGGTTCTCTGAGAAACAATCCTACTGGGAGTTAGAGAAGGAAAGGGTGCACAGCCATTTTGAAGCGTACACTCACCTCCCTCACAGCTACTCAAACACTTCTTCATCGACTATAGGGAAGGGATTTTGCAAAAGTAATAGAAGTCCCTAATCAAATGAATTCAAGTTAGGAACAAAGATTATTCTGGCCTATCATGGTAATCAGTCAGAAGGTATTTTGGAAGACTACATGCCAATATTGTGATCCAAGACTTGCTGGGGATGTCTTGTTGAATGCTGTGAATGTGTGTTGTTCTGATGCCTGGACTGCTTGACAGAATGTTGTGTCAACTGGATGTACAGGACCCATGGAGAGGTAACCACAGAACTTTCCAAGGTGAGATGGTCCTTCAGGTTCCTGCTTCACAGTCTTCAGGACACAGAGAAAAAAGACTAAGAGACTCTAGGCCTGTATGTTTGAAGATGGAAGCCCCAAAGTTGCAGGGGAACTTTGGATAACTGTCCGGGCAGGCAGCTGTCTCTGTCACTCTAGATTTTTAGTAGTTGCTTACAACTGTTTACTTAGTTATATTATATCCTTCTGAGGTCTTTGACATAGGTGAAGACTAGATAGTTATCATTTCCTTAGTTCTGATAAAAGATAAGTTAGATATAAAACTTAGACTCACAAATATAAGATAGATAGGATATCTTCTTTAATTTTGCCAAATAAAAATAGACTAGATATTATAACTCTAATTCTTGCTTCATAATTGTTTTGTTATATGTAATTTTACTATGTTAAAGTTAAAACCTTCCTTTTTGAAAAAAAAAAAAGAAAGGGGGAAGTGCTGGGTATGTCTTTCTGTGTGCTGTGAATGTGTGTTGCTCTGATTAGTTGATAAATAAAATGCTCATTGGCCAGTAGCCTGGCAGGAAGTATAGTATAGGTGGGATAAGCAGAGAGGAGCATTCTGGGAAGAGGAAGTCTGAGTCTAGAGTCACCAGCTAGACACAGAGGAAGCAAGATGTGGAGGCAGAACTGATAAAAGGTATGAAGCCACATGGCTAAACATAAATAATAATTATGGGTTAATTTAAGTGTAAGAGCTAGTCAGTAGTTAGCCTGATCTAATGGCCAAGCAGTTTTAATTAATATAAGCCTCTATGTGTTTACTTGGGTCCAAGCAGCCACAGGGCCTTTGGAGCCAAGCAGGGCCAGGAAAACTTCAGTGACAAAGACTCTCAAGAATTGTTATACTAGAAGATATGTATCCTCCTTTTGATGTATAGGGTTTCACCTCTGTAGCTGGAAGATTTCCTGTGTCCTGGCCTGCCAGTCAGGACAAATCTCTTCCACTCACATCCCCAAAATAAATTCACAGAGCCTTATATTAATTATAACTACATGGCCATGGCTCAAGCTTTCACCTAGCTAGCTTTGTATCTTAAATTAGTCCATAACTATTAATCTATATATCACTACATGTTCCATGGCTTTACCTGTGTCCCATTACATGTTGCTCCTTGGGCAGCTTGCTAGCATCTCTCCTCAGGTCTGGTTTTTCTTCCCAGAATTCTCCTTATCTGTTTATTCCACCTATACTTCCTTCCTGGCTATTGGCTATTCAGCATCTTATTTATCAACCAATCAGAGCAACCCATTCGCAGCTTATAGAACATCCTACAGCACACCTCCTTCTTGATTCTCAGCCTAACCAGTCTCTTATTCCTGCCTGCCAGCCCAAGACTTTAGAAATGTTAGGGAATCTGTGATTGTTTAAGTCAACTCCTTTAAAGTAAATTAGAATATAGAAAGAAAATGTTTTCATTAATTTTACTGAGATGTTCTATTGTTAAAGAAATGATGAGAGACAAGCATATTGACAAAATATTCTTCATCATTTCAATAGTATTTGATGTCTACAAAAGAAAAATTGGCCAAATTCAACATTCAGTCAAGTAGCAGAAAGTACCTGGTAATTTTCCAAAGTCATGTAAGGTCTGCATATACAAATAAACCATCCCTGATGCCCTTGTACTCAATATTGAGTTCAAAGACAACAACTGACTTTTATTGTTAATGATGTTATTGTTAAGAAGCACAAAATTTGAAAAAAAAATTGGTTGTATATCTTCTATGGGCAGACATTGTTCTAAGTATGTATAGCAAAATAAGTACAAAGAACATGACTATATGCTTTACCTAAATAAAAATACAGCAGCGTTTCTCTATTCATGAATAGGAAAACTTTGTATTCTTATGCATTTAATTGCTTTCTTTATTTTCAATGTGATCTGCCAAGGAACAAAGTGATAGGGGTAGCACAATCAGTGTCTAAAAGTACTTGATAATTATGTAAATAAATAAAGTTGAATTTATATGATAAAAGAAATTTTCTTAAAATGCCATTAGATGAAATCTTAACTCAAATGGCAATAAGAACTAAGAATTTCTCGTGTTTTCTAACAAGTTCCTATTTGTTGACACTAAGTGTAACAAAAACAGTTGATATATGTGTAAGTTAATGTCATATTTGTACTATTGTATTCTATCATAATAATTTCTGCCTATCATAATATCATGTGGATCATCTTACATATCCAAAAGTTACTAGTAGTTACCTAAAACCATGGCATGATACTCATGACTGCTAGGTATCAACATTTATAAAGTTTTCTATGCAGTAAGAAGTAATACTTATTTTTAAAGGTGCAATTTCAGATCAGAGAGCACCTCATTGACTGCAGTCATCAATTCTTCCAGCATTTCCTATCAAATGAATCATCCCAGTGCAATAGATACTTGACATGCTCATTCTCATGCCAAGAATTCTACAGCTTGACTTTTATTCAACTGTATCTTACTCACTATACATTTAATGTGAATCTGTCTCTAACATTTCTGATTTTACTGTTTGACAAGAACAGACTTTAGCAAACTATGGCCTGTGGTTTAAATCAAGCTCACCTCCAGATTTTATAAATGAAGTTTTATTGGAAAATAGCCATTTGCATCATATATTTTATCTAGCTTTAGAGTTTAGTCCTCTTGGCAGAAATCATCTGGCCCATGTGGTTGGGACAATCCTAAAAGCCCCACCAAATGCCTATGATTTTCTGTCCTAATTACTGGAATTGAACATTGACCATGTCTGGTTCACACTGCAGCCCAGCTTTGACTGCTCATTCCCCAGTCAATTTCCTGGAGGAAATCAACCATATGAGGGGCTCACTAGTAAAGTCACATATCTTCAGGAGTTTATCTATTTCATCATCAGTTCTTCTGTGAGCTACCTGACAGTCACAAGTCATCAACCACTCATGGGAATAGGATGCTTTGCTCCTCTGCAGTATTTTTTTTTCTTCCATGGCCTTTTTCTCTAAGTTGTTTTACTAACTAATGAGGGAAGGACTCAGTGTTATTTGTCTATTTACTTAACAAATTCTACTGCTAAACTACTACTCTTAACCTATGTGCTGTGATGTCATGGTACATTCACATGGTAAACTCTTCAGCAGCCGAAATGTGGTGTGCGTGTGTGTATACGTGTGTGTATGCATGCTTGCATGTGCGTGCGTTCCTGTGTGTGTGCGCGCGCACGCGCGCGCGTGTGTGTGTGTGTGTGTGTGTGTGTGTGTGTGTGTGTACACATTCACCTGTACATGTACATGCAGCAAAGCCCATCTGCAAGTCAGAGATCAACTTGTGAGTTAGTTCTCTTTTTCCAAAATATAGGACCTGATCAAACTCAGGTCTTCAGAGTTTGTAAAGAAGTGACTCTGCCTATTGAGCTATCTCCCTAGCCCAAGGCTATGGCTTTAATTAAGACTTGTAATGCCTTGAATTGTATCAAATCAAGGTAAAAAATTGGGGTTCCTTAAAGAAACAATCCGTGGTGGGGTAAGCAACTTCCTACAAAAGCTCCCCTTTTTTCATCAATACCAGAACACTGGATTTGAAAGGAATCAATTTAGCTTTCCCTTTAAAAAAAATTACCTTGAATAATGTATCTAAGCTTAAAATCTTGTACTAACTCTACCTGGAGTTAAGTAAGTACATTGGGCTGGGTCTAGTTTCAGACAGACTTTGTTTGGATTTAGACTTCCTGTACTGTCTGTGTCATTTGGACAGTCACAAAGCTTCCTTGAACCTTATGTTTCTAATTTAAAATGAGACAATTCTACTCCCAGGCAGTTTTCCTGAGGTTACTACAGGGCAGAGAAGAATAAAACCATAATGGTATTTGAAATAACTCTTGAATTAAGATATCTGGTACTATGGATATGAATGCCATTTGAGTTATTTTATGAGATTTTTGTTTGTCATTTAAGTGTCAGGTTCTGCCATTCTTGCTTTGGTCTGGTCCTTAAATGTTGTGCCCATATTTTACTTTTACAGAATTAGAATGATGCCCGTGTCCTTGCGTGCTGAGTCTCTTTCTCACAGGGGCTCCTGATTTGGGAGCTTGTGAAACTTTTAGAAGTGAAGCCTCACTGGAGGTTGGTTGCCAAGGATGGGACATCAGTCTTGACAGTTCTGCTCCATGACTGCAGGTGCAGTGTGACCACCATCCTTCGTCTTTGCTGTCACGATTGGCTGTAACTCCTTAGACTGAATTGAAAATAAACCTGTCTTTCCCTTTGTGGCTGTATCAGGGATTTGGTCACAGCACCCAGAAAAGCAACTAATACATTAGCTAAATCGACCATTTTCCTATTTTATAAATATTTAAATTAATGTAGGTGTTACAAAAGAAATTTCATAAATCACTGATATTTTCTCCTTGTATGTTGCACACATCTTTTTTGATACATTTTTTTTTTTGTGTGTGTTACAGCCCTAGCTCTCCTGGAATTTACTCTGTAGACCAGACTGGCCTGGAACTCACAGAGATCTGCCTTTTGTGGATAGAAATAAAGAAAACCACTAACTTACACACTGTGCAGTCATCTCTGGAACATCTAGCTGATGTTCTCAATTTAATTTTAATGTTTCATATGTGAGTTAATTTATTTAAATGGAATGAAAGATTCTCAGCTTATCAAGGACTTGGGTTAAATTCCTTCCCCAATTAGTAGAAGTGGGAGAGTGCTGTGGATATCACTCTGTGTAAATAAAGTTCTGATTGGCCAGTGGCCAGGCAGGAAGTATAGGCGGGACAAGAGAGAAGAGATTTCTGGGAAGTAGAAGGCTGGGGAGAGACACCGCCAGCCGCCGCCATGAAAAGCAACATGTAAAGACACTGGTAAGCCATGAGCCATGTGGCAAAGTATAGATTAACAGAAATGGGTTAATTTAAGATAGAAGAAGTAGATAACAAGAAGCCTGCCGCGGCCATACAGTTTGTAAACAATGTAAGTTTCTGTGTGCTTTCTTGGTTGAGTCTGAGCGGCTGTGGGACTGGCGGGTGAGAGATTTGTCCTGACTGAGCCAGGCAGGAAAACTCTAACTACAGGAGAGTTCAAGATACTGTCAGGTTCTTGGTATAAGGACCTGCCATCTACATCCACAACTCTGTATCTGGTATCAGACACAAACTCTCATCCTTGTTTGACTGAGTGAAGTTCTTGGGATCCTATAATGGCTCTACAACTGATAATTTATGGAAGATAATGGGCTTCTTAAAGCAATTGTTAACAATGGAAAATACATAATTTATTTTAAAAAATTTTAAGTATAATATTGACTAGATTTAAATACCTGAAATATAATAAACATGCTATAAATAACATTTCTTACCATGTTATTCAATATTTACATTCATTTAAGTTGTACAGAGATATTAGAGCATTGGATGAAAGTCAGTTCATATTGGGAATAAAAAGCAATTAGACACATTTCAGCACTCTTAGCTTTTACAGAAAGTTATACATGAATCTCTCTCTCTCTCTCTCTCTCTCTCTCTCTCTCTCTCTCCTTTCCTTCTTTCTGTTTGTCTGTCTGTCTTTCTGTCTTTCTAATTTCTTTATGTTGTTGTATTCTTCAGAATCTATGTTTAGAGTAACTTTATTTTTTCTTTGCAGTAGAAATGGGTGATTTCAATCAATTCTACCTTATTATTCCAATAGAAAATTTAGTTTCTGCAAACATTTTTAAGCTAGCTTTTTAATTGACTTCAACTAAAGGTTGATATAATGAATTTAAACTGTTATTTACTTTGCCAAAATGGAGAAAAGTTTGTGTATATACTGTGTTGTGGGAACAGATTAAAATAACTTATCTATAGCATTATTTCTACATTCTACTGCCAAAAAAATGAAATAAGTTATCTTCCCTGCCATAAAATACTCTTTACATAGCAATAAGCATCCCTCTTATAAATATTTTTCTGGAAAGGATAACAAAGAAATGCCTTTTTAATCAACACCCTCACATTTTGCCTGCTTGCCATCATTGCTGGTTAAAAAAGTCAATTTTTTACTCACATCTAAGTATGAGAAGCTAGAAACCAAAGATGAGAAAGAATATGTGACTTTTCTCTTTTTGTGTCTAGGTTACTTCTGTCAATATAAAGTTTTCTAGGTTTATATGTTCATCTCCAAATTATATGATATTAATTTTTATAGATGAATAATATTATATATAATGAACATAGTTGAGTAAGTATCTGTGGAGTAGAATGTTTAGTCTTTGGGGCATATGCCAAGAAGTGGTATATCTGAGTTGCATGGCAGATTTATTTTTAAGTGTTTTGAGGATCCTCCATACTGATTTCCAGAGTGGCTACATAAGTTTGTGTTCCCACAACAGGGAATGGAGTTTCCTTTTTCTTCACAACTGCACCAAAATTGTCAGGTGTTTCATTGATTTTAGCCAATCTGTCTGGAGTGAGGTACAATCACAAGTTGTTTTATTTGCATCTGTGTTTCTATAATTGCTAAGGATATGAAAAAACAATACTGTTTGACATATTTTTAAAATCATTTTTATCTCTTTTGTTGGGAACTCTACTGAGAGTTGTTATATTTTATATTTGGGTCATTTATTTCCTCAACTATTTGTATATTCTGGATATTAATCCTCTGTTAGAAGTATTTGTGACAAAGATTTTCTTTCATTTTGTGAGTTTCCAAGATGTGAATATATGACTTTGAGTCACTTCAGACACCAACAAAAAAAAAATGAAGGGGACACAGATGTGTTTGTAGGGAGTGGTGTTCAGGTAGAAATGAAAATGTAGAAGTTATATGAAGTGGGAAACAGTAGATAATGAGGGGCTTCAACTGAGGAGGCAAGAAGGAGGTCAAAGAGCAGGACAAGGATGACAAGAGACAAATAGCAACACTCTTGTTTGACAGTCTCAACAAGTCATAGTTTTATCTATATATGCAACTCATACTATTTTATATAATATACACACAACATAGACACACACACACACACACACACACACACACACACACACACACACACCACTTGGATTGACAGTGTTCCTCAGAAGAACCATAAAAGAGCAGCATGTCCAGTACCAGGCATAAGAAACCTCTTTTTGAGCAGTTGGTCAGAGTCATTCAAGTGGTTCCCCAAACATTGTAGATTACCAATGTAGTCCTTGGTTGCCTAGCATGCACTGTAGGTTGTAACCTGTTGGGGAAGACATCACAAATTTAGAACAAAGGACTCAGATGATTCAAGGTGGATTTTGCATGAAAGTCTCATAGCAGCATATAGCTCCCATGGTTCCTGAAAATGCTATGCAAGCTGCCAATAGAGAAAAGTAATTAAACAATGCTATCCAGCTCAATACTTATGAACAGTGATAATTTCCAGCACTGCAAGATAAAAATAAAGGTGAAGAATTGACACTCACACATATGTGACAACCAGTAGTTATCTAATTGAACTTAAGTCCTACCTAACAGGAGGAAAACCAGCCACAGTACTGAAATACTAGCCTGAAATACTCCGGGCTATGGACATTAGAAAATAATGTATTCCCACCATGTGGCTAGACTAGCATAATTCCTTATGTAAATCAAATCTTTATACTCACACATAATTATAGCTACCACTGCTCCTCAAACAAGCCCCTCTGCTGTGGGATGTTTAAGTATGTCAAATGTGTTGCTCTGATTGGTTAAAATAAAACACTGATTGGCCAGTGGCCAGGCAGGAAGTATAGGTGGGACAAACAGAGAAGAGTATTCTGGGAAGTGGAAGGCAGTGGCGGAGAGATCTGCCACGATGACAAGCAAGATGTAAGGTACAGATAAGCCACGTGGCTCGTGGCAAGTTATAGATTAATAGAAATGGGTTAATTTAAGATAGGAGAAGTAGATAACAAGAAGCCTGCCACGGCCAAACAGTTTATAAGTAATATAAGCGTCTGAGTGATTATTTTATAATTGGGTTGTGGGACCTTGGGGGTGTGATAACACCTGGAGAGATCTCCAACTACACCTCTCTTTACAGAAAATGAAAATGATCACAAAAACTGACTACTGGACAATGTAAAGAAATCAATGGATTGTGAGGTGCCAGGTCAAATGAGTATATCTACATTAAAGCTCTTGTACCTATGGCTAAGACATCAAGAAGAAGTAGAAAGATTTTAGGAGTCAAAATATCAGAAAGCCTGCTCTTAAACAGTCTCTCCTAGATATAACTGCATAAAAATAT
Organism: Onychomys torridus; assembly: GCF_903995425.1. Lineage (NCBI taxonomy): Eukaryota > Metazoa > Chordata > Mammalia > Rodentia > Cricetidae > Onychomys > Onychomys torridus. Next base: position 125,796,908 of record NC_050448.1, read on the forward strand.
TGGACACTACCATTATTAATGGACGTGTTAATGCTTAAGTGGGGAAGTTGCATGGAGTCCTACCCCTGGACAACAAATGACTGTGGGGGAAGGAGAGTTAGCCTTTCCTAAGACTGAAGCTCCTTGTTGCTTGTCCAATGCACAGTGCTCCTCCCTGAAACCATATACGTAACAAAAACAAACTAATCCCCCTTGTATGTATATATACAGATATGCATAAACATATACATATATACATAAACATGAACATATACATATATAAGTATGTAACAATAATCAAAGAAGGGGCTATCTGCTTGAGAGGGGTGCATACAGAGGTTGTAGGGAGAAAGGCTGGGAGAGGCAAGAGGGAGGAAAGGGAGGAGAAAGTAATGTAATTCTATTTCAATTTTAAAAAATTAAAAATAGTAATAAATAAGAAATAATAAATATATAGGACTCAAGACAATGGTGAAAAAAGTTATATTTACTTATAAGGAGCTTCAATTGTACTGCATGAATTTTACATGCTGAATTCAAAATAAACATTTTATTGTGTTATACAGGAATATGTACAATAAATATTTCATGACAACCCATAAACTCTATTATTATTTGTATTTTCATAATATAATAGACTTGTATCAAAAGAGCATTTATACAAAGATATGCTTTTCCTTTTCTTTAAATTACAAGCATCTCTTTTTCTCAGTAAATCAATTTTGTACCATACCCATGCATACCTGATGTGTGCCCTAAATAGCCTGTCATAAAATCAGCATTTAAACTCTTACTTAATGCAGAAAATTTGATTTACTAGAATATGTTCCTTGATTGCCATAGGAAAATGTTTACAGGGTTTTTTGTAGTGTTAAAATTGCATCTGATTTCTTTGTACTTAAGTGTAAGAAGAATTCAAAGAATAAAGACAAATAGTTGTTTAATATGGAGGTTCTATGTCTGTAGTCATAGGACACATTGATAAATGTAGGGTGTCATTAACTAGCTCTATTCATGTGTGAATGTTAACAGTTTGTTTTTCTTATGTTTCCTAGGATAAATTATAATAATACTAGGGAAGTTGAGCTGACTTCTTTGTTGATCAACCCTAATGCTTAACCAAACATAGTTTTATGGGTGAGAGAAGTCTGTTACTAGAACAAAACGGTTTAAAAATGCTGCAATCTCTTTTCTTTGTAATAATTCTTCATTTTGTGGTTAGTGATTTATCAAATGTATCTGAACCATGGATTTAAAACTGAAACTACAGGTTAAAAATGAAAATAGATGATTGAGAGATTATTCCAGGATGTTAGTATTTTATGTTTTGTCTTTGAAGATGTTTGTTTTTTCTTTCTCTGTCACGGTTTTTCTTCTGGGATTCTAGTTAATTTTTAAACAAATCACTACTTATTTCTCTTTCCTTAGGAAGCTTCTTGACTTATGCTTTCACTGTAGGGCCCTGTGTTTTCTTTTTCATTCTTCTCCTGCACATCCATTTTTTTATCCATTTCCATGGTTTCAGTTATTGATGCTTTGCAATTACATCTGAAGTCTGGAATTCCAGACATATCTTCTAAATCTGAAGTAATGACACCAAGTTCAACAAAGATGCTTGTTTGAGGTGCTAAAATTATCTTCAAATAAACAACGTCCTTTTCCTTCTTTTCTCACAATCTGTAAGAAAACAAAATCCACTCTTTGGCCCTCTGGATTCATACAGCACAAAAAAAGAAAAATGGATGGCAAAGACAACCCCCAGTATCTCTAGAAGATCTTGACCTTCAGCATGGAACCAGAGGGCCAGCAGCATTCAAGGTAGAGAGGAAAGAGCTTTTCCAGTTGTCTATCATCTGAGCAAGTTGCCTTGAAACCATTTTGGATATCGGATCATCTGGGCCATGGTGTCATTGGAGACCTTTCAGGGGGTCTTGGCTGATCAAACCTGATGTATCTTAATCTGGAACAAACCTATAGCATCTGGCTTTCTGTAGAAACAAAAGCAGAGTCTCCTTTCCAAAGCAACGTATCCTTACATCCAAATTTTGAAGTCAAGGTACCTTTAAAATAGACATATTGGTTTAACTCAGCAGCCTTTAAGATAAAATGAGCAGCAGTTAAAAAAAGACAACACAATCCAGATTCTCTGTGTGATATCCATCTTTATGTGGCTTATTTTCTATATTATTTTTACTTTCTCTTTAAATACTTTATTTTTAAAGCTTTCTATTTCTTTATATAACTGTATATATTTCTTTTTCTCTCTTTTTCAAGCCTATGTACATTTTTACACACACTGTAAACTATTTTATCTGAACCTGTCTTCTTGTGAATTTATTGCTTTAAACCGAAACATTTCTAGGACTGAAAGGCAGCTGTGGCTGCTGGCTCCACCCAACTCAGCAATCCAATATGGTGGAACCACATTTACCACAAGCTTTGTGCCTGGCAGTCATGTGTAACATCAACTCTCAAGATATTGTAACTGTAATTCTTGCTTGATAATTGTTCTGTTATATGTAATTTTACTATCTTAAAGTTAAAACCTTCCCTTTTGACAAAAAGTAACTGAGAAGTGCTGGGGATGCTGTGAATGTGTTGCTCTGATTTGCTTGATAAATAAAATGCTGATTGGCCAGTAGCCAGGCAGGAAGTATAGGTGGGACAAGCAGAGAAGAGAATTGTGGGAACAGGAAGGCTGAGGAGGACACGCCAGCCTGCTGTCCAGGGAGCAGCATGTAAAGGCAACAGGTAAAGCTATTGAACATGTGGCGACATATAGATTAACAGAAATGGGCTGAGTTTAAGTGTAAGAGCTAGTCAGTGATAGGCCTGAGCAGTTAAATTAATGTAAGTTTCTGAGTGATTATTTTATAAGCAGTTGCAGGGTCCGTGGTGCTGGGCAGGACTGGAAAAAACTTCAGCTTCAGTTGTCTATAAGGATTTGCCCACAATGGAGTTAGGAAAGACTTACACTCCTGGATTTGGTCTCCTTTATTTGGCATGCACACAGTGAATCACACACTTTCTCAATAACAGCAACCACAAACTCTTTTGATGCTTTACTTAGGAACACCTTCATAGACTCCAAAATGTGAAGAAAATATCTAAATATTCATGGTGACCGAAGCAGATCTTACCAAGTTTAACATTCTATTGAGAACTAGGGAAAGTTGCAAAATGAGGTCCTCAACCATAGTAACCAAGAAACTACTAGAAACCTGGATTAAAATAGTTCCCTTTACATCATAATTTTAAATGGATTTCTCAAAACAACTATTCTTTTTATTCCACTCTTTGGAGTTTTAGCCATCTATTGAAAGTATTCTCAACTCATGTACTTTTCCCAGTTACGTTTTACTTCTGTTTTCTCTCTGTGTATTACATTCACAATGTGTTCCTAAGACTTGTTTTAAATAGGTGAAGTCCCCTAGAGTTTTTAAGAAAAGGATCAATTAGTATCACTATAATTCAATAAAAGTTAAATAACTGTTTTTTTTGAAAGAGTTAAAAGATTTTTGAATGTCTCACATTTGAATATTAACAAAATTGTCATTAATCTATTATGTTGCATTTAGACAGGATTATCTTTTCTTTGCTCTTGACAGACTAAGCTAGGAAACTTTTTGCTAGACACAACTAATCATATTTACTAAATCTGAAAAGTATTACATATGTATAAACTTTGCTACAGAACAGTCTCAGAATGTGAAGTCATAAAAACTATAACCATATGTAAAATAAACATCTAGGGACACTTTTTTAATCAAAACAATGCAAAGTAATAACAGATTAGCAAGAGATAAGCACCAAGGATTTTAACAGATATCTCATAAAATAAGAAATATTAACAGTCAGGATCAAGACAAAAGGTCAAAAAAGCACTACATGTAAAATACTGTCATTTGACTCATAAAAATTATACATATAGTAAATACATATTGGATTGAGAAACACTAGCATATTATTAGTACAGTTAATAAAGAATATCTTTGCATAATTTTCAGAGTAAATATAGAAGTATATATCAAAATATCAAAAGATACTCATAGTGTGAGAGCTAGTATTTACACTTTGAGAAGTTTTTCCTAATAAAATACTAATAATGAGTAAATTATATTTATTGGCCTTTTGTGTTAAATTAGAAAATATTCTAAAGTTCACAGACTTTTAAAATCTTCCTTTAAATTATTTATTTATTTTTAATTAAACATTTTCCCTTTTAAAGATTAATATAATTACATAATTTCACCCTTCCATTTCCCCATTTTCTTCAACCAAATTTTTCTATGTGTGCCATTCAGTTCTCTTTCAGATTCATGACTTTTTTTATTGTATGTGTGCTTATGTGTGTTTTCCTAAAAAATACATAAATACAAATTTCTCAGTCTGTACAGTATTACTTGTATGTCTATGTCTTCAGGTCTGACCATTTGGTGTTGGGTAACCTGTTGGTATGCTCTACCATGAGGAAGACTATTTTTTTCATTAGCATTCTCTAAGTTGCCTATAGTTATTTGTGTAGGTGTGAGGCTTCCAGAGTTTCCCTGCTTCAACAATAGAAATCTATTGGTGTCTTTCTAGTTCACGTCATATTTAGATAATCATATTGCCAAGACTTCATGTGTATAGCTTCTGACATTTCTAGAAAACACAATCTCAGAACAAGCTCTCTGTTTCTTGGGCTCTTACAATCTTTCCAAACCCCTCTTCTTCACAATAATTCCTGAGCCTTAAGTACAGGAATTGTGTTGTGTATATGCCATTTGGGAATGAGCGTCACAACTCTGCTATGTTTTTGACAAGCTATGTTTTTTCTGAATGCTCTGTTACCTTTTGATCAAATTTAAACTGTGAAACTTGAAACAGTAAAACTGCTAGAAGAAAACATAACTTGTACCCTATAGAATATAATTATAGTGATATGATTTATGAATAGGTCTTCATTTGTGTAAGAATCAGGGCTAACAGTTGACAAGTGGGGATTCATATACTAAAGCTTTTGTATGAGACAAATAATCAGAAAAAGAGAACTCCCACAGAATGGAAAAGAATTTAGCAAGATATATACTGAATACAGAATTAATGTATAGGACATGTAAAAACCTCAAAATGCAGAGTGAAATAATGACCCATTAATGAAATAGACCTGGGATCTGAACAGAGAGTTCTCAAAAGAAGAGGAAAGAAATGGTTAAGAAATATCTTTTTTAAAAGTTGTTTATCATTATAAATTAGGACATTGGAAAGGAAAACAACTTTGAGATTTACCTTACCACAGTCACAATGGCAAATACTAATGACCAACCAACAACAAATGTTAGAGTAGATGTGGGTGAAAATTACTTCTCATTCACTGTCAGTTGGATTGCATACTCATGCAGACACTCTGGAAATCAGTATGGAGAATGCTCAAAAATGTGAAAACCCACCTATACCACTCCTTGGACTGTAACTAAATTACTTGACATCCTACTATTTGCTCAAACATGTTCACTACTGCTCTCTTCACAGTGACTAGGAAACAGAAAAAAACCTAACTGCCCTTCAACTGACAAGGAGATAATGAAAATGTCATGATATAAACTATGGAATATTATTAAGCTATAAAGAAAAATTAAATCATGAATTCTTCAGGTAAATGCATGTAACTAGAAGAGATCATTGCAAGCATTTTTTGGGAGTCTTGCAAGAGTAGACAGAGACAGCTGGCAGCATGGACAGTCACCTAATGTTCCTTTGTAAAGTTGGGGCATTTGTCTTCAGCCCACAGGGCTAGAGTCCCTCAGTCACTTCTCTCAGTGCCCTGTAGAATGTCTGGCTGTTTGCTCTGCTAAGCAGGAACCTGAAGGATAATTTTGTCAAGCAAAGTTTAGTGGTCACCTTTCTATGGGTCCTTCATGTTCAGTCGATCAAGCAGTCCAGGCAAGAACAGTTTCTTGCCCAAATGGCTATTTTTGTCAAGGTGAAGATAAACTCCATATGAAGTATCTTCAATGCCCATCCTCCTCTCTGAAGTAAAATGGTGCTGCCAGGAGCAGACATGTCTCATTGTCCAGAAAGTTGAAATTTTAAAAATACTTTAAATGCCATATTCTGTAGACCTTTGCAGTGATTGAAGATTACCTGTCTATCTGAAATATCTCTGTGTATACCTAGAAGACTTAACTATCATGGCTGTGAGTATGATTATCATAGATGACCAGTTATTACTCTATTTTTAATTATCCATTACAATTTTAAATGAGCTATACAAACATAATACCTTAAACAAGAGTGTAGATATAACTGGCTTGTTAAATAAGAAACACAGAAACTGCAGAGTTAAAAACCATGAGGTCAGAGCAAGAGTGGAAAACCTTACCCTTCACTGCTTCTGCTGTTCTTCCTCTCCACAAGAGACCTACTTCTGTGTGTCCTATCTATTTATAGACTTTCTGTTCTGTTTTCTCATTGGTTGTAAACCCAGCCACATGACCTCCTCATCACTGCCTGTTTGTACAGACCTCCAGATCTTCTATGGTTGCTATTGAGATTAAAGGCGTGTGTCTGCCATGCTGGGTGTGTCCTTGAACATGCAGAGATCTACCTAGCTCTGCCTCCCAAGTGCTGGGACTAAAGGCGTGCACCACTACCACCCAGTTTCTGCTCTGGCTTGCTCTGACCTCAAGGCAAGTTTATTAACATACAAATAAAAGCACATTTGAATACAAATAAAGTATCACTATATTTCCCCTTTTCTATTTTAATAAAAAGAAAAAAGGAAAAAGTTATAACTAATATAAGAAAAACTATATACAAAAGTACAATAACTATATATACCATATATACAAACAATAAATACCTAAACAATGTCTAGTCCATTTGCATTTGACAAATTCAGAGAAAATAATTCCATTATCTATCCTATTTTGGTAAGTCCAAAATGTACCTGATTCACTTTCTATCCTAACTTATATTGCTAACGAAACTGTCTTATAACATCTTTCAAATTTATACACTTACAGCTCTTAGTGAGTTTTTTTGAAATCCTTAACAATGATAATTATAACTATAACTAACTGATCTTCAACTCCCTCAGAGACCCAAGAAGGAAATAATACTACCTAATAAAAAATAAAAACAGGAAGTGGATGAAAAAAGCTTCCAAAAAAAAATGTGAGTGGACACAAACAGCCAGCTGCCTGGACAGTCACCTGAGGTTTCTCCACAGTGTTGGGGCATCATCTTCAGCCTATAGGCTTAGCATACTCCTTTGTGAACTAGGATGTATACAAGGTCAACAGTTTGACCTCACATTTGGTGAGAGAAATCCATGTACCAGAAACACCTGAATTCCATTAGTGTCATGTCATGATTCAGGATTTTAAATTCTGGAAATTATTGATGTTTCTTCAATTCAGCTGTCCATTTTTCTTGGCTGTGTATATGTGGCTTCATCTCGGCATCCTGTTCTTCTCCACATCCCACTATTAAACACCAGTATACTATTGAGAGGGGTGAGCTTAGTTATTCTTCAAGAATAACTGTTTCATCTGTTGTTCCCTTGCACATCAGAAGCCATTGGCCCATTCCCTGTTCAGTTGCCTTCAAAGAAAAGGGCACGGTACCTTTTACAGATTGCAAAGGTCACTCACTTGAGGGATGGTGCCATATTGTCCTGGCTTCAGAAGATGCCTTTTGTTAAAGCCACAGTCACACTTGTTTTGGCAAGAATTGGTAGTCCTTGGTTTCATGTCCTGTCTGTCCTGTTTGTCAGCAATTGATTCGAGGATACTTTGTTGTCCAGTGGCTAACTTTTGCCACAATGTTAGAGAGCTTCTCTCCAGGTTCCACCAAGCCCCTGCAGTCCCACAACCCATGTATAAAATAATCATACAGACACTTATATTATTTAAACTGCTTGGCCATTAGCTCAGGCCTACCATTGTCTAGCTCTTACTCTTATATTTAGCCCATTTCTGTTAGTCTATACTTTGCAACATGGCTTGTGACTTACTGGTGTCTTTACATGTTGCTTCTCATGGCAGCGGCTGGCAGTGTCTCCTCCCAGCCTTCCTGTTCCCAGCCTTCTCCTCTTCCTTGTCCCACCTAACCTATCCTTCCTGCCTGGCTACTAGCCAATCAGCACTTTATTTATACAGGGTGATATCCACAGCACAAGAGTAGAAATATACACACAGTATAACAATTAACTTTAAGTTTGTATCAATAGACTAAAATCTATAACAATGTAAAACATCTTAAATGAGCTGTTGCTTTTTAGAAGTAAGTTCATTAATCTATCCTTTCATCCTATCATATCTATATCAGATCATATTGACTGGGGTAATCTAGAACCAGAGGGACAAATGTTACATGTTCTGTGTTATATTTAGTTCCTAACTCCAAATCTTAGATTTATGTATATAACCTACAGAAATTACAAAACCAGAGAGAAAAAAACAACACCAAAAACCAGATAATGGGGTGAATGAAAAAGAGCAACAGATAGGGAACCACAGGAAACAAATGATCTGAAGGGGAAAACGTGGAGAATAGAGATGACTTTAATTAGGGGGGAGGGGAGCAGTAAAATAAGAGTAGAAGTGTCTGAAAAAGTCAGAAGTAAACATGTCAGTATCTATCTACCTGAAATTAAAAACATGTAAGTCATTGTATGCCTGCATATAATTTAATTGAAAATTTCTTATTTTAGCTGCCAACACTCTCCCCATGAATTTAGATTATGTACAACACAACCCTTTTTTTTAAGAGTCCCTATTTTCAGTTGGTGGTCAGGGTTGTCCAGCAGACTCTCAAATCATTACAGGCTATTTCTGTTGCCTTTGGTTGTCTCCCAAAGACAGAGGATAAATCCTTGTCACTGACAACAACATGCACTTCAGTCACAGGAAATAGAGGTACTCAAAGACCTTACCTTTCATCAAAGTCTTACTTTTAATTAATAAATATGCCACTTTTGTGATAGTCTATGTGACTAAAATTGCTTTCAATGAATACTTATCATGAAACTTTGAAAATATTTGCTACATTATGGGGCTTTAAATTATGAGCATATAAATCTATATGCTCCAGAGTGCTGTTATTCAATTTATTTGTAAATATATGTAATATTTATTATCTATAAAAGTGTGTATGTAAACCTATCATTTATATACATGAGTATATAACAATGTATGAATCAGTACACAACATCTGGGTACATACTTAGCCTTGTGGCTAGTAACAATCTCAGTTCTTTTATTTGTTATTTGAGTAGTTCTAATTTATTAGACACATCAAATCTTAATATTTTTGTCAACACAGAACCTTCATCAAGCAACTGATGGAAGCAGATGCAGAGAGCCACAGCCAAGTACCAGGCTGAGCTCCAGGAGTGCAGTTAAAAAGAGGGAAGAGAGCTTCTATGAGAAAGGGGCATCAAGATTATGATGGGGAAACCCACAGAGACAACCAAACCAAGCTAGTGGGAACTCGGAACTTTAGACCAATAGCTGTGGAGCCTCCATGGGACTGGAGTAGGCTCTCTGCATAATCAAGCCAGTTGTGTAGCTTGACATGCTCAAAGTCCCCCCCCCACCCCCAGAAGTAGGATCAGGATCCATCCTGGGCTCTTTGGAGTCCATTACCTATCTATAGCAGGACTACCTTGCACAGCCTTGATGCAGGGGAAGGGGCTTGGTCCTGCCTCATCTGAATGTACCAGGCCCTGCTGACTCCCCATGGGAGGCTTTATCTTTCAGGGAAGAGGAATGGAGAGGGAGTCGGCAGGGGAGAGGGGTGGTGAGGCTGGGGAGCAGCTGGAGGAGGGAAAAGAGGAAGATGTGGGATTGGTATATAAATTAGTAAAAAAATTCTTTAAAAAATCTTCTATAATCCATATGTTGTACTCATATATAAGACATAATTCACATCTAGAAATCATGCACTATATCTAATTTTTGACATGTTATATCCAATTCCATATAAATTCCTCTTCGTTATGACCACTTCCATCACTAATTAGTCAAATATATGAAAAGTATTAATGAACTGGACTACAATGACATGTTCTGGGGGCAAGTTTAAGCATTAAAATACATTTTTAGTTATTAGTCTAACAAATAGTTCTGTTTTTATGATATTTAAATGTATATTTCTTCTCAAATTGTGTGAACCAGTATGAATGCCAAGAACGCTAAAACCAGTTGCTATGATTTCATCACTACTGCCTGACTGGTTACTTTATTTATTAAAAATTATGATTAGGTTCTCAAGTGACTGGGGAAGTAGAGGCCCAAACATTATATTAGTGCCTGTTGATGTAAAATTCATTTGAAAGTTGTTTTTTCCAAATAAGGTCACATGGAAGAAAGTGCATAGGCTTCAATATATGGACTTCAGAGGACACAATTCAACTTATAACAACTATAACTAATCATTCATAAAAATTGTGTAACTAGAATCAAAGCTTATAAGATGATATTTATTCATGGACAGTTGTAACTTCTTCTCCAAAATCCATGACTTCAGAAGCCCTGGGTGGTTGTTTAGGTTTCTAATACCAGGCGTGATTTTACTCCCATTGAACAGGTCTGAAGCACAATTAGAGAGCTGTTGATTACAACTTCTATTACCATGAAAGCTACTTCTCATGTTGGAGATCTTAAGCTCAAATCCAGTTTTGGTTACCTCTATATCTGAAGGTGTTCTGTGTCTACCATTATGAACAGAGAATAATATTTAAATTAGAAAAGTTTTGAGCAGAAGAGACTAGCTATGTATGCATGAGGTCCTAGGTTTGATTTCTAAGAACTCTGTAAAAAATAAAAACACCTTGGCATGGTGGCAAGGTCATATATCAAAATACTAAGTGCTAGAAACTCCTAAGAGGTGACATCTAAAGATGACCTCTGTCCTCTGAACACATGATCACACATGTGCACATGTACCTGCTGCGATACTTAAAATTATTTTAAGATGAAAGGATTGTATTATTTTTTTCTCCTTTTTTATTTATTATATTTGTGTTTTAATTTTACACATCAGTCATGGGTTCCCCTGTACTCCCTCCTCCCACCCCCTGCTCCCACCTTCCCCCAGCCCCTCCCCTCCATTCCCATCTCCTCCAGGGCCAAGACTGCCCTGGGGGTTCAATTTAACCTGGTGGATTCAGTACAAGCAAATCCAGTCCCCTCCTTCCAGGCTGAGCAAAGTGTCCCTGTGTAAGACCAAGGTTCCAAACAGCCAGCTCATGCACTAAGGGTAGGTCCAGGTCCCACTGCCTGGGTGCCTCCCAAACAGTTCAAGCTCTTCAATTGTCTCACTTATCCAGAGGGCCTGATCCAGTTGGGGGCTCCACAGCTTTTGGTATATAATTCATGTGTTTCCATTAGTTTGGCTATTTGTCCCTGTGCTTTTCCAATCTTGGTCTCAACAATTCACACTCTTACAGTCCCTCCTCTTTCTCAACAATTGGACTCCTGGAGCTCCACCTGGGGCCTGGCCAAGGATCTCTGCATCCACTTCCGTCAGGTATTGGATGAGAGTTCCAGCATGACCATTAGGATGTTTGGCCATCTGATTGCTCAGCTATGTTCATATCAGCATTGTTTGTAATAGCCAGAACCTGGAAACAACCTAGATGCCCTTCAACTGAAGAATGGATAAAGAAAATATGGTACATATACACAATGGAGTACTACTCAGCAAAGAAAAACAATGACATCATGAGGTTTGCAGGCAAATGGATGGGTCTAGAAAAAATCATCCTGAGTGAGGTAACCCAGACTCAGAAAGACAAACATGGTATGTACTCACTCATATTAGGATACTAGATGTAAAACAAAGTTGCTACACAACTCCAGGGAGGCTACTGAGAAAACAGGACCCTAGGAAAGACACAGGGAAGGCCCAATGACAGAGAAATGGATGAGATCTGCATGAACAAGCTGGATGACAGTGGGAGTAATGAAGGGCAATGTTTGAGGGAAAGAGAGCTTAGGGGAGCAGGAGATCCCAGCTAGATCAAGAACAGAGAGGGAGAACAAGGAATAACAGACCATGATAAATGATGACCACATGAGAATAGGAAGATGCAAAGTTCTAGAGAGGTCTCCAGAAATCCACAATGATATATCCACTGTATACTACTGGCAGTGGTCGAGAGAAAGGATTGCATTCTTATGGGTGAAAAAGTGCATAAAAAAATAAGAAACAGAAAATAGTGACTGCTATAAAAATAGTCCATAACACTCTTTGGAAGACAATAAGTGATTATTTATTTAGTACCAAGTGATATTTTTCTATGTTTTGAGGATAAAATGGTAATAGAATAAGAGTTGGATGCTAGAGAAATGATGAAGAGCAAAATAGAAAAATCACAGACTGGAGAGAAAGCCTGTGATATTTTGAGGGATAAATGCTTTTTTTTTTTTTTTTTTTTTAGTGTTTGACATGTGTAGCTGTTCAGGGTAGCAAGTATTGGTGAAACCATATAATATGCTTAGTGTGTGCACAGGCATCTGGGTTAAATAGTGTGAGCCTTTCTCAAACACAAACAACCAAACCAAAAGGCCTGGGCTTGTGGCTTAGGGATAGAACAGGCGCCTAGTATATGTAAGCTCCAGGTTTGTTCTTTAACTCAAAATTTTACATGTATAAGAAAGAAAGAAAGAAGAAAGGAAAAAGGAAGACAAGAAGAAAGAACAGGAGAACAAAAAAGAGAAATAGTGCTCTGTAGTAGACAGTTGTGGGAATTACTGTACAGAAGTTTGCAAGGTGACCAAATGTTTTTATATATGTTTTGGTCTGCAAAGAATGAGTTCAGGTTTGAATGTAGAACCTGGCATTGCTGTGTTACATCTGGTTGCTGCTGATTGCATTCCCTTGTTGGACCTACATTTGAATAAACTGTTAGCAGGTGAAGTGCCTTTTGTTCCTGGTTGTCTTAGTTATGGTCTCGATTGTTGTGAAGAGACACTGACAATGGCAATTCTTATGAAGGTAAACATTCTTTGGGTGGCTGACAATCAGATGTTCAGCTCATGATCATCATGGTGGCACATGTTGGCATGCAGACAGACCTGGTGCTGGGACATAGCTAAGAGTTCTACATCTTGAGCAGAAAACAGAAAATAGTCTGTCTCACTGGTAGTGACATGAACATATATGAGACCTCAAAGCCCACCTCCACAATGACATACTTCCTTGAACAAGGCCACACCTCCTGATAATGCCACTCCCCTTGGGGATATTTTCTTTCAAACCACCACTTTCTACTCCCTGTTCCGCAAAGGCTTGTAGCCGTATCATAATGTAAAAATGCATTCAACCCAATTTCAAAGGTCCCCATAGTTTGTAATAGTCTCAAACTTATTTAAAATTCTAAAGTTCAGTCTCTTCTGAGACTCATGCAATCTCTTAACTACAATGTCGTGTAAAATCAAAATCAAAAAGCAGATCACATACTTCCAACATATAATGATATGCATTACCATTCCAAAATGTAGGGAAGGGAGCATAGTGAGGAAATACTGGACCAAAGCAAGGCCAAGAACCAGCTGGGCAAACTCCAAACTCTGCATGCCCGTGTCAGGTATCAGAGCAGTCTTAAGGTCTCCAACTCCGTCCAGCACTGTGTACAGCAGCACTCTTCCTTCTCTTGGGCTGGTTCCACTCTGTGTTAGCAGCTCCCCTTGTAGCAGGGATCTCAAAGAGTCTTATTAATGAAATCAAACCTGGAGCCAGGTACTGGGGTGAATGCTGGAAGATCAGAGAAGAAGAATGCGCCATAACTACCTCACCTCACCAATTCCTCAGCTGGTCTTATTTCCTCAGATTGGAAGCTTCTGAGTGCTCATCCACATAAATCACAGCTGAACTGTGCTGTGGATATCGCTCTGTGTAAATAAAGTTTTGATTGGCCAGTGGCCAGGCAGGAAGTATAGGCGGGACAAGAGAGAAGAGAATTCTGGGAAGTAGAAGGCTGGAGGAGACACCGCCAGCCGCCGCCATGAGAAGCAACATGTAAAGACACTGGTAAGCCACAAGCCATGTGGCAAAGTATAGACTAACAGAAATGGGTTAATTTAAGATAGAAGAAGCAGATAGCAAGAAGCCTGCCACGGCCATACAGTTTGTAAACAATGTAAGTTTCTGTGTGCTTTCTTGGTTGGGTCTGAGCGACTGTGGGACTGGCGGGTAAGAGAGATTTGTCCTGACTGGGACAGGCAGGAAAACTCCAACTACAAATGGCGCCCAATGTGTTGGCAAGAATTTCCACCTAAAACCTGAGAAAAAAGATTCTAAGACGGAGCTAAAAACAGCTTCCTAGGTGTCTCTCTCAAGTTAGCGGCAGCCTGCTGGTTTCAGCTACTATGGCGGGTTCCTGGCGTGGGCGTCTGACCTGCAGTGTGGCGGGAATGAGGAGTCTACAAGTGGCACTTTACTCTGCTGCGTGGTGGATTTAGCCTTTGCTAGTTAAAAAAAAAAAAAAAAAAAAAAAAGATTTCTGGGCTATGCACTGCTTTGATAGAACTGCTTCTGATAGTTGATGGTACACATGGCTCCAGACCCAGAGCTGGCAGTAAACTGTACCACCGCCATGTTGGGAAGCTGAGGTGGGTGGAGCCAGCAGCCACAGTGGCTTTTCAATCTTACAAAGATGGATATTACACAGAGAATCTGGTTTATGTTGTCTTTGGGATTTTTAACTGCAGAAAAAGATTTGATCATAAAAGCTGTTGAGTTAAACAAATATGTAAATTTTAAAGGTACCTTGACTTCAAAATTTGGATATAAGGATATGTTGCTTTGGAATGGAGTCTCTGCTTTTGTTTCCACAGAAAGCCAGAGGCTATGGATTTGTTCCAGATTAAGATACATCAGGTTTGATCAGCCAAGACCACCTGAAAGGTCTCCAATGACACCATGGCCCAGATGATCCGACATCCAGAATGGTTTCAAGGCAACTGGCTCAGAGGTTCACCCTAATGGACTACTCCATAATCCTAAAATTTTCTTTGTATCCCCATAAGATACAGCGCCCCCTTCCAGCAGGAAGTAGTAAGAAAAACTACGCCCACATTCCCAAAATTATCAAGCTGGCTTTGGAGATGGAATTGGCTCACTCCTTCTCTAAACCCAGACATATTGCTAAAAGAAAAGGTTAAGAGATTCTTGTGTCCCAAATCAGAAGAGCCCTCTGGTGTGGGACAGAGAAAAACCAATATTTTTCTTTAAAGTAGATTGATTATAAACGCAATCTCTTTTTAAAGAAGAAAAGGGGATATGATATAGATATAATAGGATGAAAGGGTAGATTAAGGAAGGAACTTACTTCTAAAGAGCAACAACTTGTTTAAAATGTTTTACATTGGTTTAGATTTTAGTCTATTGATACAAACTTAAAGTTAATTTTGTTATACTATGTATATATTTCTACTCGTGTTTAAGGTATTATGTTTGTATAGCTCATTTAAAATTGTAATGGATAATTAAATATAGATTAATAACTGGTCATCTATGATAATCATACTCGTAGCCATGTTACTTAAGTCTTCTACATATACATAGAGATATTTCAGATAGACAGGTAATCTTCAAACACTTCAAAGGTCTACAGAATATGGCATTTAAAATATTTTTAAAATTTAGACTTTCTGGACAGTGAGACATGTCTGCTCCTGGCAACACCAATTTACTTCAGAGACAACGATGGGCATTGAAGACACTTCATATCTTATCTTCACCTTGGCAAAAATAGCCATTTGGGCAAGAAACTGTTCTTGCCTGGACTGCTTGATCGACTGGACATGCAGGACCCATAGAAAGGTGACCAATAAACTTTGCTTGACAAAATGGTCCTTCAGGTTCCTGCTTCACAGAGGAAAATGCCAGACATTTTACAGGACTTAGAGAGAAGTGACCGAGAGATTCTAGCCCTGTGGGCTGAAGACAAATGCCCCAACATTACAAAGGAACATTAGGTGACTGTTCAGGCTGCCAGCTGTCTCTGTCTACCCTGCAAGACTCCCGAAAGTTGCTTGCATCCTTCTCCCGGTTCTCAGGTAATATTATATCCTTCTGAGGTCTTTGATGTGGTTGAAGACTAGATATAATTTCCTCAGTTATGATAAAAGATAAATTAGATATAAAACCTTGGACTCACAAATATAAGATAGATAGGATATCTTCTTTAATATTGTAACTGTAATTCTTGCTTGATAATTGTTTTGTTATATGTAATTGTACTATGTAAAAGTTAAAACCTTCTTTTAAAAAAAAAAAAGAAAAGGGGAAGTGCTGTGGATATCGCTCTGTGTAAATAAAGTTTTGATTGGCCAGTGGCCAGGCAGGAAGTATAGGCGGGACAAGAGAGAAGAGAATTCTGGGAAGTAGAAGGCTGGGGGAGACACCGCCAGCCGCCGCCATGAGAAGCAACATGTAAAGACACTGGTAAGCCACAAGCCATGTGGCAAAGTATAGACTAACAGAAATGGGTTAATTTAAGATAGAAGAAGCAGATAGCAAGAAGCCTGCCATGGCCATACAGTTTGTAAACAATGTAAGTTTCTGTGTGCTTTCTTGGTTGGGTCTGAGCGACTGTGGGACTGGCGGGTAAGAGAGATTTGTCCTGACTGGGACAGGCAGGAAAACTCAAACTACAGAACTGTGCTACTCAAAGCCTGAAAGCTTAACCAGCCAAATGCTTCTAGTTTCTGGCCTTCATGCCTTTTATATGTTTCCCTTTCTGCCATCACTCCCTGAGATTAAAGACTCACTTTCTGGGATTAAAGGCGTATGTCTCCATGCTGGCTGTATCCTTGAACACACAGAGATCTGCCTAGCTCTGCCTCCCAAATGCCGGGATTAAAGGCGTGCACCACCACTGCCCAGCTTCTGCTATGGCTTGCTCTGACTCATTTTCTAGCCACCGCTTTTGCGCTCTGTATCTAGTGGCTGTCTGTTCTCTGGCCCCAGATAAATTTATTAGAGTGCACAATATATTGGGGAACACAATACCACCACATTTCCTCAGCAGGTATTCCACAAATTTGGAATCTCCAACATTTGGGGTCCTCCAAGACAATACAGGATTCGACTCTACAGCGACATTCCACTTTTCATACAACAAACTCTCTAGGCCTTCATTCAGAAGCACCCCTGACACATGCCTGACCCCAGAAGCTTTCCTTAGTCCCAAAGCATCATTTCATAACCTTTCTTCTATCCTGGACTGAAAAGCTAGAAATACATGGCCAGAGCTGACAAGTTCCATTGCTTGCTGGGACTGGAACATGGTCCCTTATTGAAATGTATCCTCACCAGCTGTTTTTCATGATTTCATTCACTGTCTAAGCTTGGCTGTTCTTGAATTTGTCCTGTAGACCAGGCTGGCCTCAAACTCAGGGATACACCCAGATCTGCCTTCCCAGTGCTGTGATTAAAGGTGTGCACCACCATACCTGGCTCTAAGCTTTTCTTTAATTCCTTTTCATGTTGGAAACTTAGCTGGGTACAATCTTGCCCTGAGGTCACCACTCCCTTTATTCTATTTTTTAAACTGCTATCTCCTTGAACACATACTTAGCTCCTCTCTATTTCCTTGTGATCCTTTTCTGCAAAGATATTTTAGAGTCAAGAAACTTTTTATACAAGGACCAAAAACAGACACATTGTTCACATATTACAGGAATGACTTCTAGGCAACATTCTAAAATGCTCCTCTAAAACCTCTTGCACAAGGCCCTACAGATCGAACCACTCCTAGCACCACTGTCTTCCATGCTCCTACTGGTTTGGCCCATTAAGCAGTGCTTAAGGCATTCTGCTGCTTTCTGAACCCAAACTAACCGAAGTCCAAATTCCTCCAAACCAAGCATGGTCAGGCCTTTCCCAGCAATATCCAAGGCCCTGGTACCAACTTCTGTTTTGTTAAGGTTCCAATTGCTGTGTCAAACCACCCTGACCATGACAACTCTTACAAAGGAACACACTTAGTGGAATGGATACAGTTTAAGGTTCAGTCTGTTGTCATCATGATGAGACGTGGAGTCATGCATGCAGACATGATACCGGAGAGATGACTGAATGTTCTACATCTTGCACTGGTCTGTACCAGGAATCTTAGATGGTCTTATTAATAAGAGCAAACATGGAGCCAGGTATTGGACAGAATACTGGAAGATCAGAGATGCAGAACAAGCCACAGCTTCCTCACCTCTCCAGTTCCTCAGCTGATCCTGTTTCCTCAGGCTGGAAGCCTCTGTGTCCTCATCCAGAATGGGTCTCAGCTGAACTGCTGCTCAAAAGCCTGAAAGCTTTACCAGCCAAATGCTTCTAGTTTCTGGTCTTCATGCCTTATATACCTTTCTGCTTTCTGCCATCACTCCCTGGGATTAAAGGCATGAGTCACCATGCTTGGCTGTATCCTTGAACAGATGGATTTCTGCCTCTGGAATGCTAGGATTAAAGGCATGTGCTACCACTGCATATCCTCATGTTTAATATTGTAGCTGTTATGATTCTGACCCCAGATAAGTTTATTAGGGTGCATAATATTTTGGGGAACACAATACAACCACACTGGTCAAAATAGAATCACAGATCGTATTGACAGGCAACTCAGTTCACTGTATCTTCCATGATTTTGTTTACTTTCTCATCTTAATATCTAAGCACAGCCCTCAAAATGAAATATTTTGTGGCTTCTCTAAGAACAGTACAGAAAATATTTCTATGATTTTTGTGAAGAAAGTAAATTTTGTACAATTCATTTAAATCTTGGTATGAATTTTGTTTTAAAAAGTTTCTCATTGTTTAAATAGAAATGATAGATTTTTCACTTTTGTTTTTGTTTGTTTGTTTGTTTTTTCAAGACAGGGTTTCTCTGTGTAGTTTTGGAACCTGTCCTGGATCTCACTCTGTAGACCAGGCTTTTCTCAAACTCATAGAGATTCACCTGGCTCTGCCTCCTGAGTGTTAGGATAACAGGCGTGCACCACCACCTGAGCCTCAGATAAACTTTATTGGGTTGCACACATAAAATATGACCACATTTCTGTGTATATATTGTGGCTGCTAGCTTTATGTTTTTTTGTGGGAAACCTAACAGTAAGAGCAGGTTTGTTTCTGACTCTTGCCTGCTCTTGGGACTCTTCTCTCCTATTGGGCTGCATTGATCAGCCTTTATATGAGGGTTGTTGCCTTGTCTTATTGTATCTTGTATTGTTGTGTTTAGTTGTTGTCTCTTGTAAGCCTGCCCTTTGCTGAAGGCAAATGGGAAAGGAGTAGATCTGAGGGAGAGTGGAGGTGGCTGGTGGGAGTAGGGAGAAGAAAATAAAGGGGAAACTGTGATCAGGATGCATTGTATTAGAGAAGCATCTATTTTTAATGAAATAATCTCTGTATGAAAAACATGTTCAACAATTTTTGAGGAAGAATTAGAGAATTGGAACTTCAAAGGAAATGGTTGTAATTGTTTGGTAAAGGAATTGAAAAGGACTGGATTGAGTTTGGGAGCATGGTTTTATTGGAAGGTGAGATTTCACAGAGTTTGTGACTAACCACAGGAATGAACCCATGGGGGATGAACTCTGGGAAGTGCAGAATAACCTGCTGTGTTAACAGTTACCATCTGCTTTAGAGAATAACAAGGGCCCAGGTGGAGGGCCAGGAGGATTTGACACATTTCAGTTTCCTGGGAGTCATGCAGCATATTATTTTAAGAAGTTTGGGATGAATGTTTTGATTCAGGATTTG
Organism: Onychomys torridus; assembly: GCF_903995425.1. NCBI lineage: Eukaryota > Metazoa > Chordata > Mammalia > Rodentia > Cricetidae > Onychomys > Onychomys torridus. The sequence continues at coordinate 125,816,633 of NC_050448.1, forward strand.
GGTATTTGTTCATTGGAATACAAGTAATAGTTTATATTAAAACTTTAAACATATTTATTTGGAGCAAGAATATTGGAAATCTAGGAGTAAAAACAAATATAGAATATAAATTTTGAAAGTTTGCTTTGGAAAAGGTCAAGTGTTGTTTCTTAAAGGTGGTATTATTGGCTCTAAGAAAAATAAGCTTCTTGTTTTATACTTTCTGTACTCAAACTGCATTCCTCCACATCATGATCTACTTCGATAACTCTAATGAATACTTCCAAGGCATAGTTAGAAATTCAAATATCAAATAACTTTTGCCTTTGTGAAAAACTTCCTTAATTTGAGGCATGTTTTAATATTTGCCTGTATATGTTTCAACATATTCTCCAGACATGGTTTTACTTCCTTCCTTTAGTCAACAGCTGTTTATGTGGAGTGTAATGTTATGACACTTTTGTCAGACCTGCATACAGAGTATTTCAATGCAGACTTTCAAAAGGTAATATTCTAGCTGAAATTGGGTAATGGAGTGTATAATAAAATGTAAGAAGTACACAATTCTATCTTAACGTGCATTCCAAGATAATAATACTGACTTATTTCATCTTTCTTTGGACAATGGCAGAGACAAAAGACAGTAATTTGTGTCAATAACTCACCCAGATTAAAGCAGAAGGAATAATTTCTCTATTTAGTGTGTTAGAATTTCTCTTTGAAGGGATTTAATTTTTCCCAAACACCCGATTTCCCATTGAACTCAAATTCAGTTTCTTCTTTTTAAATGTTAAAAATATAGTTTAAAAGCATATAATAATGTTTTTTTAATTTAGTCAGTACCATATTGCCCTGCATATAATTTCACTGTGTCAATAATTTTGAATGCAAATTAAGATAACTTACTTTTAATTTTCAGAAGCATATTTTACTGATGATTACTAATTTAAAAATCAATTTCAACCTAATAAACTTCTATATGTGTCCTTTAAAAAGTTCAATTGTTTTTATGACCTAATCCTTCTGATCCAAAATCTTTATAGTATTTTAACATAGACTATTTGTCTAAACCTTATTACTTTTTAAAGTGCTGGCTTTTATTTCCTTGAAATGTTGTTTTCCAAACATCAGGTGATAATTATTAGATCCCCAAGTCAAGTAAAATACATCTCATATTCATTGTCATTTAGATATATTGAAATGCTCTTTCTACTAGCAATCATCATGGAAAAATATGTTTTAAATGTATTTAAGTTTGGTGGCAATAATTGATGAGTTTGTGAGTGAGCCACATTTTAACTTCACTTAGCAATAAAACTAAGTCAAATCAGACAGCAGTGAGGACTGCTGAAGTACCAAATTACCATGAAACAGCTTTACTCACAGATTTCATGAGAAAGTTTGCAAAGTTTATTATTTTACAGATATATTTATTAGTTTTGCATTTCACTGAAGATTAGCATCACTAAGAATTCACAGCATTCTGGTATACCTTGCTGCCTCTTCTTACTTCTTTTGTTCTTTGCTCCAAACCACATTTGTCTTCACCATCTGTCTTTTTGGTAAGAAAACATGTCTATTTATAACAGAGGTTGTCAATAAAAACTTATTTCTTTGGGCATATCTATCTGAATAGATATGAGATTTGTCTGGTGGGGACACTGATTCATCTCAGAAACCAACAACAAGCCTCTGCAATGAACCAGAGAGAAAGCTCAAGTAATGGAATAGGATCCTAGATTTCTGCAAGGCAGCATGGGTAGGCAGAGAGGCTCCTTCCTTAGGTTAGACACACCATCTGGAAGACTATGGAGGAAAGAAATTCTCTGTGAAGTTAGCTGCAGTGAGAAACAAAACTTGAATTGTGTGTGACCTGATCATACATTTATTCGTGTTTCTTACTTAAGAATAAGAAAATTTATTTCTAATGCTCAAGAACATTTGCCCTCAACTGACTACAGCAAAGGAGATGTGTGACCGTTACTGTGACAGCCTAAGCAAGGCTACTTTCCCCACAGGACGAGTGTAGGCAGGGGCCACTTAGGGACACAGGCAGTTAATATTATTTGATTGTTTATTCTTTTGAGTGTATTTACAGAGAGTAATATGATGACATTTCCACTCAGCACAAAACCAGAAGTTTATTCTTGTAATTTTGTAGTGTAATGACAGAACTGAGGTAATTTCTGATACTTCTCTGAAGACTTTTCTGAATTCTAGACTTCTCATTTCTTTATTGATTCCTTATCACCAGACAACCAACATCATTGTGTATTCATACAAAAGCATTCTCATTTACACGTTGCTTGGCTCTTTCTGAGAGGCATCATTCCCAGAAAACTCCCCTTGAGTTATATGCATTTTACTTTTAAGTACAGTTGTTTTATGCATAACCATTCAAGAGGAGTAACACAATGTAAAGCTGGGTCACAATAACCCAAAAATGTGTAAATGATTCCAAATTGTTTTATATTGTCCATAAGAATATTCTTCATTATTTCATGAATAGTATGTGTGAGATAAGTGCCACAGCCTGAATAAAAATCCAGGTGTAATTACATAAAAAAAATCTAATAAGGTGGAAACCAAGAAGATAATGTTACTATATGGCCATGTCATCATCACAGCTTTTTAAAATTACTTCATATGTAGCTTATCTTCAAACACTTATTAAGTGTTATTTTATTTTTTATTCTAAGGTTGTATATGAAACTTTTAATTTAAGATACTAGAATTTGTGTAATATTCTATTGCATAGATTTTCCTACATCCTCTCTCTATTCCTTCCAGTTCTCCCCACCTCCATTCTTGTCTGGATCCATCTCCTCTCTCTCTCTCTCTCTCTCTCTCTCTCTCTCTCTCTCTCTCTCTCACTAGAAAACAAACAGACTTCAAAGATATAATAATGACATAAAATAAAATATAATAAGATAAAACTAAAAAAATGGGTGGTGGTGGCACATGCCTTTAATCCCAGCACTCAGGAGGCTGAGCCAGGTGGATCTCTGTGAGTTCGAGGCCAGCCTGGGCTACCATGTGAGTTCCAGGAAAGGTGCAAAGCTATACAGAGAAACCCTGTCTTGGGAAAAAATGGAATTGGGGAAAACAAACAAACAGAAGGAAAGAATTTCAGGAGAAGGAGGCATGAGAAACAGAGACCCATTCATTCACACACTCAGGAATGCCATAAAAACACTAAACTGGATGCACAAAGAAGATGGTGAATACTCACAAAGGTCCTGGTATGCAAAGGGTTCTAAGGAGAAGAAAGACTGTCACCAGTATCAAGCTGAGCAAGGAACAGAATGGAGAATTTGGAAATCATAAAATATAAGAGAAGAGCGCTGTACTATAAGCTTTGGAGAGGAGTGATCGACTAAGCAAAGCAAGGCGAGGGGCTCAGACCAAGTCACAGAACAACACTGAGGCAGGTTGTTCATCATTGGTCTAGAGCTGGGAAGGTCCTGATGTCTGTGTGCCAGGAGAATCCAAAGCCATGGCTTTGCTTAGGAAGAATTCTGCCCAACCTTTCTTATGTTTTATAAAGAAGGGGACAACACACCTTGGATGCATGATACAGAGAAAGCTAGCTATAACTAATTTCAAAGCTTCCTCCTTCCTGGCTAATTTTCATAGTCCCAGAAGTTCTGATATGGGACAATGGGGGAGAATTGCAATCTTGTAGAAGACAAAGGAACATCTTTATTAACTACTGTATAGTTGGCAGGTTATATAGCTAGGCTTCAGTGTTATAGATGGGGCCCAAAGGAAGTTTATGATGATTCCTCTTCAATTTGAGGCTGACTGAGAGGAGAAAGTGTGTTCCCTTTTTAACTCTGCTTTATTCCTATGATGTCTTGAGAGTCTCTAATTCCTCAAAATGGCACTCTCCTGATATGAAGGAAGGGTACTGAGGGATGGCATCACATGTTCCTAGAGGGGGAAAACTTGGCCTTATTCTTTAGTATATCTTGTGAAAACTGATATACAAGATGAACAATTACTTTTCAAATAAGCAGGCATCCAAAGTCTCTGCTAAAAATAAAACAATAGTAAAAAAAAGACTTTTGAATATGAGAGTATGAATAGGGAATGTTTAAGACAACCCAGTCTTACTCAGCAGAAGGAGAGCTTCTGCCAAGGTATACAGATCAATGTGTGTATAAGAGAATGGTAAATTAAAAGTTTACTAAGAGATCCACAGCCAAACACTAGGCAGAACTCCAGGAGTACAGTGGGAGAGAGAGAGGAGGGATTCTATGAGCAAGTGCATCAGGATCATGATGGGGAAACATGCAGAGATGACCAAACCAAACTAGTGGGAACTCATGAAAGTTGGATCAATGGCTGTGGAGCCGCATGGGACTGGACTAGGCCCTCTGCATGGTGAGACAGTTGTGTAGCTTGATTTGCTAGGAGGCCCCTGGTGGTAGAATCAGAATCCATCCCTGGTGCATAGGGGCCTTTTTGGAGCCCACTACCTGTGATGGGACACCTCCTGCAGCCTTGAGGCAGGGGGAAGGGCTGGGACTTGCCTCTACTGGATGTGCCTCCCCCAGGGAGGCCTTGTTTTCTTGTGGGGGGAGGCTGGGAAGCAGAAAGCGGGAAGAGGGAGATCTCTGATTGGTGTGTAAATGAAAAAAAAAAGAGTTCTTAATAAAAAATTTTAAAAAAGACTGTCCTTGTTTATATTTCTCAATAGGCTACAAGACATGGTTTATATTTTCATAATCCCTCCTGACTCTAGGCTTCTCTTCAATCATTCTCAGAACCTCTCAATAATTCTGAGAGAGAACTGAAGTAGTTTTCTATTGCTAAGATCTTTATTTATTTCTTTGTTTGTTTTAACATTTCTGTTTTTAAGTCCTCAGGCAAATTCCCACCAAGCAGCTGCCATCATGTTCTCCTCAGCATCTCACCTTCTTTTGCTCTTCCTTGTCAGTAGTTTCACACCTGAGGCCAATTTGTAGTTCTCTCCTGTAGCTAAGCCAGCTGTTTGTTATAACAGTGTCGGAGTCTCAGGATGGATAGTACAGACAGCACTCCTCCACATTGTCATGGCATTTGTAGGACATGAGCCCTAAAGGATTGAAGAAAATCTGTAGCACAAGAGATGATGGGAAGTGGTTCTGGTGTTAAATGTTTTGTTCATAGTAGGTTACAATAATACATATATAATGGCAACTGAAGAGCATTTGCCTTTAAGCATAGGTGGGTTTTGTTTGTTTGTTTGTTTGTTTTGTTTTTGTTTTTTCTAAACAAGAATAATGAATGCTGGTTCCATCAAGGCTAATAATTTGCTTAGGTCTCAAAAAACAGGTGCAAAAGGGAAAAATGGAAGCAATAAAGTTAAACTTAGTTAGAAATGTCCATGTCCCAATCAGCAGAAGAGTCTAGATATAAAGACAGGTGATAGGTTTTCAAACTACACCAAGTTCCACACTTTCATTAATAACACTCAAGGTTTTTCGAAAATTCTATGTAGAATTTTTAGCTAGACATGAAGTCTTAATCATTTCTACATTATATTTTTGGAAGGGTTAATGCTTTATAAAAATTAAAAAATAGAACATTGCATTTTCATGTGTTTCTTAAATACTAAAACATAGTAAATATGATCCTAAGACACTTTTGAGTCTGAATGGGATAATTCTGTCTTACTCTGCCTTACGTGTTGTCTCCAATGCAAATATCAACATGGTATGTGGGTTGTTATATTATTTAGTAAGACAGATTTAACTTGACACTTTTTGCATACAAACCATTGTTTGGGGATTTTTTATTTCTATAACTTTGACTAAATATCAAAATTAAATCTATTACAGTTGACTTTATGAAATAGTACAGTGAACCCTTTTATGCCATGATTGATGAATAACTTTACAATGCTCCTCATCTCTCAGCACCTGCTCCAGATGTTAAATATTATGCCAGCTCACCAGAACTTATCACAGTATAAATTGTCTTTTAAATAGACCATTAGTAGATTTTAAAGAGGAAACACAAATTCATTTTATATTTAAAATGAACTCTCTTATATTAGTAACATATATTGTGAAGAAATCAGATACCCAACATTTTCCTTTATAATCATCACTGAAATTTTAGATCAGTGTTCTCCAATAGTCTATTTGGGAGAGATCAGACCGGTCTGTCATGTGTAAGGCAGGTTAGATGATAGAAGGTCAAAGGCTTAGTGGCCAAGACCACCAGCTTCCCTTATGAACTAACAGACATTGCAGGTTCAAGACAAAAACTACAAATGCCAACAAAAATGCAGACTGTTCCTCATGTGTGTAGATGGAAATGTGGCAGTGGCAACACAGTCCTTCCTCCAACATTAAAGTTCTTTTTTTAAGGAAATGGGTGTAGACCAGCTTAATGACTCCTCCCTCTAATATATCTGGAACTACTGGGTGCTGAGTTACCTAGAGAGCTGCTTCCAGCACATTCCTGGGCTGGAATTTGATGGTGTGATCCACTATGCCAGGAACAGGCCTGAAAGTTTGTATCATTTCTCAGATAATGTTCATGGAGCTTCTATAGTAACCACAATTTAAGAATTGTGTTCATGAGATGAAGAAATGGCTAGATGTGTCAAGCACTTCCTGTAGAGATGTGAGTATTGGGGTTCAGATTCAAGAACCCACATAAATCCAGGCCCAGTACTGGGAAGTCAATCATAATCCCAGTGTTTATGAAACAAAGTTGGACGTGGAAAAAGGAAAATCCATGGGGCTTACTTGCCAATTAGCCTAGCATTGGCATCTGTGTATAGCAATAGACTGTGACTCAAAAGATGCTGAAAGAAAGCACCTTTCATAGAATATCCTCTGACCTTTGCATGTGTGCATATGATGCACAAGAACACATGCAGATACAGGCATATAGACACACATTAACAAAGATACATACATACACACAGGCACTTACACACGTACTTAGACATGCACACAGACACACACTTCACACACACACACATATGCATGCATACCCAAGCACACACACACATCCACAGTCATACACAAACACACTAAGAATAACTTCATACTAAAGAGCACAAGACAGAAACCTGTTAATCAATTTTGAATTTACAGCTTTTTCTTAAAAATTAGATATGTTTCCCCATCCTTTCCTATTTATTTCATGTTTTCCTTAATGGTGGACCCCACAGGTATTAGCCAAAACCAGAAAAAAGAAAAAAAATGCAAGGCAAGTCTGATTTGATTGAATATGACGATAAGCTTATTTCTTCTATGTAGTTGTTGAGAATGGAGTTTGACTTTATGTAGTTAAGAGGTACCTGGGTTTGAGGTTCTGTTGCTATGGCTACCCTCAGAATATTCTGTGATTCTGTGCTTCATGTAACCCAAAGGAGGTTTTGGGCATGGGTCTAAGGCTCCAGATGTTATTTATTTGTTTTTATTTTTGTTTGTTTATTTGTCCCCATCCTCCTGTTTTTCCAGCAACTATTCCTTTTCATGGTTTTGCTGAACAGAGAGGTGATAACTGCCCATGGCTTTTAATGTTTCACTCATCAGCTTTTACTAGTTAGTCCTTCATAGACTCTTGATGGGGACTGGGAAGGTTCGATATCATGGTTTGACTGAGCACTACCTAGGAACTTGTATGTTAATGTCTTGGTTACCAGCTGATGAAACTCTGGGAAGTGATTGGATCCTGAGGTTTTTTACTTCATCACTGGATTAATCCATTTCTGCTTTGAGAATATTTCTTTTTGCATGAGTGTATGTTTGTATAAGTGTATTTTGTACAGAGAGACATGTGTCTATGTGAGGATGCACATGTCCATGCCTAGATATGAGCACCAAAGGAAGATGTGGGTGTCCTGCTAGACCATTCTGTACCCTGTACCTGTAAGGGAGGGTTTCTCGTTGAACTTCTCCAGCAACTAGAAAGCCTCAATGACCCTGTTATTTCTACAGACCTCACCGTTGCCACAAAGCACTAGAGTTGAGATGAGCACAGTGCCACATTAGCTTTTTTCACATACGTAGTTAGGATTTGAACATGGCTCCTTATGCTTTTACTCACTGAGATATATCCAGTGTTTCCACAATTTGTGTTTATGTATGAGTTTTTATATAATTTGGTGGTATTGTGTTTTTTTCATGTTGAAAACTGGGAGACAGGGCTCAGTGAAAACAAGTGGGTCAAAAAAAGTATGACTTGGAGGTTAGATCGCATCTCTAGGCCCTTCATCTCTGTTACCTTGCTGGCTGATTGACATAAGTAGATTTCATGTCATGTCATTCTTCCACAGAGTTTGGGCTTTGCTTTAAGGATCATAGCAATGGAGCAAGATGACCACAGACTGAGACTATGAGCAAAAATAAGTCTCCCTTCAAGTTGTGTTCTCATATATATTATTAAAACTGTGAAAAAGTGACTAACACATAGAAGCTCTGTCTTCCTTATAGCCACAGCTTTGGCTGACCTTGTATTCACAATACAAAACACATTTTCTTTGCATGTCTCTTCAAATGGTTCTCCTCATATATTTCCAGTGTCTCTATACTATCAAAACAGTCTTTATTTTAGGGTTAGCCAAATTATGGAACCAAGTCCAGAAAGTGCAAAACTAGTTAAGAAAATTCATTCTTATATTTTTGGTTGTGAGCCCAGCCTGTAATGGCTGAGCCATCCCTCCAGTCTTGCTAAGGGCCAGTCAGTTTGCAGAAAGTAAGTAGTGAGAGTTAGCATCTGATAGAAATCTCACACTTAGGAAAGAGCTAAGTAAATGAAAAACAAACAAACAAACAAAAACAAAAAACAAAAAACTGGAGGTGGATTAAAAACAACCCAGAAAGACAAAAGTCAGAAAAGGAGAAAATACGAAATCTGAGAAGGCCAGGAAGTTTCAAGAGTTTGAGGATGATAAACAGGCTAAATTAGTAAAAATATAAGTTCAGAATAAATAAGAATCTAGAAATGGCCACTGTAATTTGTTAATAGAAGTCATCAGTATTCTGAGAAATTTCAGTAGGAAAATAAAGGTGATTTATACTATTTCGAAAAAAAAAAGGAAAAAAAAATTAATTCTTAGAATTCTGTACCTTTATAACTTCTGATAACAGAATCTGTGTTAGACTTTACTAGAAGCACAAATCCAAAATAATGGATATACAATTAGGAGAGGGTATTTATTAATTGACATAATATTTTTAAAACTCAACTGTTACACAATGATTGCCAGTAAGATGGAGAGTTAGGCAACTCAGTGGCCACTCCTACCAAGAAACTGGAAACCTGAGAAGAAGAAAGGTGAACGTAGAAGACCCAGTCTGAGGTTGGACACCTAGAAACCCTGGGAGAGTTGCTGGCAGGAGCACATTTTTGAAGCAAAGAAGCTGGAGTCTGAAACCTCCAATTGATGACAGCAGCAATAATTGAAACTGTGCATGCTGGGAGCTCCAGATTCTGCTCCCAGTTCCATCTGGTCCCTCAGCTTATTGATGGTGCTGCCCACAAAGGGTGTAATCCTCCCCTGATTTAGTTCACTGAATGCAGTGTAAATTGTTCCTGGAAAGACCCTCCAGCACTCACCACTGCAGTGCTTTCCAGCTTCTAGGTGTGTTAGAACACAGGCAACTTGGCAACCAAGACTAAGTAGTACATGGTGGTGATATGGAACCAACATTGTTTCCTGTGGGTCTTTATGGGTTTTTTGTTTGTTTGTTTGTTTGTTTGTTTTTGTGTGTGTGTATCTTAGAGAAACAGAGACAGATAGAGACAGACAAACAGAGACTCAGAGAGTCAGACACACAGGCAAAAACAGAGATTGGCATAGTTACCTTATCTTCCATTCTTAGAAATAGAATTCCTTGTTTTCATAATATTTTAATAGGTGGATATTTTCTTATTTTTCCTAAAAATATAAGTTTTACAATATTAGATAGCTATTTTCCATATCACCAGGTACCCAAGAGAATAAATGGTATCTGCTACATTATTTAGAACATGATGCTCAGAAAAGAAAATTAAAACAAAAAATAAATAAAATCTAAAAATAACATTACAAGCAAACATTCTTACACGGTATCCAACTGGGGAAAGCATATAATTGTGAAAATTTGAAGTGATTCAAACATAACTTTATCATTTGATTGAAAAGTTGCTCCATGGAGTGAGGAGAAACAGCAACTGTAGCCAGTAAAGCTTGTTTTCATACTGACTACTAAATTGAAAAGTATTCTTCAAAACTCATAGAGATTTCAATTTAAATACCTTCTATAAATTGTATTGCAAATATTGTGTGTTTGGCATTTTTAGTGTTAAGGATACAGGAGTCTTGTGTCTTGAAAGTAGCATATTTTGCATTAATTACTAAAGACTAAATTTTTTTATTTCTATATAATTTCAGGACTTTGTATTCTGTTCACCTTCAAACACATCATTTTCTTTTGACTTGTATTTAATGACATTGTCTAATAAAATTAATAACTTTCATGAGAAGGAAGCTGTAGATGGCATCTCTTGTTTTCTGTTTTTGTTTAAGTATCATCTCCTAGCCTTACAGTATTTCTGGATTTTTTTCTGGTGACCCACTCTTCTTTCAATGGTTAATAACATGGGTAAGAAGGATTATATCAACACTTCACAGAAAAAACATACAAAAAATAAAACCAACCCAAACAATAATAGAAGAGTTCAGAAGAATTTTTTAAGTGGAAAACTTATATAAAAACCAAATTGCTAGAGTAAAATACAAGGTTGCTCATGTCATTACCTCAGAGTGAATTGTGCCTGGATTGAGTTTAGTTGGGCTACACAAACCATGGGCAGCATTGTAATAGAGGAAGATCTAATTTACAAAATGATCTACATATCTAATGCCAAAGGAAAATGAAGATTTATTAACCTAAATGACACCAGAAGATCCTTGTATGAAAGTAATAGCCTTATTGAAAAAGGAAGCCCACACATATTCAGCCTCTAGGAACAGCCTGACACTCTGGTGTTGTATCAGAAGTTTTGCTCTGTTCCAAGCCTACTTCTTGATGAGTTATTACAAGCTCTTGAAAGAAACAAATATGAAGCCTAATGTATTTACTTCTCTGAAGGTACAATAGTCAAAGGTTTAAGAAACAAGGTATATTTTTCTAGTATTGTATATAGTGGTCCTTGAACATGTATCAATATTTAACCACATATTTAAAATATACGAATCATCAATGGGACCTGAAACTCAGAATAACAATGAACAAAACAGACAAGTATCCCTTGTCATTACCAACCATACATTCTCATTAGGAAACCATAGAGATGTCCCTTAATGTGTGAATAAGGATTGATTTCTTGACTGACACAATGATATATAAAAACTGATTCTCACATAAGTAGAGCTAGGTAACATGATAAAAAATATTCCTGGGTTGGTTAGGAAGAATACTACTGATCCCAAATATCCATGCTCTTTATTTTGGGGAATAACAATAAGCTACAAATAGTACCTATGTTGCCTTAATGTAGATGCCAAGATCCACGACTGAGAGCTATAATATAATGTGGAAGGACAATGATGAGAAAGCCTTAACCATGGCCCATAACAGGATCATGTACAAGCTTACGAAATATATCTTTCTTGAATGTGGCAAGGGTCAGAGCTTGAAGTACCTTGGGAAAGAGTTCAGGTCCAGTTAGCTGTTGGAGCTACCAGACTGTAAGTGTCCTTGAACAGCTGCTTGGAGCACAGAAATGATCTAAACACATACAAATCATGTGCACAGTACAAAACTGAATTGTGATATGACTGGAAAAATACTTTTTAAGTACTTTTTACTAAGTCACTGAGACATTATATTTCTTTGTTATGATCAATACCACTATAAATGAATAAATTTAAATTTATGACCAAAAAGCCATGTAAGCAAATAAGGTTCTGAGTGAGAACACTCACATAATGGAGAAGTGACAACAACAACTAGAAATCACTTCAGTTTTAAAATTAATCAGTATTGGGCAAGCCAGTGAAAAAGCCTACACGGCATTAATCAGGGAGATGAGAAGAAAACAAGGGTGAGCTATGCCTGAGGAAGTAGGCCTTGACCTTAGTGATAATTCTGCTCATAGGCCATAGAACACAACTCCAAGAAAAGGTCCATTAGGCTTTCTCAACAAGGTAGTTTCTTTGGTGCTGTGTCCCGAAACAATGGGTGACATTTAGAAGAACACATACTACACATAATTGCAGTCAGCCCCATTAACAGGATATTTAGGTAATTTTGATATGAAAGAAAATAAGAAAGTGGGGTAGCTCATGACAGAAGAACAAATAGAAGTTACTTATTTTTATAAGATCTGTGTTCTCCAGGAAGAAGAATAAGCTGAAGAGGATAGTGCAGAGAAGTCAGAGGGACTATGCTAGAGTATAATATTTTCTGATTCAGCCATGGAAAAGCAAAGGGGATTGTTTTGAGAATGTGATGAAGAATTCAAGTTTCCTTCAGAGTCATGGAAGGGAAGATTGTGTTTATAAATGATTGCTCTAAATCAGAATGAGCAGGAGAGATGTTCCTACTGTCCTACACCTACACTTGGTCACTGAGGTTTGTTTCAGACTTTTCTCTTACAAAGTCTACTTCTTCAATACTTATTTCCTTTGATGCTACAAATCATCCTACCAATAAGTTCCTTTCCACTTTAGTTGGCTAGAATATTTTTCTTTGGCTTAATATAGAAAACACTAAGCAATGAAGTAAGTATATGTGATAAGACGACATTAATGTCCATGGAAGTTTGAAAAACATTTAACACAAAAATTCTTATATCTTAAAATTACTTTCAAATCTTCCTAATGCAGCACTTGAAATTAATATGGCAGAGCATGTTTATTGCGTGTTTAAAAACTATACAGTTTTCCACCAGGCAGTGGCGGTGCATTCCTCTAACTCCAGCACTAGGCAGGCAGGGGCAGGCTGACCTCTGTGAGTTGATCTACAGAGTGAGTCCCATGACAACCAGGACTACACAGAAAAACTCTGCCATGAAAACAGACAAACAAACAAGCAAACAATACAGCTTCCTGTTGGCAGCAGTGGGCTCATTGTTGATACACAGAACAAAAGAAAGTCAGCGTCATGTAGTCAGAGATGACACAATGAATTATTTCTTCTGCCTCAACTCAATTTAATAAAAAACGCCCACCTCTACTAGAAATCAGTTCATAAGGATAAGCATTATTCTCCAAAACAATGACTATTTTACAATTATGGTTGATTGTAGCTAGAGTTTTCCTGCCTGGCCCACAGTCAGGACAAATCTCTCTTACCCGCCAGTCCCACAGTCGCTCAGACCCAACCAAGAAAGCACACAGAAACTTATATTGTTTATAAACTGTATTGCCGTGGCAGGCTGCTTGTTATCTACCTTTTCTTTCTTAAATTAATCCATTTCTGTTAATCTATACTTTGCCACATGGCGTGTGGCTTACCAGTGTCTTTACATGTTGTTTCTCATGGTGGCGGCTGGCGGTATCTCTCCCTAGCCTTCTACATCCCAGAATTCTCCCTTCTCTCTTGTCCCACCTATACTTCCTGCCTGACCACTGGCCAATCAGAACTTTATTTACACAGAGCGATATCCACAGCACTTCCCCTTTTCTTTTTTTTTTTAAGGAAGGTTTTAACTTTTACATAGTATAATTACATATAACAAAACAATTATCAAGCAAGAATTACAGTTACAATATTAAAGAAGATATCCTATCTATCTTATATTTATGAGTCTAAGGTTTTATATCTAATGTATATTTTATCATAACTGAGGAAATTATAACTATCTAGTCTTCAACCACATCAAAGACCTCAGAAGGAATAATATTACCTGAGAACCGGGAGAAGGATGCAAGCAACTTTTGGGAGTCTTGCAGGGTACACAGAGACAGCTGGCAGCCTGAACAGTCACCTAATGTTCCTTTGTAATGTTGGGGCATTTGTCTTCAGCCCACAGGGCTAGAGTCTCTTGGTCACTTCTCTCAGTGTCCTGTAGAATGTCTGGCAGTTTCTTCTGCGAAGCAGGGACCTGAAGGACCATTTTGTCAAGTAAAGTTTAGTGGTCACCTTTCTATGGGTCCTGCATGTCCATTTGATCAAGCAGTCCAGGCAAGAACAGTTTCTTGCCCAAATGGCTATTTTTGCCAAGGTGAAGATAAACTCCATATGAAGTGTTTTCAGTGCCCATCCTCTTTTCTGAAGTAAATTGGTGCTGCCAGGAGTAGCCATGTCTCACTGTCCAGAAAGTCTAAATTTTAAAAATATTTTAAATGCCATATTCTGTAGGTCTTTGAAGTATTTGAAGGTTACCTATCTATCTGAAATATCTCTGTGTATACCTAGAAGACTTAACTAACATGGCTACGAGTATGATTATCATAGATGACTAATTATTAATCTATTTTTAATTATCCATTACAATTTTAAATGAGCTGTACAAGCATAGTACCTTAAACAAGAGTAGAAATATACACACAGTATAACAAAATTAACTTTAAGTTTGTATCAATAGACTAAAATCTAAACCAATGTAAAACATTTTAAACAAGTTGTTGCTCTTTAGAAGTAAGTTCCCTAATCTACCCTTTTATCCTATTATATCTGTAACATATCCCCCTTTCTTCTTTAGAAAGAGATCTTATTTATAATCAACCTGCTTTAAAGAAAAATATTGGTTTTTCTCTGTCCCACACCAGAGGGCTCTTCTGATTTGGGACACAAGAATCTCTTAACCTTTTCTTTTAGCAATATGTCTGGGTTTAGAGAAGGAGTGAGCCAATTCCATCTCCAAAGCCAGCTTGATAATTTTGGGAATGTGGGCGTAGTTTCTCTTACTACTTCCTGCTGGAGGGGGGCGCTGTATCTTAGGGGGATACAAAGAAAATTTTAGGATTATAGAGTAGTCCATTAGGGTGAACCTCTGAGCCAGTTGCCTTGAAACCATTCTGGATGTCAGATCATCTGGGCCATGGTGTCATCGGAGACCTTTCAGGTGGTCTTGGCTGATCAAACCTGATATATCTTAATCTGGAACAAATCCACAGCCTCTGGCTTTCTGTGGAAACAAAAGCAGAGACTCTTTTCCAAAGCAACATATCCTTATATCCAAATTTTGAAGTCAAGGTACCTTTAAAATTTACATATTTGTTAAACTCAACAGCTTTTATGATCAAATCTTTTTGTGTAGTTAAAAATCCCAAAGACAAGACAAACCAGATTCTCTGTGTAATATCCATCTTTGTAAGACTGAAACGCTGCTGTGGCTGCTGGCTCCGCCCACCTCTGCTTCCCAACATGGCGGTGGTACACTTTACTGCCAGCTCTGGGTCTGGAGCCATGTGTACCATCAACTATCAGAAGCAGTTCTATCAAAGCAGTGCATAGCCCAGAAATCTTTTTTTTTTTTTTTTTTTTTTAACTAGCAAAGGCTAAATCTACCATGCAGCAGAGTAAAGTGCCACTTGTAGACTCCTCATTCCCGCCACACTGCAGGTCAGACGCCCACGCCAGGAACCCGCCATAGTAGCTGAAACCGGCAGGCTGCCGCTAACTTGAGAGAGACAATTAGGAAGCTGTTTTTAGCTCCGTCTTAGAATCTTTTTTCTCAGGTTTTAGGTGGAAACTCTTGCCAACACGTTGGACGCCATTTGTAGCTAGAGTTTTCCTGCCTGGCCCACAGTCAGGACAAATCTCTCTTACCTGCCAGTCCCACAGTCGCTCAGACCCAACCAAGAAAGCACACAGAAACTTATATTGTTTATAAACTGTATGGCCGTGGCAGGAAAACTATCTTTTCTATCTTAAATTAATCCATTCTGTTAATCTATACTTTGCCACATGGCGTGTGGCTTACCAGTGTCTTTACATGTTGTTTCTCATGGTGGCGGCTGGCAGTGTCTCTCCCCAGCCTTCTACATCCCAGAATTCTCTTCTCTCTTGTCCCACCTATACTTCCTGCCTGACCACTGCCCAATCAGAACTTTATTTACACAAAGCGATATCCACAGCAGTTGATGTCTTGAGACAGATGATGGTCAGAGAAGTGTACTAGGGAACTGGTATTTCCTACTAGTTTAGTTATGGAAAAAGGTCATGTGGATGTAAATATGAAAAATAAACTCTGTAAATTAAGTATCTTCATAGTTTTTATGTGAGTGCTAAGTTGCTGTTCACTCTGTGCTGACAATGATCTCCACACATGTAAAAAGTGATAGGCCACAGTTTTCAAGCATATATCAGGAATTTCTGGATGTCCTTTTAGGGAATGTAATAGAGAGGATATGCACTTGGCCATTCCAGTTCATGAAGGCAAACAGAATAGTGTGTGCTTCACTTCTAGGAAACTGTTAAGTAAAATCTGGAAAACACATAGATTGAAATGCAGACATTACTCCTAACACAAAGTGTTGGTGCCACATGGACTACTTGTTCAATAAATACCTGTAGAAAAATAAATAGAGTGACTCATAAAACTAAGTTTATTTACACTCTTTCATCATTTCAGTCATGATTCCCTCAAATTTAAGAATGTACTGTAAAATGGAATTTGGAACCTTTCTCAAAAATCCATGAATGTTAATACTCCACTTCATATTGACCTATTCCATTGGTTAGAATTTTATGTACTAATCAAACAAATTACTGTAGTTGACTACAGTATCGGGGATATATTAATGGAATTTAAAACATTTGTAAAGTCAAAGAAAGTGCTACAGAATGACATTTTATACAGGGGGGCCTAGAGTAGCTTGTCAAACTGAGAAAACAATTATTAGTTTTACAAATGTAATTTTGATCATTTTAAACTGAATGTTTTATGTGTATGCTACTGAAAGTCCCTTGATGATTTCTAACTGTAAAACACAATTGGATATGTTTAATGAATAGTGTCACTGATTGTACAATTATGACTATAATCTGAATGATTTGAATATATTCATTCACAGCCTCAATTTAAATAGTCCTCACCAAATCAACCAATCATAAAGCTTCTTGTGTGCAATTTTATTTGATTTTTTTAATTTTTTTATTGTAGTTCTCTTCCACATGATGCTGAGTGGCATTCCAAACAAATGTTTAGGTGATTGTGCAGTGACAACTCTCTGCTATAAGATGAGTAAACTTATTAAAAAGAAAGAATTGGCCCTCTTCTTTTCCAGAATACCCAGCATGTGTGCTTTGAACTGTGCACTCCATTAAAGAATTAGTTTCTCAGAAGGGAAGGGTGTGATTCAGTCCAGCGTACATGAAACCTAACCTTTCACTTTTCCCCTGTAATTCATGAAGAATGCATCTGCACCCTGAAAGAAACCTTTAAGTGAGCATGAACTCTTATTATATAGTTATCTTCAGAAAAGATTATGGAAGTCAGGGAGGTTAAGAATCACTCTCAAAAAACTAATTAGCTATGGCATTTATCTTAAAAAGAGCTAAATCAGCATGCCCAATCTTATACACAGAGCCATTCATCAGAGGACAGATGGTCCCCTAAAAGTGAAACTAAACAGTTCTTGAAACATGACAATCCATTTATCTTAATGTGAACATCCTCAAGCAGATATCAAAAAACAACCTAGGCAGATTTATAACTATTGAAGTATATTCTGCATGCTATTGGCATCCAAGAAAGAATGTTTGCATTTAATAATATGATTCATATTTGTAAATGGCACAGGAAAATGTATCGCAAATGAGTTCAAATATTTTGATTATGTTCAAAACTATATTAGTAGAAAGATAGCATTTATCATCAATATTTCTTTATGGTTTCTATTCTGTTATATGACAAAACTATCCATAATTCTCCTCAGTATATCTCTGTCTGTCTAGACATTTGCAATCTAGATATCTTTTGTTGGGCTGCATGCTTTCATATTAAGCTGAATAAAAATTGTGTACATATTCTGTTTTATGTTTTTCATTCATGCACTCATTTTTCATTTATTCAGGAAGCATTTATTGGATGCCTGCTCTGAAAACTGCCAGGAAATTAAAATAAAGACATGAATCAATGATCTTTGTATTTTCCCTTAAGCATCTCTCATCCTAAGAGAGACAGAGACATGTTATTGTGTAATTATTATATAGTAAAGTAAATGCATAAAAATGTAGTAAGTGAAAAATCTGTTGTAAATATTAATGTATGTTTACCTCTCTTTATTTCTCAATTTTTCCTTAGTCCCTTCTTTCCCCATCCTTGATAACCCTTCCCTCATTCTATTTGCTAGCTTATTTTTTGGATTCTGAGGTTCAAAGATGTACATTCTGAAAAGAAGAGAGTACCAAGAATTTGGCAAAACATGGAGGATTAAACAGAACAAAGAAGGGCAGAACCTAGCTAGAAAACGATTTTATGTATCAAAGAGTAGAAGGCAGTAGAAAGAATCAAGAGATGAGATCTGAATGCTGTAGGTCCTTGTGGGTAGCATCCTATCTTATGGGGGCTGATTCAGATGAACAGTAGCTGGGATAATGCCTTCTCTAAACACAGAAAGGAGATTTGACTTCCAAAGGAAAAAATGTCATTCTGTGTGTCTTGGGTATATGCTGCAGGTAAATAATAAAAGTGGGTTATTCTAGGCAGGTGTTGAGTGATTCATATAAAGTTCTCAATGCAGGCATATGATTCCACTGCACTGGTTTGTTCCTTTCATTTTGCATTCACTCAGTAAGCTTTTAAAACACTCATTGGAACATGGGCTGAAGAAATTAGACCCAGCAGAATTCCAAATTGCCTTGAATTACCCTATAGAGTTCTCTTCTTCTTTGAATGCAAGAAATAACATGAATTACCACATTCAAACCTATATTGCTCTACAGAGCAATAAATTTATGCCACTTTGTGTGGACATAATCTAATCACAGGAGAGGGTATTATCCATCTGGTAACAGTAGAAGACAGATTTTAAAGATAAGAGTATACCTTTTCTGGTTTAAAAATACAAGTAGTCATATGCCAAATCATGTTAGCAGGTTCTGGTAGCTAAGACTGACTCTCCTGATAGTGAGCAAGGAAAGATGATGAAGATTGCAGCAATCTGAATTTACTAACAGTTTATGTGTGCATGAAGGCAGATTCCCCACAAGGTTCTGTAAATAAGAATCAGATGCTGTTGACATCTTTTTTCTAGTTTTTGTTCAGACTCTAAGAGTAGAGCTGGAGAATTGGCTCATGTTTTAGGAGCATTGACTTGCTCTGAGATAATGCTTTTGTACACCAGTTTAATAAAATGCTAATTGGCCAAAGCAGGAAATATAGGCAGGGCAAATAGTTGAGGAGAATTCTGGGAAGAGGAAGGGCTGAGTAAGGAGTCACCAGCCAGACACAGAGGAAGCAAGATGACAACAAGGCAGAACTAAGAAAAGATACCAAGCCACATGGCTACACATAGGTAAGAATTATGAGTTAATTTAAATGTAAGAGCTAGTCAGTAATAAGCCTGAGCTAATGCCTGAGCAGTTATAATTAATATAAGCTTCTGAGTGATTTTTTTGTTTGTTTGTTTTTGTTTCTTCAAGACAGGGTTTCTCTGTGCAGTTTTGGTGCCTGTCCTGGATCTTGCTCTGTCGACCAGGCTGGCCTCAAATTCACAGAGATCTGCCTGGTTTTGTCTCCCGAGTGCTGGGATTAAAGGCATGCTCCACCACCATCCAGCATCTGAGTGATTATTTTATCAGTGCTGAGACCATGTGACTGGCCAGGACACAGGAAAACTTCAAGCTACGTTGACTGATCTTTTGGAAGACCCAGGTTTGATTCCCAGAATCAACACAGCAGCTAACAACCATCTGTAATGTTCCCAGTTCCAGTGAATCTGATACTCTCTTGACCTTTACTGGCACTTCATGCAAGTGGTGCATAAATGCATAGACATGCAAGAAAGCAAAACATCCATACACATATAATAAAAGTAAATACATAAACAGCCCTTATCTCAAAACCTGAGTTAATAAATATAGTTTTAGTTCTCTGTGGTTGCAAGAATTATATAATATGTGAAAAAAGCAACAGAAAAAATGAATACAAGATGGATAAAAGTAACAGAAGCACCATGTAGGACTAAAAATTTAAAGGAGAAAGATGGACATTAAGAGACTTGTATAAATTGAAAAAACAATATGAACTTTTCTATATAGATTTGCAAGTAGAAGAAGGTTACTGCCTAAATACACTATGTCAAGATTTGACTTTTAAGTGAAAAATTTCAGGAATTAACATATTTAGCCATGAGATTCTGAGTTTCCCAACTATGAGAATGAGAAAAACAAAAAACAAAAAACAAAATTGCGAGTGTTTTGAAATGAACCGTGGTGAGAATGACAAGTTGGGTGTTTCAGGATTAGTGATAAGGAAAGTGGGAGATGAAATCAGAGAGCTATCATGACGTCACATGGTGAACTCTTATAGAGATCAGTGTCCAAATTCCTCTTACTGGAAAAGGAATCTGACTAGTGTTTTGTGCAAAGGCATGGCATGATGTGACTTTGTGTCCAGAGTGATAAATGCAGTTGCTCAGAAGCAATGAAATGAGTAAGGCAACAGCTATTGTGGTTTAGTCTTAAGATATAACCCTCAAAGCTCAAGTGCTAAATGCTTAGTTACAGTTAATGGACCCTTTAAGGTCTTTGTCTTTGTTAATAGATTAGTTACTTAATGATGAGATGAGCCCAGATTATCCCAACAAACTCTCTTTGACATCCTGAAGGCAGGAGATGAACCTCTTTATTCTGCCACATGCTGCTCTTGGGAAGTGATGTCTTGTGATACACAGGCCATAAACTATTGGGGCCAATTGCTGGGCCCATATTTCCACCTTTAATATGCTAGTCTCAAGTATTTTATCACAGATATGGAGTAATTATAAAAATTAAGAAAAAATATTAGCTCAGGTTGTGTCTTAAGAACAGTAGTAAGGTATAACTCAGAGAATTCCTTAAATTCCTGTAGCTATGGGCAAGCTGAGATAATGTAGTTCTCAGTAAATTTATTAAGAATAAAAATCCAAATGAAGGTAATGTTTTATTTAATGTTTTTAAAGTCTTATTTGTTTTATTTTTGCTTATATAAAAGTGTGTGTTTCTCTATGAGAAAATGATTTATTTGTATAAATATTCACAGAGGCCTTAAGAAGCTGTGGGCCCTGATGTAACAAGCAGTTTTGAGCTGGCAGATCTGGGTGCTAGGAACTGACCTAAGGTCCTCAGGAAGAGAAATACTGGATCTTCCCATTTGAGGCAGCATCTCTCTAGGCCTGTAGTCTCTTTCTAGTCTGTCTTCCTCTCTGAGAAATTTCTAAAGCCCAGAATATAATATTTAATTAATTAACCAGTTTTCCAAAAATTGAAGCAACATATCAAGTAACCATTCATTGAAAGTCACTTATTCATCACTTTGTCTCCCAAACTGGAAGAACCTAGGATACTGGAAAAATGGTTGAACATACATTGTTACCACAGGCATGAATACATATTGTGGTTCTTGGCTCATTGTCAAAATACCATTTCTCCCATTTGGCTGAACACATATGTCTGAAGTCTCTTTAGAGTTATAGAAGTCTTTTATTTGTAATTATGAAGAATCAGAAGATGACTGCTTGATACATTATAAGCAGTCAAGAAATTATGTATTTATGTATAAATTTACAAACTAATGGTTTTGGAACTTATCTGAGATTCTTAATTACTTCTAAGGAAGTTGTATGTTCAATAGGTCCTTCTTATACAACTGCTAGTAAAGGAAAACTACATTAATGAAAAAAATGGATATAAATGGAGAATTGCCAGCCTGCTTCATCACAGATTTAAAATCCTAGTACCAAAAGTTGACGCATGTAAAGGATGTGTTAGAAAACTGGGAGAGGGCCTGTTGGATGACTGCAAATATTAACAGAAATGTCCAATCCTGTCAGTAAAGAAGTTATATCTTAAAGTAGTTAAATAGTATAGTATTTCTTTAGTAAATTTTTATGGCTAGGTTAAACCTAGGGAAGAAAGACAGTTACATGAGTTTATTAAATGCATGGGTTGATTGCATTAAATATGTAAAATTCACTACCAACTTAAAAGTTACTTCCTCATTGTCTTTAGATTCCTCTAAATACAGTTTTGTTTTCTAAATATGAGATGTTCCTGATGAACTTATGTTCGATCAATTGCTCCCCAGCTAGTGGAATTACTTGAGGAGGCTGCAGAAACATTGTAGGGTAGAGACTCACTGGCAGAAGTGAGGGAGACCTGAGACTTTGTAGCTTGGGACCACTTCCTGCTCCATCTGCTTTTGGCATTTGGATGATCCATGAGCAGACAGCAGTCTGCTTTTGCCGCTGTGTCTTCCCTGCTCGCTTCCAGTATTTCCCTGCCATGATAGAGTCTATCTCTCTGGAGCTGTCATCAAAATAAGCTCCCTTTCTCTCAAGTTGCATCATTCTAGCAATGAGAAAGTAACACAGACGTTGAGTAAGTACAGACTTTTTTGATGGCGGCAAGTATAGATTTGTGGATCAAGAATGAGAGCTGGCCCCAAACTCTCAAGCACCAGGACAACAAGGACTAAACAGAGAAACCCTGTCTTGAAAAACCAAAATTAAAATAGTGAGAGCTAAGGCGTGAGGAGTGGAAGGGGCATCCTCACTACAGGAAGCCCTTTTTTTTTTTTTTTTTTTAAGAAATACATCACAGAGGAAGGTTGAGAATTTAGTTAAAATTTAAGATTACCGAGTTCTCCTAGAAATAATTAGCATGCTGATTATCTTTACCACCTCATCCTGTGGACCACTAGCTTCCAGTCCACTCTGACTAACCCTTCTAGGCTTCAAGTCATGTTTCTGATAACAGACCTAATGTTATTGTTGACAAAACATCAACACTTTAATGCCATTAAACCCCATCCATGTCTTTTTCAGAAATTACAAATATTTTCAAGTTGGTCCTTCATTTTTAGAATGATTTTTATATTTTCTTTACTCTATACAGGAGATACCTGGCTCACAAGAAATTCTGACTTGTTTTCTATGCAGCTTCTGTAATGTTCTCTAAAATTACTATTTTCTTCTTGACCTTACCTACCATCTTCCAACTATCAATGAGCATCCTGCCAAGACCTCTTTTCTCCATGTTATCCTTTCTAAAAACCAATTGATGAATATAGTAGCTCCACTATGATGTTCCTATGTGGCTTCCTTGGCAGGTTCTGTGAAGGTACTTGCCATCTACTACTTTCTTTCTCCTTAAGAAAAGAAAGCCCTGGAATGTTTATCATATTGCCCCAGAGAAAGAGCTGTCAGGCCTCCTTTGATGCAGCCTTGTACCTACTATCTTTCAAATTAATAGAATTTCTGTGAACCATTTCTGAGTCCAGTCCTGACTTTTTAGACGTAGACATTGTTGTTTCTTATAACTGTAGATAAGTCATGGATGGAATGTCTTAGAGAATAGTGACAAACTGTAGGTAATCTAGAGATGGATGAGACGAGACAAGGATTGCTGTCTTCCTTTGTGGAATGAGACTTTATTGCACTTAATAGAGTATCTGTCCACTGGGCTTCTCAAGTGATAGAGAAACAAACCTTCCGTTTTTGTAAGGCCTGGTGTTTATTGTTTGTTATAAATTGGAGAAGTGATATCTAAACTAAGATCTTCATTTTTCCTCCCTTTGGAGGTTTAGTCATATCACTGTAATGATTGGTTAACATAAAGTTTACAGATACTTGAGGAAGGAAGCAGAAGATTATAAGAAGGAATAAAATTTGAATAATAAAAAGCTATTTAAAAAAAATTCCAGGTATTCACCTGGAGACCAATCAGACTTAAGGAAAGGAAGTGAAAAGTCAGCAGATGCCAGTAGTTACCATCTGAGGATTTTCATCTTTCTGAATTTCTTCTGAAAGTCCACTTCACCTTATCCTTGGTAATAGAGTCCCTTTTCTATCTCCACATTGATGAGAGGTGGTGTCATCCTCCTGCTTCTCCAGAACACATCACTTAAACTTAAGAAGTATGCTACATGGACCTAGATTCTTTATAACCTGTTAAAATTAACACCAAGAGAATCTCATTAGAAGAATTTGAGTAAAGTCTTTACCACTAATCTATTTATGAAGGAAGAAGTGGACACTACTTTTTTAAGGAAGGTTATCAACCATGTGTGTCTGTCTTTACTAACAGATACTAGCTAAAGAACTCAATCATTAACAGAGAACCTTCACAGATTGTGCCCATCTTTCTGTCTTCTAGGCCTACCTCACTGCCTGGCAAAAATATATTTGCTGGAGTAAAGGGAAGGGACAGGACTCAGGCAGAGAAGATTGATTGTCTATGTCGATTTAAATTCCTTATCTAACAGACAGGGATCAAACACAGACATAGATAAGGGGTTTACAGAAGTGAATCATTACTAGGGCCAGTATATCTTAAGAGGTGACCTATAAGTCATAGACAGAACTGATGCCATTTTCCTTGGATCTTACCTCTATACTTAGGCTCATATAATTTCAAAATAATTAACTATTTGTTATTTTTTTATATCTGCTTAAAAAGTCATAAGTTTGTCTCCTAAAGTGAGGTATGAATATAGATTAATGTGACACAAAAGACAATCAATTTTGAATCAGGCTTTATTTCTTTCAGAGAGATGGATTGTTTTTTTTTTTTTTTAATTTTTTAAATCAGGAGACAATATCTCTATATGTAGAACTGGATGACCTTGAACTCAAACTCACAGGGATTGGTTTGTCTCTGCCTCTCAGGTGCTGGGAATAAAGCATGTATCTTCCATGGTGAATACCATGAATACCAAAGTCATTTATGGCACAAAATTTAATTAGTTCTGGTGAGATTGCTCAGTGGATGAGAGCACTTTCTGTTGAGTGTGGGGACCTATTTGATCTTTGGAAATCTTACTGTGGAAGGAGAGGAGCCACAGCTACACATTATCTTCTGCCCTACATACATACTCTTTTGAATGCACATATACATACATTCACAAGTGATAAAATTAATATTTAAGTAACAACAACAAAATCTATTCAGTCTGGCTCTAAGAAGAAATAGAGGATTTATTCCAAGGTAATGACTACCATCCTCACATGTCATATGTTAGAAATTTCACCTTAAGCATCATCAAAGTATAGCTTTCTTATTGATAAATGAAGGTCTCTAGAGGTGACGAAGACCTAGGTTACACCACAATAATCTTGCAGGCACTAGATAAACAAACTATGTGTCTATCACAGTGTGCTCAGACTGTTCAATGCAGTGTGCCTGGAAAGCTGGAGGATGATACTTCAGAACTTTGGGTATTATTTCACACTTGTAGCTCTAGCACGGTCATATCTTATCCTTTATTTCAATTCTAGGAAATTTGACTAAGGGAAAGACATTGATATTGGTCATTAACACCCTCTGAGTTTTATGCCAAACCTCCTAGCTTAAATATTTTCCAAGTAGGTTTACTGTTTTAATCACTTTTAAAGTGAGAAGAATGCTCAGTGAGTAAAGAGTTCATGATGTATGCATTAAGATCTTGGTTTGGATTCCCTGAACCAACATAAAAGCCACATTGGGTATTAGATGTCAAGGGATGAGAGGTAAAGAAGGGTGGAAAATCATGGGCCAAGTAGCTGGGTCCACATAATAGATTAAACAGAGACCTTATTCAAACAAGTCAGAAGACAGGAACCAATACTCAACACTGCCCTCTGCCCTCCACAAGTGTAGCATGACATGCCTGTACCTGTTTTCATTCACATACATGAATCGTATGCATGAGTGTACATACACACATAAAGAAGAGCTCTTGCTTACCATTCAATACTATTTCCACATATTAAGAGCTTATTTGATTTGATGCCAGACCACTCCAAAATACATATGTTGTTGTTTGGTTTTTTTTATAATAAGTATTCTGTCCTACACAGCAGTAATTCAAGTATAAGAATGAAAAACAACCATCACATTTGGTTACAAATAGATCTTTAGACTTAAACTTCAATCACGCCAGTCATGAACTTCATAGTAATAGAGTAAACACTCATCCATTTGTTTTGTTTTATTCTTTGGCCATCTTTTTTTTTTTATCATTTTTTAGTTAGAGGTGTTTTGTCACTCCTCAAACTTAGATCCTGAATATGTTATTATGGGTTTGTCTGAAGTTTTCTGATAATTAGATTTATCTAACCACAGATAGTAGCAGTCATCCAAGAAGGAGTGATGTGTTCTTCTGTGTGAATTATTTCAGGATGGCACAATATACTGTTACTGAACTGTTTTTTATCAGTGGTTTTTTTTTTTTTTTTTTTTACTCCAAACTGTTCTAATTTGTAATGAATAAACCTTTGTGTAGCATCCATCAATGATTTAGTTAGGGTTTCTGTCGTTGAGATAAACCACTATGACTAAAAGAAATTTGGGAATTGAACCTTCCAGGTCACGCTCTATTAGTGTAGGGAGTCAGGACAGGAACTCAAAGTAGGATCTTGGAGACAGGATTCGAAGTAAAAACTATGGAGGAACTCCACTTGCTCTTTATGTCTTGTTCAGCTTTTGTTCTTAGGTACCTCACAACCACCTGCCCAGAGACAGCACCTCCCACAGTAGACTGGGCCCTCCAAGACTGATCATGTATCAAGAAAATGTCCTAAAGATTTGTTTATAGACAATTTTATGGAGGCATTTTCTCAAATGAAGCTTCTTCTTCTTAGATAATATCTATGCATGTGTTAAGTCAAGAAGAACTAACCAGTAGAATTAGTAATATGTGATTACATTGCTACTTAACTTTTGTCCTTTAGTCTTAGAATCCATTCATAAGTCTTTTCTGAAAGTTTTCTTATGCTGACTCTTTTTTAACAAGTCATGCTAATTATTTGATACATTTATTCATTAATCCAACCAATATTTTTCACTCTCATATATACCAAGCACTGAATGAAGTTCAAGGGGTATTTTTTATCTATAAGGTAAACAGCATCTAGCTTTATGGGATCATGCAATTTATTATAATAAATTTCTTCTAAGAAATATACTTGATATTTAACTATATGGCAGGCAAAATTTGGAATAACATAAAAGAGGACCAAGAACAAAAAATTTTACAGGTTTTTTTTTCCCTGGAGAATCTGGACATGGTTGATTCAGAGAGTCTAAAGAAAACAGAGGCTGGAACCACAGAGGGAACACCTAGAGAAGTGAACAAATATTCTGTGAACTTGATGCACTTCCATTGCCTTGTCTGTGATTCACAGCCACATCCAACTGGTCATGACATAATCCAGGATGTGTATCTCTTATGTGTCTTGATATAAGCTAGTCAGTTCCAGTTTACTGTGAAATTCAACTATATTGGTGAACATAACTGATTAGGAATTTAGCCCGGCAGTGGTGGCACACGCCTTTAATCCCAGCACTCAGGAGGCAGAGGCAGGCAGATCTCTGTGAGTTCGAGGCCAGCCTGGGATACAGAGTGAGTTCTAGGACAGGCTCCAAAGCCACACAGAGAAGAAACCCTGTCTCGAAAAACCAAAAAAGAAAAAAAAAAAAAAAAGAATTTAAGGATGGACAAAATTGCAGTTTTGAAACATGCTAAGGAAAAATGACACCACACCATAAGTTAAGGAGATTAGCAATATGATTATCCTGTGGTGATAGTAACTGAGACAAAATCTGATGAAATTATGATGCCTGAATGTAATGTTTTTCTCATAATTCTCTGTGATATGATCTTGTTGCTCCCCCATAAAACCATAGAGCCTAATTGTTCTACCTCAGACGTTGAGCTGATTTTAGTGACCCATTTATACTATAATGAGAAATAATTCATGCCATATAATTTCTAAGTCTTGATCAAATGTACCCTTGAAGACTCTGCATTGATATTACATTCTTCCTCTATAGATGTTTACTTTTGTTACCCAAGTCATATGAAGATGCCATGTGTAACAACACCATCTGAACAAAGATTTCAAATTATCCCAGACCATGTAGGTGAAGAAACCCTTTTGAAATGGTGTTTTAGTGCTCAGCAGTTCAAACTCCACTGACACACTGCATTAAAAACAATCCTTTCTCTCATTATTTGAACCTTGCAAACCATGCCACAAATATTCTCAGATAGTGAAAGACTTTAAATCGTGTGACCACCTGCAAACATTTCCAATCCACAGAATTAGGGAGGATGACAAAAATGTTAAATCATTTCAAGGTGTCTTTGTATGGTGCCACAGTATTTGGAATAAGCAGTTATGAGATGATTTAGTAGCAATGTTTATATTATACCTTCACCTAATTCATGGAGATTAAAAGAAAACATTGTCTGAGAGGTACTTTAAAGTTTAAATCATTTATTAATAATAAATCCAACCTGTTGGAAACTATTGTCTTCCTTTGAGACAGTGCTCATCATATCTAGTTTTGATCTTCCTTGATCATAGAATACTAAGCCAATTTGCTGTTCCTTAAGTATTACCACTTACTTGCTTTGGCTAGTATGTTCTATTGAATGAACAAAACAATAGGGAAAGACTCTGTGTATCTTTCCCATGAATTCCTTCTCCTTGGATGCTGAGCCTGGAATCAGGTATTATTACTGAATATTGACATGAATGACAGCAGCCCTGGAGAGTCATCCAACATACGGAGGACTTGTTATAAACAAGAAATTAACTATTATGCATTGAGCGTCTGAGTCTGGGGGATGTTTGTCACCACAGATTAGTCTTTTTTTGCAGTGACTTGTCATACAGGGAACGCAGAAGGAGAACTTGGTTTCCATAACAAGTGAGTTGGAATCACATTTGTTGTTTTGTTTTCTTTTAATTGCATGGAAATTGGCTCCTGGGTGAGTCCACTGATGAATTCCCTGACAATTGTTTCTTTAGTTTTTCTGTTATAAAATTGTTCACAATATTTATTTTAAAGTTACTATACAGTAAAAATATATTCTGAACATTACTTAGATGATATTGAATGTGAAGCAAGTGCGGATGTTGATATAGAAATAAACACGAAATTTTTCTGAGAATGCATATAACTCCATGGAGATCATTATCTCTGAACCTGATTGCAATACTATGTGGTAAAATACTTGCCGTAAAATGTTGATGAAAAACAATGTCATGTTTGTGAAGTATGTCTAGAGGCTCTGGGAGTGTGACTATGAAAAGTGAAAAAGATAATAAATCAAGCCTATAGGATAAATGGGTCACCTCTGGCCATGTGAAAGCTCTTCCATGCTGAATCCCAGTGTGACCACATCAAAGTGTGTGAATGGGTAGCAGACAAGTACACAGCTGGACGATGACTCAGAACACAGAAAGTAGAGTTGAAATTAGAGCATGAGTTTCTTGTCTTATTGCAATGACAAACCACATGACAAAAATCAGCTTAGAGAAGGACAGACTTTATGTACATCTCCATCCACTGCCAAGAGAAGCTTTCTGGATGAGGGGTTAGGACTGCACTTATCTGAGGGTGTAAGGAAAAATATTTAGAGTGTTGCTAGGTTTGCACTGGTTTAGAAAAAGTGGTGGGTAGTTGGCTTGGTTTCCAGTACTAAGGACTATTTCTCTCTTGTGGATCAGGTGTTAAGTACAATTAAAGAGTTGTTTTTGTTTCTGTTTTTGTTTTAAGGAAAGAAAAAAGGTTTACTTGGGTTCTCAGTTTGAGGGTATTGTCAATAATAGCTAGGAGGTCATGGTGCTGGAGCCTGAGGGGACGGACTGCTTCCATTACCTCCACAGTCAGGAAACAGAGAAGAATGAGTGACAAGGCCTGCCTCTCTTCACTACTTTATTTAGTGTTGGAATCCAGCTCTGGGAATACTTCAATTCATAGTCTGGGCAGGGTTTACCAGTTGTCTTTATCTCAACAAAATAATTTTTCATAGACATGCCCAGAGGGCTGTTTTTTCCCTACTAGATGATTCCATATCCTGCTAAATTGCAGTCAGTAATAACTATTTTATAAGGTCAGAAATTCTGTTTGAATATCATATCAATATATGGAAAATTTAAAGGCCAATTCATTTTGTTTGGAGGGGGTCCAGTTATGGATATATTTGAATGAGAAAACTATGGTAAACATGTTTATTTGAGGATGAAGTCACAGAAAAGAAAACAATAATTACATTTTTTGTTTGTTTGTTTTTGTTTTTCGAGACAGGGTTTCTCTGTGTAGCTTTGCACCTTTCTTGGAACTCTCTTTGTAGGCCAGGCTGGCCTTGAACTCACAGAGCTCCACCTGCCTCTGCCTCCCAAGTGCTGGGATTAAAGGCGTGCGCCACCACCACCCGTCCCAATAATTACATTTTTAATATTGTCACAGTAACAAGCATTTAAGATCTGAAGAAAATAGAACTGAAAATTAAAAAACAAGACAGAAAAACATTTCTAGCTGTTCTTGAAAAAATTGTAACCATTTGTATTAGAAAGATTTTTGTCAGTACAGGAAAAATTGGGAAAATGGAAAGGAAGTTTCATTTTGGCTCACATGTATACAGGTTTCTTTCTATGGTTGTGGGACTGTGTTAAGGCTTTGTTGTAAAGAAAGAATAGTGGAGTAGGGTAACTCACCTTATGGAAGCCATGAACAAGAGTAAGAGTATGACCAATAGGCTGAGGATAATGTATGTCTTCCTAAATGTTACCTACTTCCTCCAGTTAGGCCACATTTCTACCCACTCTCTCCTAATGATTCTGTATAACTATGACTCAACCAAAGGCATAGACTATTTGATCTGTTGATTATATCAGAGCCCTCAGGATCTGTTAATTTCTCCAAAGGCCATCAGTTGTCAGCTAGCAACAAGCCTATAACACATGACCCATGAGCTTTGAAAGCACATAGTATCTAAACTTTCATGTAATTCTTAATACTTTATTATATGTCATTGATTAGTCTCCACATACTCTTTTTCTATTGAATTATAATATAGTGGTTTTTTTCCTACCATTCTATATTAGATGAGGTTCTCTATAGAGACAGATCAATAGACTATATAATGAATAGATGAGCAGGGATTTATTAGGGGAATCTGATTAGGTACTTAAGGATACTATGATGCTCTGTGTGGGTCATCTAAAAGCTTGAGAAACTCAGATAATGACAGTCTGGTACCCTCCAAATCTAAAGCCTCAGAACACAGAAAGCCAAGGAAGTATTTCTCTATATAAGGCAAAAACAAAACAAACAAACAAACAAAAAGCCCTGAAGCTCCAGCTGGCGGTGAAAGACACAAAACTCAGAAGATCATTCTTCAGGTCCTACAGTTCTAAATTCCAGAATGAAGCAAAGGATAGACCAACTTCAGAAATTATAGGTGGTGAGGTAGACTTCACATGTTTACAGAGTACACATTGTAGTATTTTGTAGTTGTACAATATATACCAAGAAACTGCATAAATTTAAACAGTGAGTGTTCATATTCCCAACATTCAGAATATATAGTTTTACCACATAATATATTTTAATGATGTTTAACACTTTTTAAAGATGAGTATATAAACCAGTATATTTTGAACTAGAAGCATTTTTCTGAGTCCCTTATTTCTTGTCACCTGATGAGGGTGTGCTGAAGAAAGAGAAGGAAACAGAAGACATCACCTGGCTCTCCCGTGGTCTTTGAACATGCTTCGTGTCAGAATGATATGGCTATTGCCACTGAAGAATTGGATTTGTGTTGCCTGAGAGACCATGTTTTCCTATTATCTTATCATACAATATATTCTTCTAAGGAAATGGCATATTTCTCTTCATTTTTGTCTCACAAAGTTGTTAATGTACGATAACACTGAACAGTCAACAAGTGACTGTATTTTCATTACACTGTAGATGATAATTTAATCATCTAGGGAGTAAATTCATTAACCTGACAGACAGAAGGCCATTGTTTAAGTTTTAAAATGTTGTCAAATTATTTACTTAAAAGTAATTTGTCTTGGAAGATGAATTTCATTGAGAATTTCTTTTTAAAAATATTCAAAATTTTCTTTATCCATTCTTCAGTTGAAGGGCATCTAGGTTGTTTCCAGGTTCTGGCTATTACAAACAAAGCTGATACGAACATAGTTGAGCAAATGGTACATAGACACAATGGAGTACTACTCAGCAGAGAAAAACAATGACATCATGAGGTTTGCAGGCAAATGGATGGATCTAGAAAAAATCATCCTGAGTGAGGTAACCCAGACTCAGAAGGACAAACACGGTATGTACTCCCTCATAGGAGGATACTAGATGTAAAACAAAGATGACTAGACTGCTACACAACTCCAGGGAGACTACCTAGAAAACGGGATCCTAGGAAAGACCCAATGACAGAGAAATGGATGAGATCTACATGAACAACCTGGACGACAGTGCGACTAATGAAGGGCAAGGTTTGAGGGAAAGAAAGCTTGGGGGAGCAGGAGATCCCAGCTGGATCAAGAACAGAAAGGGAGAACGAGGAATAACAGACCATGATAAATGACGACCACATGAGAACAGGAATAGGCAGAGTGCTGGAGAGGTCCCCAGAAATCCACAATGATACATCCACTGTAGACTACTGGCAATAGTCAAGAAAAAGCCTGATCTGACCTAGTCCAGTGATCAGATGGCTAAACACCCTAACTGTCATGCTGGAACTCTCATCCAATAAATGATGGAAGTGGATGCAGAGATCCTCAGCCAGGCCCCAGGTGGAGCTCCAGGTGTCCAACTGTCAAGAAAGAGAAGGGTCTGCAAGAGCGTGAATTGTTGAATCCAAGATTGCAAAAAGCACAGAGACAAACGAATGGAAGCACATGAATCATGAACCAAAGACTGTGGAGCCCCCAGCTGGATCAGGCCCTCTGGATAAGTGAGGCAATTGAATAGCTTGATCTGCTTGGGAGGCACCCAGTCTGTGGGACCAGGATCTGTCCTTAGTGCATGAGCTGGCTGTTTGAAACTTTGGGCTTACACAGGGACACTTTGCTCAGTCTGGAAGGAGGTGACAGGACCTGCCTGTACTGAATCTACCAGGTTTAAATGAATCCCAGGGGCGCCTTGATCCTGGAGGACATGGGAATGGAGGGGAGGGGCTGGGGGAAAGTGGGGGTGGGGTTGGGAGGGGGGAGGACAGGGGAACCCATGGCTGATGTATAAAATTTAAAACACATAATAATAAAGAAAAAAAATTCAAAATTAAATACAAAGTCAGTCTTTCATAGGCATCAGCCTGGAATCATGAGAAGTCCAAGAGACAATTGTGTAAAACTCCATTTATTTTTCGAGACAGTGTTTCTCTATGTAGCTTTGTGCCTTTTCTGGAATTCACTTGGTAGCCCAGGCTGGCCTCAAATTCACAGCAATCCACCTGGCTCTGCCTCCGGAGTGCTGGGATTAAAGGCATGTGCCACCGATGCCTGGCAAAGCTCCATTTTTAAAATGCTTTGATTTATTATCTCTATATTAGTGATAAATCATTTAAAATGTATAGTTCTAAATTTTTGTTTTAAATGATAAGGAATAAAAATTGAAAACAAGAAATAAAATCCTTCCTTTTTATGGCTATTAAGTATACAAAATACTACAAAGCCTGAAAATTTTTGAAATACCATTTCTGAGGCAAGCTTCCATCTCTGTAAGGGCTTTGCTCTGTTATTTAATAAAGACAAACAACATTTTTGTATTAGATACATATGAAGTCTAATTTACTTATTTTCAGTTCAACCATTTTAACACTGAGTCAACAAATCCCCTAGATTTTTAAAACAGAGTAAAAATATTTGAATGATACAAAGAAAATATAATTTTTCAATGAGAAATACAAATATAACAGTATAACACTTAACCAGAAGATTATGATATCACTGAAGTCATACAAAGGAGCAGTTATTGAGTTCTGTTTTTTAAGACATTGGTTCCAATAAATTTCTGTACATTTTTAAAATTCTGAATTTTTTAAAATTTAATTTAATTTTACAAATCAGCCATGGGTTCCCTTGTCCTCCCCGCTCCCGCCCCTGCCCCCACCTTCCCCCCAGCCCTCCCACATTCCCATTTCTTCCATGTCAAAGACTCCCCTGGGGATTCAGCTCAACATGATAGATTCAGTCCAGGCTCCTCCTTCCAGGCTGAGCAAAGTGTGCCTGCATAGGCCCCAGGTTCCAAACAGACAGCTCATGCACTAAGGACAGGTACAGGTCCCACTGCCTGGATGCCTCCCAAACAGTTCAAGCTACTGAACTGTCTCACTTATCCAGAGGGCCTGATCCAGCTGGGGGCTCCACAGCTATTGGTTCATAGTTCACATGTTTCCATTAGTTTGGCTATTTGTCCCTGTGCTTTTCCAATCTTGGTCTCAACAATTCAAGCTCTTACAATCCCTCCTCTTTCTCGACAATTGAACTCCTAGAACTCCACCTGGGGCCTGGCTGATGATCTCTGCATCCACTTCCATCAGTTATTGGATGAGAGTTCTACCACAACAGTTAGGGTGTTTGGCCATCCGATCATCAGAGTAGGTCAGTTTGGGCTTTCTCTCAACCACTGCCAGTAGTCTATAGTGGAGGCATCATTGTGAATTTCTGGGGACCTCACTAGCAATTTGCTTCTTCCTGTTCTCATGTGGTCTTCATTTATCATGGTCTAGTATTCCTTATTTTCCATTTCTGTTCTTGATCCAGCTGGGATCTCCTGCCCCCCTAAGCTCTCTTTCCCTCAAACCTTTCCCTTCATTACCCCCACTCATGTCCAGGTTGTTCATGTAGATCTCATCCATTTCTCTGCCATTGCATGAACCCTGTGTCGTTCATCGGGTCCTGTTTTCTAGGTAGTCTCCCTGGAGTTGTGAGTAGCTGTCTAGTCATCTTTGTATTACATCTAGTATCCTACTATGAGTGAGTACATACCATGCTTGTCTTTCTGAGTCTGGGTTACCTTACTCAGGATGATTTTTTCTAGATCCATCCATTGCCTGCAAACATCATGATGTCATTGTTTTTCTCTGCTGAGTAGTACTTCATTGTGTATATGTACCACATATTCTTTATACATTCTTCAGTTGAAGGGCATCTAGGTTGTTTCCAGGTTCTGGCTATTACAAACAATGCTGATATGAACATAGCTGAGCAAATGCCCTTGAGGTATGATTGAACATTCCTTGGATATGTGCCCAAGACTGGTAATGCTGGGTCTTGGAGGAAATGGATTTCCAATTTTCTAAAAAAGTGGCACATTGATTTCCAAAGAGGCTGTACAAGGTTGCATTCCCACCAGCAGTGGAGGAGAGTTCCCCTTCCTCCACATCCTCTCTAGCATAAGCTGTCTTCTGTGTTTTTTATCTTAGCCATTCTGACAGGTGTAAGATGGTATCTCAGAGTTGTTTTGATTTGTATTTCCTGGATAATTAGGGATGTTGAGCAATTCCTCAAATGTCTTTCAGCCATTTGAGCTTCCTCTGTTGAGAATTCTCTGTTTAGTTCTTAGCCCATTTCTTATTGGACTGTTGGGCATTTTGATGTCTAATTTCTGGAGTTCTTTATGTATTCTGGCTATTTGCCTTCTGTCAGATGTGGGGTTGGTGAAGACCTTTTCCCATTCTGTAGGCTGTCGCTTTGTCTTGTTGACCATGTCCTTTGCTTTGCAAAAGCTTCTCAGTTTCAACAGGTCCCATTGATTGATTGTTTATCTCAGTGTCTGTACATGGCATCATATTTTTAATCAACATAAATTAAAAATAGTATATTTTAAAGGAAAAAAAAACACGATTGTTTTTATGCTCAAGAGTTGTTAAGTAGTCAATGTATGCAATATGGTGAGGGCCTCTGCTCTCTTAAAGGCAATGTGTGTAGCCATATTTGGTGAATATGTATACACTCTGTGTGTGTTTAAGCTCAGAAACTGTATTTTAATAATGTATTACTCAGTGAAAATTCATATATTGCATGCACTTCAATTTGGAACTCATACATACTTGAATGTGTTCAGAATATTCGTTTTGAAGTATCTCTGGGATGAACAATCAGAATGTTTCAAAGCTTCATTCTTTCAGAGTGTTAATAGATGTCAACTGAAATCACTGGCCTCTGTGTACAATAGTTATCATTTAATATAAAAATGATGTTGATATGGTAGCAATAATCCTATCTCCAAAACAAAAGTCTCAACTTGTAGAGTTTTTAGGGTAAAGTATGGTGACTGGTATGGATCATAATGCTTATTTTGTAACCTAGCTACCACCTTTAAATTAGTCTCTAAATAATTTACTTTCCTGGCTCATGAGTAAGCAACACTTCTAGGAGTTTTTATGCAAATAATTTTCATTAAGTTTGTATATGTTTTAATAAACAAGAATGAAATAAAATAATCAATACTGTTATCCATTTTAAACCAATAAAGACTTCTTGTGTGAAAATTAGAGAAACATAGTTCAATAAATATCAGATCTATGGAACTCCCCAATGAGGTACTATATCTTTTTGTAGTCTGAAGTACACTTTCCATGTTTGGGAAGAACCTCTGTAAACAAACAAGTAACAAATGAATATGTTCAAATAGTTTCTTAATTATTATATATAAAGAAATAGAACAAGTGTGCTAACCTTGAAATGACATTTCAACTTACTTTTTTGAAGTATTAGAGGAAGTTAATTTTAAGGAGATAGGTGTCAAATAAGCATGTGGAACACATTTAACTTCTATTATCTTTGATTTATTTTATTTGGCTGTGTGTAATACAACAAAACTACTCAAATGTCATAAAAGAAATCTTACTAACATATGAAGATTTTCTCCATCTACTGAAATGAAAAGGACAAAAATGTGGAAATATTTAAAGTGATTGTAAAATTTTATCTCAGCTACTGAAGATATTTTAACTAGCAAGATTCCATTGATCTACTATAAAGCTTTGTCAACTAAAGCTTTTTTCTTCAAATTGATTCTCCATTTTCTCTTCTCATTTTCTCAACCATGCACAGCAGGAATCACTGTCTACAGACAGAAAACAGGATCTAGCTGTAGGCATACGTATAAAACAAAGAAGCCCCGATTAAAGGAAAAAAAAAAAAAGACTGCTGATCCTATTTGAACTTAAAATCATTGATCTTGTCAATCAGTTACAAACACAGAGCTCCATTTAATTCTGTAATGAGCATCAATGGTATAGGAGCATGACTGACCATTTTAAAAGTTAAAAAAATTCTGCAAGATAATATTATATTACTAATTTTTTTCTACAACCTAATGTCTATGAGTGTGTATTCTGTTACAGAAGTGAAGTCTAGAGTCTCTTAGAATTTGCACCTCTAGGGGTCAGTGTAGACCCCAGACCCCTGTGTGTTAAGAGGGGGCAAACTTCAGCAGGGAGCTTTCAAGTCTACTCTGTTTCCTTTAGATAAAGAGAAGAGCATTCAAGGTATGTAAAGATAAAGGAGAAGAAAAGTGATGAAAGATACTAAGTGGCTGAGCTGGAAGATTTTTTTTTTTTGTAGCATATAGACAAGTCAAGGAAATGAATAACATGAAGGCATCACAGTCATATTATTTGCCCTGCAGAACAAATGTTTTTGGGTGCACCTAACACCATGCAACTGCTGCTCACCTTCACCTATATTCATGTCCTGGAGCTCATAAAAAATTCACACTCTGCCAAACCTCTCCTTCAGTTACTGGAAGCATTTTATTTATTTCTTTTTTAGCAGGCAAAGTAGCATTGGAACTTACTTTTATTGTAAACAGAAAGAGATATGAGCTGATTGAAGATGATATGCATCATTCCTACAGGAAGAACATATACGAAGTCTTGAGTGAGTCCTCTCCTATGCTTTCCCATAAAGCCTGAATGTGAAATTCTGAATATGGTTAAGCTCAGGGTGTGTGGTCATCACCAACAATCTACATCAGATGCCCATTGTGTTCCACCCCAACTACTGCAGTTCATGCTTCAGACATTTTCCTCAACTGCGTAATTCACAAATGAAATCACTCATAACTTTCTTTATTTTTACTTAATGTAATACAGACATGATTTATGTGAATGAAGAAGCACTTAAAAAGCAGAAATATTCCATCAGAATGTAGTTAATTGTATATTTTACTTATTTGAACCATGAAATTGTGAATATTGCCAGTATCATAATCATAAATAATTTGTATCCAAGATAGTTTAAAATCTCAAATTCAAGTATGTATTCTTATAAAACAACATCTTTAATATAGGTTTTTGTAGATGTAACTGGCTTGTTAAATAAGAAACACAGAACCAATTGCAGAGTTAAAAACCACAAGGTCAGAGCAAGAGCGGAAAACCTTACCCTTCACTGCTTCTGCTGTTCTTCCTCTCCGCCAGAGACCTACTTCTGTGCATCCTGTCTATTTAAAGACTTTCTGTTCTGTTTTCTCATTGGTTGTAAACCCAGCCACATGATCTCCTCATCACTGCCTGTTTGTACAGACCTCCAGGTCTTCTATGGTTGGTATTGAGATTAAAGGTGTGTGTCTGTCATGCTGGCTGTGTCCTTGAACACACAAAGATCCTCCTAGCTCTGCCTCCCAAGTGCTGGGATTAAAGGTGTGCACTACCACTGCCCAGCTTCTGCTCTGGCTTGCTCTGACCTCAAGGCAACTTTATTAACATACAAATAAAATCACATTTCAATACAAATAAAATATCACTATATTTCCCCTTTTCTATTTTAATAAAAAGAAAAAAGGAAAAAGTTATAACTAATATAAGAAAAACTATATACAAAAGTACAATAACTATATATACCATATATACAAACAATAAATACCTAAACAATGTCTAGTCCATTTGCATTTGACAAATTCAGAGAAAATAATTCCATTTTCTATCCTATTTTGGTAAGTCCAAAATGTACCTGATTCACTTTCTATCCTAACTTATATTGCTAACAGAACTGTCTTATAACAGCTTTCAAATTTATACACTTACAGCTCTTAGTGAGTTTTTCTGAAATCCTTAACAAAGATAATTATAACTATAACTAACTGATCTTCAACTCCCTCAGAGGCACAAGAAGGAAATAATACTACCTAATAAAAAATAAAAACAGGAAGTACATGCAAGCAGCTTCAAAAAAAAAAAAAATGTGAGTTGACAGAAACAGCCAGCTGCCTGGACAGTCACCTGAGGTTTCTCCACAGTGTTGGGGCATCATCTTCAGCCTGTAGGCTTAGCGTATCTGACAGACTCATTTGTGAACTAGGATGTATACAAGGTCAACAGTTTAACCTCACATTTGGTGAGAGAAATCCATGTACCAGAAACACCTGAATTCCATTAGTGTCATGTCATGATTCAGGATTTTAAATTCTGGAAATTATTGATTTTTTTTCTTCAATTCAGCTGTCCATTTTTCTTGGCTGTGTATATGTGGCTTCATCTCAGCATCCTGTTCTTCTCCACATCCCTCTATTAAATGCCAGTCTACTATTGAGAGGGGTGAACTTAGTTATTCTTCAAGAATAACTGTTTCATCTGCTGTTCCATTGCACATCAGAAGCCATTGGCCCACTCCTTGTTCAGCTACCTTCAAAGAAAAGGACACTGTACCTTTTACAGATTGCAAAGGCCACTCACTTCAGGGATGGTGCCATATTGTCCTGGCTTCAGAAGATGCCTTTTGTTAAAGCCACAATCACACTTGTTTTGGCAAGAATTGGTAGTCCTTTGTTTCATGTCCAGTCTGTCCTGTTTGTCAGCAGTTGATTCGAAGATACTTTGTTGTCCAGTGGCTAACTTTTGCCACAATGAAAGTTAACTCCATATGCAGTTTCTTCAATGCCCATATTTTCTCTGAAGTAGATTGGTACTGCCAGGAGCCGACATGTATCATACTCATAGCAAAAAAGAAAAATTCCTAAGTTATCAAAACATTTTAAATGCCATATTCTGTAGATCTCTAAAGGGTTTGAAGATGACCTGTCTATCTAAAATATATCTGTTTGATCTTGAAAACACACCTAATATGACTACAAGTTCAATTGTAATGTCTAACCACTAACTTTCATTTCTATATATCCTAATAGTTGGTAATACTAACATTCAAGGATTAGCAAATTGCATTACATTGTTAAATGAATGGTATAAATACAATATCTAAAGCAAGATTAGAAATGTGTACATGGCATATTCTAACAGTCTCAATCTCAATAATAATAATAATTTGTATACAATATAAAACAATCCAATCCAATGTAAAGTATTTAAAACTAGTAATTGTCTTTTTCTTTTTTCTTTTTTTTTAACAAGTACCTTTTGCCTCCCCTTTTCCTAACCCTTAACAACAACTTGTAACCAACCCTCCTAAACAATGAAAACTATCCTAGATCCAAAACCCATAAAAAGACCAAAAAACCACCCACCCCACACCACCCCTTTGGCAATGTGGGCGTTGTATTCTTAAAATTGTTTCCTGCTGGGTATGGGCGAAGTTATCTTTATTCTGAAAAGAAAAATTTTGGGTTAATTGACAAATTCTAGGAAAGGTAACTATATTCTTTGTTATCCATAATGTCAAAGTTCAGGGTTTATCTCAAGTCCTTATTCAAGTAGTCTTTGAAACTGGATCATCTCAGCTAGCCATCTCAGAATTTCTCTAAGCACCTTGTAGTCCAAAGCTGATCTGTAGATGATGTTTGTCAGCTTAGTGATATTATTTTCCACATGGAATTGTCATTGTGAGGCCCCATCTTCCTCCTGGAGATTTCAGTTGATGTTAGGCCTGGCCTTGATTTCCTGCAGAAAACTGAAAAGAGACTCGAACACAAAGACATGTATAGGCAGCTAATCAAAGCCTTTTCTCTAGAATTAATTAGTACTCTATATGACCATTATTATCTTAACAAAGTTTAATATATATATATATATATATATATATATATATATATATATATATCTTGTAAATTTTGATATAAAATTCATACTTTAAGAAAAGTTTAAAGAATCAGAATTGAATCAAAGAATTGAGATTAGTAATAGAACAATCCCTTAATTAATTTGGTTTTTCTCCTATCCCATGTCAGAAGATGGCTCTTTCTTCTGGTATGATACTGGGAGTTTTCATTTTCCTTTTAACAACATGCTTGAGTTTAAAGAAGGAGAGAGCAATTCTCCAACTCCAAAATCAGTTTTAAATTTTAATTGAACTGGGACTACAAGAAGACCAATAGTATTAATTTTTTAGAAAAGAGCAGAAACAAACATTTAGGAAGATTTATGATATTTTGTAGATGATATACCAATAGGCCATTTTACTCTTTTTCCTGGGACAGATGATTTGTCCTTTTTCTTCAGTTGTCTCATTTGTCCAGTGTTCTTCAGATTCCTTAGCCTTCATTCTCCTAAAAGTCAAAAACAAAAACCCTTCCCCAAGACTAATTTTGGGGTGGTTCCCTTTTGGCAAGTTACATCTGATTAAATGAAAAGGCCTGTATTAATGGTATAAGTGAGTTTAAACTGGATGGTCATGTTGGTTGATGAACTATCACCTCCTCTAATTGAGAGGTCTCTCTTGGTCAAATTGAACCTTTATCAATTTTGATGGTACCCACAGCTTATCTTCTCCTGCAGAAACAAAAGCAAACCCCCCCAATGTAACACATACCCTGGTTTCCATTCTGAGGTCAGCACATCCTTGAAGTATACAGGCTGATTTAATTCTGTAGCTTTTTTTCTATTAACCAATGTCTCTCTGCAGCTGTTGTTCCTTGCTCATTAGCATTGAGAAAATTCAAAGTTAATAAAGCATTGGGCAGTCTATTTCTGGGGGTTTTTGTTACCATTTCTGTTTATTTATCATGTCTTTAGAGTTCTGTTGGATCTTTCTATAACTGCTTGGCCTATAGGATTATGTGGTATACCTGTAATATGCTTTATATTATAATAAGCAAAAAACTTTCATTTTATTAGAGACATATGCTGGAGCATTGTCAGTTTTATTTTGTGCAGGTATACCCATGATGGCCATAACTTCTAGCAAATGAGTGATTACAGAATCAGCTTTTTCAGAACTCAAAGCAGTTGCCCATTGAAATCCTGAATAAGTATCAATAGTATGGTGTACATATTTCAATTTTCCAAATTCTGCAAAGTGAAAGACATCCATCTGCCAGATTTCACTCCTCTGAGTACCCTTTGGGTTACATCCTGCTGGTAATGGTGTCTGATTGTAGAAGGAACAAGTAGGACATTTCTTTACAATTTCCTTGGCTTGTTGCCAGGTTATGGAAAAATCCTTTTTTAAACCTTTACTATTGACATGATGTTTCTTAGGAAATTCTGAGGCCTCCAGCATATTTCCTATCAATAATTTATCAATCTTATCATTACCTTGTGCTAGAGGGTCTGGCAGACCAGTATGGGATCAGATGTGAGTTATATATAAAGCATAACTCCTTTCCCTGATTTTATCTTGTAATTGAATAAATAGTGAAGTTAATTCTGAAGCATCAGGGATAAATTCTGCAGTTTCAATATGTAATACCACTCTTTCAGCATACTGAGAGTCAGTAACTAAGTTGAGAGGTTCTGAAAAATCCATTAATAACAACAGAATAGCATACAATTCCGATTTTTGAACTGAATTATAAGGACTTTGAACCACTTCACTTAAGTTTTCTTGTTTGCAACCTGCCTTTCCTTGTTTGTTGGCATCTGTATAAAATGTCCAAACTCCATATATGGGTTTTTCACGTACAATTCGAGGCAGATCCAATCAGCTCTCTTTATAAGATCAATTCTATTGCATTTAGGATATTTGCTGTTAATTACTCCCCCAAAATTACTGCAAGCTCTTTGTCAAGGTTCACTTTCTGCCCATAATTTTTCAATGTCCTCTTTAGTTAAAGGTACAACAATTTCTGCTGGGTCTATTCCTGCTAATTGATGAAGTTTCAATTTTCCTTTCAAAATTAAGTCAGAGATTTTTTTCCACATAAAATTTTAATTTTTTATTTGGTTTATTTGGTAAAAATATCCATTCCAATATAATATCTTCTCTCTTCATTAATATTCCTGTAGGAGAATGCCTAGAAGGTAAAATAACCAAAATGCAATCCAGCTTTGGATCAATATGATCTACATGACCTCCATGTACTTTTTTTTCTATCAAGGCCAATTCTTTCTCAGCTTCAGGTGATAATTCTCTTGGACTGTTTAAGTCCTTGTCACCTTCTAAGGTTTTGAACAAATTATTCAGTTCACCATTTTTTAGCCCAACAATAGTTCGTAGATGAGAAATGTCCCCAAATAATCTTTGAAAGTCATTAAGAGTCTGTAGGCAATCTCTCCTAATTTGCACCTTTTGAGGTCTAATTTTTTGTAGCTCTATTTTATATCCTAAATAATTAATAGAATCTCCTCTTTGTATCTTTTTAGGAGCAATTTGTAATCCCCAGCAAGGCAATATTTTCTTTACTTCTTCAAACATTCTTTCTAAAGTATATGCATTTGAGTCAGCTAGTAAAATATCATCCATATAATGATAAATTATAGATTTAGGAAATTTTTTATGTATCACTTCCAAGGGATGTTGTACAAAATATTGGCACAGGGTTGGACTATTCAGCATTCCCTGTGGGAGGACTCTCCATTGAAATCTTCTATCAGGTTGAGAATTATTGTAAGTAGGCACAGTGAAAGCAAATCTTTCTCTGTCTTTTGCTTGTAAGGGTATTGAAAAGAAACAGTCTTTTAAATCAATAACTATGAGAGGCCATCCTTTAGGTAACAGAGTAGGCAAAGGAATTCCAGATTGTAGAAAGCCCATTGGCTGAATTACTTTGTTAATTGCTCTAAAGTCTGTTACCATTCTCCATTTACCAGATTTCTTTTTAATAACAAATACAGGAGAATTCCATGGACTAGTAGATTCTTCAATATGCTGAGCATTTAACTGTTCTTCTACCAGCTCTTCTGAAGCCTGGAGTTTCTCTGTTGTTAAAGGC
Source organism: Onychomys torridus (assembly GCF_903995425.1). NCBI lineage: Eukaryota > Metazoa > Chordata > Mammalia > Rodentia > Cricetidae > Onychomys > Onychomys torridus. The sequence continues at coordinate 125,860,555 of NC_050448.1, forward strand.
CATTGTTGAACCCATATAGGCTTGTCTATTAACCATTTTAAACATAGAGCTGTTGGTGTCTTTAGAAGATCATCAGTTTTTGTGCCCTGTTCTTGTATAATATGGATGGCTGGTGACCACTCATTAGAATAATACCTTCTAATATTTCTCTCAGAAACATGTGCTAGTTTATGATTTATTTCTGAGGTTGGAGGGATGTTAATCTGAGTATTCCATTGTTGTAACAGGTCTCGACCCCACAGGTTCATGGCTATGTTAGCCACATATGGTTTTAATCTGCCTCTCTGTCCTTCTGGGCCTATACATTGGAGCCATCTTGCACTCTGTTTCACTTGAGATAATGTTCCAATTCCTAACAGTTGAACATTTACCTCCTGAAGAGGCCAAGATGGATGCCAAAATTCTGGTGCAATTATGGTCACATCAGCACCTGTGTCTACGGGACCAGACAACAAAACACCATTTGATTTTATTGTTAATTTTGGTCTTTGTTCATTTACAGAAGTTTGCCAAAAAATTTTCTTTATGGTTTCTCCTGAATTTTCTGTTCTCTCTGTCTCAGTTGTTCCATTACTCTGAGTAGCCTGGTTTATTCCAATAGGCATTTGGTTATTTAACTGCTCTGAGTAAGGGTCTCCTCTTCGATTGCAGGAAATGTCTGAACTGGATTCATTGTAGGGGCCTGCCTGAGGCCCCTCTTGGAGTTTCCCGAAGACAGAGGCAAAGTATTACCTTGTCTGTCCCTTGTTGATCTACATTCATTGGTCCAGTGTCTTCCCTTACCACACTTTCTACATACTCCAGAAGGAAGGGGCATTTTGTTGTCATTGTTCCTTGAAGAAACATTGTTTCTAGAAGTGGCCTGTTTACAGTCCCTTTTCAAATATCCTAGCTTTCCACATCCAAAATATCTGACATTCCTCAAACCTCTTGAAATTGCTTCTCCTACCCACATATTATCATGATCATGAGCCTCAACATTAACCGTGTCTCTAATCCAATCTTCCAAGGGTGCATATCTTGCCTATAATGGCCTGATTATTCTCTTGCATGCTTCATTTGCATTCTCAAAAGCCAAAGATTCAATTATTATCTGGCTAGCTTCTGAATTTGGGACCATTCTCTTTACTGCTGAAGTCAGTCTTTGTAAGAAATCTGTGAAAGATTCTTTTGGGCCTTGTATAACCTTTGTAAATGACTCAGTTTTCTTTCCTGGTTCCTCAATTCTGTCCCATGCATTTAAGGCTGCCATTCGACATAGAATTATAGCTTGGATATCATATAAACATTGTGTTTCTACTGCAGCATATTGGCCTTCTCCAACAAGCTGATCCTGGAAGATTTGTATACCTCTATCCCTACATTGTTTTGCTATGTTTTTAGCTTCCTCTTTGAACCACATTTGCCACTGGAGCTGCTGTCCGGGTTCCAGAACCACCTGTGCCAGCTCCCTCCAGTCCTGTGGTATAATCCTATTATAAATTGACCAGGAGTTTAACATTTGCTTTACATATGGAGAATGCATGCCATAAGATACTATTGCTTCCTTAAACCTTCGTAAGTCTAACATTTCAACTGGAGTCCAAATATTTTGTGTATTCACTTGACCAGGGTGCTTTTGTATGGTTACTGGATAAATTAAGGGTGATTGTGTGAAAACAGGCTTTCTTTCTGTAACCTTATAATCCAATCCTGAAACAACTTCACTGTTAATTTCTTCTGTCTGAATCTGAATTTCTCTATAATTCATTTTAACAGGGTTAACAGGTTTTTCTGAAATTTTTATCCTGGTGCCCTGGCCACCAGGGTTTCAATGGGGGCGACCCACCTGTGGGAGCAAATGAGAGACAGAGGACACAGGAGACGGACAGCAAGACAGAATTCTGATCAAGCCGCCAAACTTTATTTTCCTCCACATGGCTTATATAGCTTAAGAGGGGAAGGGGCAGGAAGGAGGGAAGTGGAAGGCATGCAGAATGTGGGAGACGTGCAGGTTGTGCAACTGCAAGAAGTCTGCTAAGGTGACTGGTCAGGGGCCATTTGTTCTGTTGCTAGGCTACCTGACCCTGGAATGCTCTTTACATTCGGTTGCCATGGCACCTGACTGTGGAATGTCTTATCTTTGGGAGCCTCCGGTTAGCAAACAGGTGTTACTGCTCTAGGGAAGGGCAGTGGGCTTATGACTTGTTCTCTGGCTTAGATAGTACTTTCCATGGTTCATGTTTGGTTCCTGAAATCTTGGTCCCTAACATCCTGGCACTTAAATTGACCATCTTTATAAATAGTAAAATAAGGATAAGAAGATTAATAATGTACATAATTCGATCAACATTAATCTTCTCATATAGTTGTTCCATTATCAGACTGCCTAAAATTTCAAACAAAGCCCAATTTTCTTCCAATGTACTCATAAAACCCATTTTTTTTTAAAATGTGGAAAAAAATCTCTTCTAAATAGTTTCCTTTAAAATGTCTGATATAAATGACTTACCAATTCTGCGTAGAACAGTAGAAATCTGAGGGAATTTTAAAAACAGCTACCTAGCATCTGAGGTGGGAATCCAGAGAGAGAGCGAGACAGCAAGAAAGAAAGAAAGCATAGCCACGTTCTGGCTAAAAGCTTGAATCCAACCACTTCAATGTTCCCGTCTGAGCCGAGTTGAGCCTGGGCTCTGGCTTCCTTAAGCTCCGACCGACCACATGTGTTGGCATTTCAGCCAAAAGCATCCTATCTGCAGTTGCATGTAGCTACTGCAATTAGTGGTAGTTCCAGCAGACCTGAGTTGTTCCTACCACCGGCTTTTTAAGCAAGTAACTCCAGCTGCAGCAGTAACCGGTTGTAGCTAAGGTAGGTTGGGCCTGAGTCCTAAGCTGAGCTAGGCCCGGGTTAGGCTGGGGCTAGGCTGGAGCTAGGGAACCGGCCCACCCAGGTGGGAAGCTGGATCCACTGCTAAGGCAAGAGGTATTTAATGAATTCTTGCCACGTTGGGCTCCAAATGTAGATGTAACCAGTTTGTTAAATAAGAAACACAGAACCAATTGCAGAGTTAAAAACCACAAGGTCAGAGCAATAGCTGAGAACCTTACCCTTCACTGCTTCTGCTGTCTTTCCACAAGAGACTTACTTCTGTGTGTCCTATCTATTTATAGACTTTCTGTTCTGTTTTCTCATTGGTTGTAAACCCAGCCACGTGACCTCCTCATCACTGCCTGTTTGTACAGACCTCCAGTTCTTCTATGGTTGGTATTGAGATTAAAGGTGTGTGTCTGCCATGGTGGCTGTGTCCTTGAACACACAGAGATCTACCTAGCTCTGCCTCCCAAGTGCTGGGATTAAAGGCATGCACCACTACTGCCCAGCTTCTGCTCTGGCTTGCTCTGACCTCAAGGCAACTTTATTAACATACAAATAAAATCACATTTCAATACAAATGAAATATCACTATAGGTTTTTGTTGTCACATAGTAGCAATTCAAAAATAATTTATGTTGATGTCTCACTTTATGAATGAAGATAAAATGCAAAATAAGTTCAATGTATAAGTTCATTTTGATTGTTCATCAGTCAGTAGGGAAAAAAAGTAACATGCTAAGTACTTAATTAAACTAAATTAATATCTTAACATTAAAATAATATAAGTTGAAGCTAAAATCATCAGAAAAGTTTAGTAAGCTTGGTTTTCCAGCATTAAATAAGAGAAAATTTTATGAATAATTTTGGACTTATTAGTTTCTACAATCTTCTTCAAAAAATGATGTGCAAAAGCCAAGAACAAAAATAAATGTTTTCACTGAGGTTAATTTTAAAAAATATTCATTTGTTCAATTCTTACTAGATGTCATTTACTTAATATAACAAAGTTTGTGTTTTGCTGGAGAAAATATAAGGATTCTTATATGTGAGGAAAGATATAGGCCTTAGGAAAAAAATGGATTAAACCAATAAATTGAACATTAAAAAAAACCAGACATTCCCTTCTCTTTTTACTCTTAGTTAAACTTTACTTTGACTAGTCCAAAATGCCTTATTAGTGACCCCTCCAGGAGCAGTAATTACACATATTACACATGTTAATTTTAATAGCTCTAGTATTATTTGGCCAGAAGAAACACACACACACACACACATACATACACACACACACACACACACACACACACACACATACACTCACTCACACACACAAGTTTTGTAGTTATCTAAAATAATGAATGTGATTTAATGCTCTTTAAATATCAGTACCATAGTGAATCCTACATGCATAGCTTTGAACTATAAGATATTTACATAAACATAGTCAAAATATGCAAATATTAGAAAGAAGAAATGATGAAGAAGGGAAAATTGTGTGAAGTCCAGAAATATGTAGATACCTGAAGATAGAAACAAAAGCTTGGCAATCAAATCAAGACTGTCATTAGAAAAAAGAAAACAACATAAAACACAGAAAATTAGAATCAACAAAATTTAAATAAAATATGAAAGTAAAGAACAAAAGTAGAATTGGAAGACATGCTAAACTCAAAAGGGAATGTGAATTTGAATATAGAAACTGTGTCTGCACGGTGTTGATAAGTGGGACTGACTCTTCACAATGTCTAATAGTGATCTACATATTTTAACAGTGAAGAATCTGATGGCACATAGACAATCTTTTCTGGACTGTGGAAAAAAATCAGTAGCCAAGAAGAGAGACATCACACCAAGGGCAAAATTGAAAGATTAGGATGAACCTGTAAAAAGAGCATCATGATGGCTAAACCACAGGATGAGATGAGGCATTCTGAGGGCACTAAGGACAATTTCAATATAATTTCTAAGAGAGACATAGCAAGAGGTAGCCTGTTTCCTGGGCCAGATGGTGTAACATTAGCAGATGACATTGGAAGGACTGAGCGACTATTTTGCTTCTGTTTTCTCAATCAGGATAAAAATGATATTCAAACTGGAGAGGTAGGACAAACAAGGAAATCCAACACTGACAAGCAAAAGATAGTAAGAAAGCACTTAGCTGCTCAATGAGGTCACATTACCAGGCAGAGATGCATTACCTCCCCCAGGAGTGACATCGTGTGAGACTGGATGTCAGTGTCTGCCTCACTTAGCAAATGTATCTGTTCTCTGGGGCTACAGTGGCTCTCGAGGCCAGGCTTTCTTTTTTCTATTGAGAACTATTTTCAAATCCTTTATTCATTCTCCCTGGCTCTACCTCTCTTTTCATTAAGATTAGCCTGCACGTAACTTCTGCAATTAATTTTCCAAAAAGATCACATGCATGGCCATCTATCTCTTATTTATAAAGAACATGCTTCTCAGGATGTTTCAAGTGGGCCTTTTCATTGTAACATCAGAGAGGCCCTTCTAGCATCTTCTCTTAGTAGTTGATGTCATATCCTAGAGCACCAGACCTGGCTAAGCGGATCTTCCATTCAGTGGTCCCATGTGCTCCTGTGCAATGCAGCATTCTGCTTTTGCTGGCTTTCCTAAGCCTGGATGCTTCTGATACTTTGTTCATGGTAACTCTTGTAGTAATTGCTCTTTGACTCAAAGTAGCAAAATTTTGTGTACTATGAATCTTTCTGTTTTATTTCTCAAAGTAATTGAATATTATGTATGTATTTTCAAATACTGTGAGCCTAATATCCTGCTGAGTTAAATGTAATTGTTATGAAATAACTTAGCATAAATGCAATTTTTAAATATTCTTAATTTATAAGATTATATTTAATATTTTATGAATAAGATTTCCCATAATAAAAACTTAAGAATTGCATAGATTTAGGGTGTAAGAAATACCTTCTTTTTCACTTCTGTTTTCTTTGTATGCTAGATCCTGTAACTGGGGTGAATTAACCTTGCATATGTCCCTGTGTGTACATACATGCATATATGTTAAGTCCACATATCACCTTATGCAAATCATCTCATTCATTTAAAAGTGACAAAATATTCCTTAGAGATGATCACAGCACAATATAGGAACAGACTGAGTATGAGCAAGGGGAAGATTGTTACTCACACACTGAACCTCATTCTGCTGTGTCAAAGTCATCATGAGGCTTACTTGTAAGCAGGAGAATAATGTAGGCTACTTAAATCAGTTTTGTTCTTAGCCAATCCCAGTTTTCTTGAAGCTTTCACTAGGTAAGTCCCTGTCTTTACTGAGAGTGGCTGTAACATTTCAGGCATGTTTAAATATGTTTCCTACTAACTTGAGACTAAGTGTCATGAAGAAGCATGGAAGTCCAATATGCAAGACCTAAAGAGAGAGCAACTCTTTTGCCAGCTCATAATTTGCATTTTCATTTGCATTCTGCCTTATCTAAGAGGAAATGCTTAAACTTCATCCTGAGGGGAAAACAACAACATGGGACTAACTTAATTGTGATGGCCATATCCTCTTATTAACCAGTGGGTATTAGTCACCAATAAAAGTATCTCTAAGTGTACTTTGGCCTCATATCGGTTTTCATTTCTATATCTCAGGGCAAAATACCTTACTGAATAAATATCTGTTAAGGAGATATATGTGATGATGAGGCTGTAATTTGAAATTATCCTGGCAAGTCATAATAATGAAAGCAACAAGAACACCACAGAAATTGAGGTTCATAAGCAGCTCAGGAGGGCAGCGTTCAGGAATGCAGACAGCTGCTTTTCTGCGCAGTCATCAGCATGTGACCCATTGTAGATTATAGTGATATTGGTGTCTAGTCTGTGAGTGGTCTGCCCTGTCATCAGCATGTGATCCACCATAGATTACACTGACTTTACTGTCTAGTCTATGAGTGGTACTGATTTCATACTGTTCAGAAAGTAGACTCCGCTGGAAGGCGGCCTCTCATTTCATACACTCTATTTCAGCAGGAACATTTACAGACTGAAACATGTTCTGTGAATGATGAGTACTAAGAAGGATCGCACAAGCACAGTCAAAGACAAATAGCAGAAATAAATGGGTATATGTCTCCTTAGATGGGAAGAGAAAAATGCACAAATTATACACGTCTCTGAATGTTTGAAAATCTGTCTTTAATGCAGAAATTGATGATATCTGCAGCAGTCTGGATTAGTGGATGCAAACTCCAGCCATACAACTAAGCTTGCTGTGAAGAATGTTAGCACACAGAAGAAGTTTGTCGAAATGAAAAACAAAACAAAACAGAACAGAAAATGAAAGACATTGTGTAAAGCAGTTATTTTTTTTTCTTCTTACAAGAGGAGACCGTTTCAGTCATGGTGGTGTTTCATTCACTGTCAACTCGGATGGCTTCAGAATCATCTCTGAAGAGCATCTCTGAGTTATCCATTAGAATTTATCCAGAGATTCACTGAGAAAGGTGGATCCACAGGGAACTGGGTGGCACCATCCCATCAGTTGGTTTCTTATTATACTGTTAAAACTGAAAAAGCAAAAAGTGTACCAGTGTTCATCCTTCTCTAACTCCTCAGTGCGGGCACTACCTGGTGCCAACATCATGCCCTTACCTCCACAATACAGGCATTCCTGCCACCACAGTACCACAAAGGAATACCCAAACTGCTGGCTAAAACAAACCCTTCTGTCAGTTGCTCTCGTCATGTATTAGGTCACAACACTGAGAAAAGTAAACACGCTTGTGGTTGCTGATTTGATTTGTAGTTGTTGAGTTTTGTGTTTCTTAGTCGATCTAAGTGACTTTCAATAACTGTGAAGATTTTTATAAAACTAAAGTCATTAAAACAGCTGATGTGAACAGTTTATAATATGATTCTCATGTACTCCTTAAGTCTATGATATGAAACATTTTATTTAGTCATAACAACCACCTTGTCTGCTGGGTCAGATTTTTATTATCCCTAAGGCTTAGAAGAAAAACATGTTTTGTCTCTAAGTTTGCATGCAAGTCTTGGTAACCAAAGCCACCTACTTCTGTGTCACTGCTTCTAAACTTCATGATGTCCATAACTGGAACACACATTTTATTTTAAAATACCTTGATCCTGGAGGACATGGGAATGGAGGGGAGGGGCTGGGGGGAAGGTGGGGGTGGGGGCGGGAGTGGGGAGGACAGGGGAACCCATGGCTGATGTATAAAATTTAAAACACATAATAATAAAAAAATACATCACCTTTGAACAGGTTGAGATGAGTGACGGCTAGTGAGTGCATCTTGTCCTTTAATGAGTACCAGTGCTATTTTTGGTGGATGTTTATTAAGTGTCTCCACATCATTGAGTGTTCTAAGAATAACAGCTCCAGGTGCTCTTGAGTTAGAGACCATAACTGTTTCTGTGACCCTTAGAGTCTGTTTCTGAAAAGGTATCTCTGATATTAACTCAATTTTTTTCTGTGTCTAGCTTGCACACTGTAGTAGTTTAGAAAAAAATTCCAGAAGGAATACATGCTACAAAGAGGTGATCATTTTAAATTATTCTCTGTCAATTATAAGCTACATTGCCTTGGGCTAGATCATAATCTATCTAGATATAATTTTCTTCACCTACAGAAATATGAGAATAGTAACAACATTTAGAACTATAACATGGATAAAATAATTCAGAGTTTCAATGATGATCCCATAAGGAAACACACAGAAGGTTCCTAGGGCAGTAAATGACACATGGTAAATGCTAGATAAATGTTAGGCATTCTTGTGATGATGGAGGGGATGACATCTGCCAACGTGATGCTCTGGATACATAAGAAGCAGCAAACATATGTGCACCCATGCACAGCACAAATCACCACAATAAACATCAGTGTGCTTACATTTCTGCAGTGCAGTTAACAGAATTTTAATATTGCAATCATTTCTTAAAAGTATTGTAACCAAAATCTCAGTGTTGAAATCGTTAAAAATTCTCATTCTAACTGCCAACAGCTGCTCAGCAGTCATTCACTGGCCTGGCAGCTTGAAGGTCGAGGGTGCAGTGTCTTAGGTGCCCAGCACTTGAGCATTTAGGCCCTAGGTCAGTCAATTTAAGACTACAGAGATTTGTTCTTTCCTTTGAGACAAGGCACAGCAGGCTCTTATAAAGCAGCTATCCCCAGGGAACAAAAATTCCTCCAGGACAAGCCAGCCAACCACATCAAAAAGGGCAAGCAAGGGACAGTCCCCTATGTCTCATGTGTGAACACTTAGAGTTATGAAAAGGCCTTCAGAGTGTCATGATAAATAAGTGGAAAATAACACAAGGAGGGTGTGTGGGATGATTTAGCAGACAGCTGGGCCACTGTGGTTGGTTGTCAGAATCTTGAGTGGTTTCTTAAACCTTATGGCCAAAGCAGCAAAGAATTTCGAGGAAAGACAATGGCCTTGGGAAGGTCATTTTCTCAGCTATATACTGGCAGTGTCAAGGAATTCAGACATGAAGCTTTGGTTATCCATTTACATGCAAGGAAGAAACAGAGACAAAAGCCCAGGCCTCCTTCCCTTACTCAATACCTCAGATGTTTAAGGTTTAAGGAAAAGTGCCAGTAGGTTCAACATTTAAGATGTTACTTTGTTCTCTGTATGACTTTAAATTTGTTTATTAGCAACTTGAATCACTTTTTTAATGAACCAAATTCATTTGGACTTATAAAAGATTAGAATACTTTAAACAAAACAGATCTGACATTTGTTTGAACTATATTTTTCAATAAATTAATTAAAAGCAAACCACAAGTACAGTGTAACAAGATTTGAGACGAGGCTTTGTAAACTATTAAGAGGACTTCTTCAAAGTGTGTGTTAAGAAGAAATGGTAAGAAACACCTGGAAATGAGGATGTGTTTATACTGCCTGTTAAATTTTTTCTTCTCTAGGATGTAAACAAAGGGAAAATTATAAAATATCCTATGTAAATTATTTCTCCTAACCTCAAAGTTTAAATAATTTACATGTGTTAGCTCTTTTGCTGTATATAAATCTATTACAGAAGTTAAAAAGTCCAGACAATATTAGGCATATGAGATAGTTCATAAAATTGAAAACTGAGAAGAGAGTTCAGCTTTCTTGTAGTGATCATTAAAATAAGAAAAAACAGGACTTTTAGATACTTACAATATTGGAAAATAAAAGAGGTAATTTCAGTCATGTTCTGCCTGTGTGGTTTTGTGCTAGTATGTGGACCACTGCATGTTATTTTAGCCCTAATGAAGTAGACCAGGTCACCACCATGCCATACCTGCTATGTTGATGATCAATAGACATGCCATGTGCTTCACTTTCATTGCTGTAGATATGTAGTTTCCTCTAGCTGCCACATGTGACTCTCCTGCTATTTTATGTGAGATAACCAAGACTGCATTTCTTCCATTCTCAAATGGAGCTTGTGTTCTGTGAAGGGTTGATAGATACACAATTAACTTTGCCAAAGGTGGAGGAAAGTAGGGCCCACGAGAAGAGTGAGAGCCCAGGAGAAAATACAGAGTTAGCCAGTCTAATCTGCTTCTTTTACAGACAAGGAAATGTGGTCAAGAGTAAGTACTTAGTTAAAGGTCATGCTGTTTATTAAAACACAGGAAGACTGGAAGGTATGCATCGCATCCATGTACTATGCACCCCAATAAAGTTTATCTGGGGATCAGAGGACAGAGCCAGCCATGAGATTAGACATAGAGGCCAGACGGTGGTGACACACATCCTTAATCCTATCATTTGTGTAGCTGGAGAGTTTCTCTCCAGCTCCCGCCAAGCTCTGGCAGTCCTGTAGCCCACTTATAAAATAAACACACCAACTCTTATATTTTTCAAACTGTTTGGCCTAATGGCTCAGGCTTCTGGCTATCTAGTTCTTATACCTTAAATTAACCCATTTCTATTAGTCTATACCTTGCCACATGGCTTGTGGCTTACCAGTATCTTACATGTTGGTACTCATGGCGGCAGCTGGCAGCATCTCCTGACTCAGCCTTCCTGTTCCCAGGATTCTCTTCTCTCCTTGTCCTGCCTATACTTCCTGCCTGGCTACTGGCCAACCAATATTTTATTTATTAACCAATCAGAGCAATACATTTAACATACAGAACATCCCACAGCATACTTGTGAGTCAGAGATCCATCTGGATCTCTTGAGTTCAAGGCAACACTGGAAACAGAGCCTTGCATGGTGGCACAAGCTTTTAATCCCAGCACTAAGAAGGAAGTAAGATGACAGGGCACAGGAAGGTACATAAGGCATGAGTAAATACAAAGTCTACCTCTTTAGGCTGAAGATTTCCTAGAGGTAAGAGTGTAGCTGCTTTGTTCTGTTTCTCTGATCTTTCAGCTTTCAACCAAATATCTGGCTGCAGGATTTCTATTAATAAGACTTTTTAAGATCTGTGTTACAAAGTAAATCTTTTAGGATCAAGTGAAGGGATCTTTTGGATTTCAATTGCATTCCCCCTTTTGGGAGTTTAAATAACTTTAATTGTTATTGGACATCAGCATGTTAAATGTAAGAACATAAAATATAATGAAAGTCTTTCTAAAAAATGAGGTACACAAGGAACGAATTAAACATTTTGCTGAGTAAATATGGTTAAACAGCTTTGTAGGTGGAGTTTTCTACAGTCCTGCCTGGCCCACAGTCAGGACAAATCTCTTTTACCCACCAGTCTTGCAGTTGCTCAGACCCAACCAAGTAAACACACAGAGACTTATATTGCTTATAAATTGTATGGCCATACAGGCTTCTTGCTAACTGTTCTTATATCCTAAATCAACCCATTTCTATTAATCTGTAAGTTGCCAGATGGCTTACTGGTATCTTAACATCTTCTCATGGCAGTGGCTGGCAGCATTTCTCTGCCTCAGCCTTCCTGTTCCCACAATTCTCTTCTCTCCTTGTCCTGCCTATACTTCTTGCCTGGCTACAGGCCAATCAGTGTTTATTTATTAACCAATCAGAGCAACACATTTTTCGAGACAGGGTTTCTCTGTGTAGCTTTGTGCCTTTCCTAGAACTCTCTTTGAAGACCAGGCTGGCCTCAAACTCAGAGAGATCCGCCTGCCTCTGCTTCCCAAGTGCTGGGATTAAAGGTATGCGCCACCACCGCCTGGCCACACAGCACTTTCTAACGCCATCATCCTTGATTTGGTACATTTCACAAAGGACTATAAAATTCAAAATTATCATTTGAGCAAAATAAAAATCTCCCTTGGAGAGGTTGTGAAAAGAGGACTATTTTTGTTGTCCACAAAATATCTGAAATTTTATTTAGACTCATAAGAACAGTGGTTGCTAATCTTTTGAAAACTTTGCCATCCTGCATATAAGATTCTTTTCATTACCTGAACAGTGATCAGAGTAAATTTAAAATAGATATATTGCATGATTAACTCTGTATCCATTTCAAGTTATAATTCATGTACAAACATCTGAAAATAATAAATGTATCTATTAATCTTTCACTCAATCTTTGGAGGATGTCTGATCTCTATATAGCCATTAGGCAGCGTTGACTAACAAAGCATGCTTCTAGATGTATTCTTTTCTGGGATATATGTTCCATTTATGTCTGTCTATTCCTTCAAATGCACTGTGCTGTCACCAGCCTTAGAATCTGTGGTGAAATAAAACACTGAGTGACACATGACTTCTTTAGTCTTCTCATCAGTAGAGTATTTTCCTTGCATACTTTGTAGAAGGTAGCAAGGATTGCCTTTACCGAGTATATGGTCAAGATGTAAAATAAATGAAAAAATTAATTAATAAAAATTAAAGCATTTTATCAATAAAAAAGTATCCTATCTGGGAAACAAATAGGTCCTTACTGACATCAAGTGGGGCCAATGGGCCTTGAAATCAGCTTTGAATTGGATAGCTGGTTCTGAGGGAAAGGACAGAAGCCTGGTATGCTTGGGCCATGATCATTGGTGTTCATCCTTATTTATTTATTTGTGTTTTTTTTTCTTTTGAGATAGACCTTCTCTGTGTAGCCTAGACTGTCCTGGGACTTACTTTAAAGACCCAGGCTGACCTTGAAGTCAGAGATCCACCTGCCTCTGACTCCATAGTGCTGGAAATAAAGGTGTATGTCACCACTGCCAGCTGGTGTTTATCTTTCATTCATATTAGTTGAGCATGGAGTTAGATCTCTTTAGAGGCAAGAAAATATAACTGTGCTATGAGAACTTCTGTAGAGCTGCCCTTTGTCAAGTGTGGCATAGAACATATTTACCTTGATTTACCTGATGTTTAAAATCCAAAAACATCTACATAAATCCTTCCAGGAGACCAGTGACCATTATGAAGAGAACTAAATTTGGTCTACAAGATTTGAAAGCCACTCCATGACTGGGTTTTCAACAATTTCCTTTCCTTTGTGTGATGCTTTGATCTCCTGAGGAAAACAGCAAACGCAGATAATCATGCCAGCAATCAGTCTCTGTACATGGAAACTCAGGGGCAGCATCTTTTGTTTTTCATTACATTCAGAATTATTTCTATAACTAAGGTATATATTTACATAAAACTTACTCAAACTGTATTGCAAATGCCTGTTTGCATCACTTTTTCTTCAGATCTCTTCTGATCAGATGTTTAAGCATGGATCATACTGTCCTCTTTCTAAAATAAGTAGGGCTGACAATCAGCTCTCTGCCATCACATCCCCAGTTTCACATCCTGATAGGAATTGGACCTCCTGCATTTTCTTGGACTGTAACAGATGATGGCTGCCCTCTAGTGACAAGACATCCCTATTGTTTTGATATAATTGTAATAGGGAATGTGTAAAACAGATGTCCTGTTTTCTAGTCACACTGTGAGGCATGATGAACCTTTTATAAAAAGAGTAATATAAATGTATTTAGATATATATTTGATTATGATGAATATTGAGCTTTAGGAACACACATATGCAATACAGATATATACATATGTATGTGTATATGTTTTTTTCAATCATAACACATTACCAACCAACATGAATTTCTCCAGAAGTCAACCTTTATCAAATTTAACTCATAGTTAAATAGTCCATTCCAATAATCATAGAGCATATGTTAGAAATTTTAATGCACAAAGGCTAATACATAATCTATGATCATACTGCTTACTGAATCTTCCTTCCATCTCCCCAAGAATTCTCCATCATACTTTCCCTGACAAAGAGAACACACTTGGTTCATTTGACAAGCAATTTGTATTTCTAAGTAGCTTCAGAGCAATTACTTTTCCCTAATTGCTAAAATGTCTAGAGCTGTATTTAGATGGCCACACATACCTCAGTGCATCGGGCCACATTTAAAATTCAACCAGGGAGACTGTCACTGTCCCAATCAATAGTAGGAAAGCACAAAAATCCAGACCACCAGGCGAGTTAGCCTTCTCATTTTTCACATCGGCTACAAGGTACAGCCTGGCAATGTTTGATTTAATTAATTTCAAATTAAAGAAAAGAAAACAAAGAAAGAAAGAAAAAAAAGGAAACAGTGTGCTTTGGCCTGTAGCTGATAGGGCTGAATCAAAAGGCAGCCCATTGCAAACCAGCCTGGAATAAACTAGCTTCTATGATTATTGAAATCAATCCAAATGATTCATTATTCTCACCTCATTTTTATCTATCCAAAACCAAAGTCATTTTCTTCAATTGGTAATTTTTTTTAATAAAGAGTAAGTATTTAAAAATGACAACAAATGCAGACAATTCTTTGAAGAAAGAGCAATTCTTACACACTGCTGGTGTGAATTCGAATTGGTCAGGTCAGTATAGAAATCTACATGGTCAATCCTCATCAAACTAAGAATAGAGGCAGCATATGGCTCAGCAACATCGCTCTTAGTTTTTACGTGAAAGACACTTGGTCAGCAGAGAACAGGGCACTGACACTCATATGATTATTGCTTCTCTAGTCAGCCTAAAGTTTTATCAGTGAATGGGTAGATAAAAAGTGTATTCATAAAGGAGTTTTATTCAGCCATGAATAATAAGGAAATCATGTCATTTGCTAGAAAATGGATCATGCTGGATCACAATGAAACACACACACATGAGAGAGGGAGACAGACAATAAATAATACATATCTTTGAGTGTATTAAACTGAATAGATTATTAGAAGAAAGGAACAAATGGAGAAGCAACAGTATTACACGGTAGAAAGTGTAATGTAGATGCCTAAATGAGTCAATGGCTAAGGGCAGAAACAAATGCACTTGGTGAACTTCTAGGAGCATTCATTATAGAAATCAACAAATAAAAACATAGAAAACTGAAAATTTCACTGCAACGTTAGAAAAGTGACAGGAGCTAGCACAAATAGGAAATGGCCCATGCCAAGGCCTTGCCCATGTTACACAGTTTGTACTTTACAGAGATCAAAAGATGGTGAAAAGATGAAGATAATAAAATAGCAAATCAAATGAAGTAAAATCTCAGCATCTCAAACCTGAACATCTAAGCTACTTCTTTTTACTGCTTTCAAGAGGTTTTAATACTTTTTCCCTATACTCTCTCTCTCTCTAATACTTGAATAGTACCAGAGAAAAGCCTTTATACACATTCTTCAGAACTAAATAATTAAAAGCAGAAAAGAAATTCTCTTCAACTGATCAATTCACAATGAACGTTGTCACCAGAGGACAACCTAATTTCAATCCCAGGGTACCAATGAAATGAAACGATTATTCTTCAATCTCCACATATGTGCCATGGCACATGAATGTGCACACTTACACTTCTCACTCCCTCTCTTTCTGTCTCATACACTCACATACTCTTTCTTTCTTACTTATAATAATAATATAATCAGTTATAATAATGCTTATTCCTTGAAAATCATATATACACAAAAACATCAGAATATAGTTCTGCATAAAGATGGAATATTGCATATTGGAAACACACATACATTTTCCTTGCTGTGAAAACCATAGTTAAATAGCACTCAAGTGTACATTTATGATATAAGGCAAATGGAAGATGACAATAAGTACAGACAGCCAAGGAAGCAATGATAAAGAGTTCTGTACCAGCTGGTAAAACCCGGTCTACACCACAGAGCATCTCTAGGGCTCTTGAACAGGGAAAAAAGATGTATTTTCTGACATAAAAAAAGCTAAAACAAGAAGGACTGTTTGAAAGACAAAACAACCGACACCTCAGATTGCATATCATTTTGTAGAGTCAAAGACAACTACATTCCAATACAGGTAAAAATAAGTTTGTTCTTTGGAAATGGCTATATAATTCTAAACAGTTGGCTTTAGGACATCAGTGGACATTAGAATAAAATGTGATGTTTAGAAGAATGGCAGAATTTTCTTCTTAGTCATCTACTGTCATGGTTTTGAGTATAAAGAGTAACATTATACAGATGGCTGCCCTCCTCAGAAGACATACATGGATCTTCAGCTGAGGAATCTGGAAATTCCCAATGGATTTTCTAGAGGTTTCCCTATAGTCTTGGGCTTACACAGGGACACTTTGCTCAGCCTGGAAGGAGGGGACTGGACCTGCCTGTACTGAATCCACCAGGTTTAAATGAATCCACAGGGGAGTCTTGGCCCTGGAGGAGATGGGAATGGAGGGGAGGGGATGGGGGGAATGTGGGGATGGGGGCCGGAGGGGGGGAGACAGGGGTACCCATGGCTGATGTGTAAAATTATAACACAAATATAATAATAATAATAATAATAATAATAATAATAATAGAAAAACAAAAAAAGAGGTTTCCCCATAGTAAAGCTAAAAGTTAGCAAGATTCACAAACTCAGAATTTCTAGTCTGCCTTTTTAGGATGACGCAGTCTGTAACTAAGTACATGGAAGGCATAGGAGCTGGTAATAGCCCTGTTCTTGTTGCAGAAGCAGGCCATAGAATGGTGTCATTATGCATACTCATGTATTATTAGATGAAAGCAAATTAATATTATTTATAATAATTACAGATAAAATATATAAAAGAATAAGAAACAAAGAACAGTCCAAATGAACTCTGTTAGTTACTGGCAATGTGTTGTTCTTCAGGTGATTCCTTCTTTTAACATATTTTATTCACTAATAACCTGAATGATAAATAGATTTAATGTCAGTTGAGAGAAAAACTAATATCCAGAGTAAAGAGAAACACTCTAAACTAAAATTTCAAGCTTTTGGTATGATCAGAAATAATCAGAATGCTCAGTTTTCCTAGAGATTGGAAAAGCATTCGTTCATACTTATGGTTTGAGTATAAAAGGTCCCATCAGGCACATATGGTGAAGGCATGGTGGAGATCCTATGGGCCTTTGGAAAGTTAGTGACTTCATGAGTTAATCAATCCATTGGTGAATCCATAATTTGATGGTGTATTTGAAAGGTGGTGGACAATAGGAGGTACTGGTTTTAGATCTAAGTCACTGGAGGTGGAGATATTGAACAGCACACCTGGTTTTGAGTCTTTGCATTTCATGCTCAGGCCACTGCCTGAGAATGTAGTGTGAGCCTCTCTATCCCCTGTGACTCTATCATGTTTTGTGTCACTGTATACAAACCCAGAGTCAACGGAGCCACATGACCATGCATGTAAACCTTGGAAACTGTTTATCATAACAAATCTTTTCTCCTTGAAGTTGAATTTCTCATATATTAAGTCATTATTTTCCAAAGCTTTTTTGTTACTATAAATAATTACAAGGTGGGTGTATTTGACAAGTCTAGGCAGAAAGATCTTGGGACAAAGATCCCTTTCTGGACTATACAACAAGACTCTAAGTAAAAAACATTAACAAATACTAAAAATAAAAAGTGATGCTTCTAAAATATATGTTCCTAAATTCTTCTAACCAGAGTTAAATGTGTGCTTTTCAACTTGATATTGAAATATGAATGCAATAGAGATATTTCCTACCTAATTCTTGAATCTTAAATTTAGGATTACCACAGCGCTTCTAAGCAAAAAAATAGCCATTTGCTTGGTACCATATATTTGCTTAGATAGAAAACTTTAGTGTTTGTAACAAACTTTAACTTAATATATAAAATTTGCAAAAGTAATGATGAAATAACTTTCCATGCATTGTTTAAAATGCATAGTAAAATATTTCCTTGTGAAATTGAAGACAGATATCTGTATTGACATCATATGATAGAATTCATGTGTACTGGAGGAAACATCTACCTAATGTAGCATCATATGGTTATTTTATTACTTGATTTACTGGCATAGATTTGGCCTTGAACTCCTGATCTTCCTACCTCTACCTCCCAATGCTGAAATGTTCATATGTGCAAGGCCACTCTTTGCTTGCAACTTTTAACGTGAAATTCCTTAAAATTCAAATTATTCCCTTAATCAGTGTTGCATTCCCAGAAAAGTAGCATAAGCTAGAATGGGCTGTAAACATAAGACATTCATTCTTAGAGTTCCACAGGTTAGAAATCTAATATCAAGGAGCCAATGGAGGTTTGTTTACAGACAGTGCCTGCCTTCTAGGTGTGTCTTGTAGTGATAGGATAAACTAGCTAACTCTTATATTTGGAAGTGTAGTAATACTATTTATAAACACTCCACCTCTTGAATTAATCATGTCCCAATGACCTTACCTTCTTGTGACTTGTGAATTGTTGGAGATCTAAAAATCCAACTATAAATTGCATGCTATACATGAAAAATACCCCATCTTGGAATGCAATTCAAAGAAGTCTTCACTTTTTCAACTTAGCTTTTTTGTTCTTTCCCTTTTATGAGCTTACACATAAAAAAGATGTTTCCCATATTTCTATGGGAAAATTTTTTCTTTTTTTATTTATTATATTTGTGTTTTAATTTTACACATAAGCCATGGGTTCCCCTGTCCTCTCCCCTCCCGCCCCCACCCCCACCTTCCCCCCAGCCCCTCCCCTCCATTCCCATCTCCTCCAGGGCCAAGACTCTGCCAGGGATTCATTTAAACCTGGTGGATTCAGTACAGGCAGGTCCAGTCCCCTCCTTCCAGGCTGAGCAAAGTGTCCCTGTGTAAACCCAAGGTTTCAAACAGCCAGCTCATGCACTAAGGACAGGTCCAGGTCCCACTGCCTGGGTGCCTCCCAAACATTTCAAGAGGCATCACAATCCCTGACCTCAAGCTCTACTATAGAGCTACCATAATAAAAACAGCTTGGCACTGGCATAAAAACCGACATGTGGACCAATGGAATCGAATTGAAGACTCTATGGGAAATTTTAATGGAAGTCCTCACATGGAGCTTTGAAAATCTTCTACAGGTGTCATTTGTATTTACTTGCCGTGGTGGCCATGTTTCTCTACTCTCTTAGATTTAACTGGCTTTTTCTGTCAGATGTTTCAGGGATTCATTTACTTTTTGATGTAGTAATAACTTAAATACCTCTTCTTTTTTTTAAATATTCCCCCAACAGGATTTGCTTTGCTGTTTAATCTCTATAACATTTCAGATCTGAAAAAAAAGGAAAGACAGTAACTGCACCTCTTTATCTTTAGATGTTTCTCAAGAATGCTAGTTAGATAAAATGCTTCCCTCTTTGGGTACAATAGCTGAGCAGAGAACTACAGGTCCAGACACATTAATGGAGTCCATCACTCTTCTCTATAGGGTGGTAAGGGAAAGTAAATTCATAAGTCAGAAAAGAAAGGAAATAGTTATGGAAGATTCCTGAAAATGTAAATATTAGCAGCAACATCAACAAAAATGAATGAGGAGATCGAGTTCTCCATGCCCAGATTTGTTACAAACAGGCCTGTTCTTTCTTAAAGGGAAAAGGAGGAAGAGTGGATCTAGGGAATCTTGGAGGAGTGAAGGGAGGGGAGGCTGTAGTCAGGATGTGTTGTATGAGAGAAGAATAAACAAAAATAAAAAGAACTCAAGCTTCAACTTAGTTCAAAATATAATAAAATAGCTTCAACATGATTTGAGGAATAAATAGGGAAAGATTATGTAAATAGTTTCTATGAGTGTTAATAATTGTAAGCTTAGTTGCATTTATAGTCAACAGGTAAACGAGGCCCTGGAATATGAAAATGAACATGGTTAAGGAAGACTAAATGAAGGTGGGTAGATCTAACCTGAGTGTGTGTGGCCCCTTTCTACAGGACAAGCTCCTGAACTAAACAAAAAGGAAAAATTTGCTGAATGCCAACATTTGTCTCTCTTTCTGGTTTCTGACAATAGATGCAATGTTACCAGCCACCTCACACTCCAGGCACTGTGCCTTTCCCACCTTAGAAAACCACAACCCCTCAAACCAAAACCCCTTTCCTTCCTTCAACTGAGTGTGCCTTATATTTTCATACAGCAATGGGAAAAGTAATGAATCTAGTTATAAAAGTCAACACTTCTTAATAGTAAGAATATATAAATACCATGCAAAATAGTAAGAAAGATTAACATGTATGGTACATTTCATATGGTAAAAATAAATTGGGTACAATGGCATGAAAAATGGTGGCTTTGTATCTTAAAGACAAAAAAATGCTGAAACTAAAAACTTAGTGTAAATAAAAAGAAGAAAATGACTTGAACTCTCATACTACATCACACATTATAGTCAAGTAGTCTCAGTTCATTCTGATGACTGAAGCATACCAAAGAAATAACAGCAACAAAAACAACTAAATCAATTAAACAAAAAAGAAACCACAATAGCCTCTAAGAAAGAACTGAGAAGCTTTCAACAGCCACATTGAGTCTTGAACATGAATTATTTGAAGTTTTGGGAGGCTCTGATGACATACTTGAAGGAAGAAACTTCAAAGGGTGTCATTAAAGGATCACATATTAAAGACAATGTACAAACAGCACTACAAAACACTAACTGAAACATGAAGAGATCATGTCGCCACTTTCAATTGATTAATGGCAGAAAATGTAGAGGAGATTTAGTCACCCTATGTCCCAAAGTATTACTCTACAGATGGGTGCTCCATGAAGGCATCCTACCAGCACAAGAAGTAGAATCAGGGTCAGAGTTCAAGGTCATCTCACACTAGCTGTGAATAGCCACAGACACACTTCTCCATCTTACAAGAACACTGGCATGGCTGACATGGAGTAAAGCCATGGGCCATACTATCTGAGGTACTTGAAGACTCCCACTCCACAATGTTCAGAAAGTGGAAAACAGAGTAAAATAATAATTTCAAGGTTTAAAATTTAGTATTGTTTAGCTTGTTGCATTTTAGGCTTATTTGTGACTTACATTACATATCTTACTTTAAAACCTCTCTCTCTGTCTCTGTTTCTGTCTGTCTCTGTCTGTCTCTGTCTCTCTCTTTCTCTCTCTGTCTCTCTCTCTGTCTCTCTCTCTGTCTCTCTCTCTGTCTCTCTCTCTGTCTCTCTCTGTCTCTCTCTCTCTCTCTCTCTCTCATGTGTGTGTGTGTGTGTGTGTGTGTGTGTGTGTGTGTGTGTGTGTGTGCCAAAGTATGATGTCAGGTGTCGTCCTATAATTTTCTCTACCTTGTGTTGTTTTTGACTGTGTCTCACCCTCTTCTTGAACACCATGTTCTCCAAGTTGGCTAGAGTAGCTAGAGATGCTGAGATACTCCTGTCTGCACAGACCCCAGCTGTCCTTAGGATGCCACTCATGTGCCACCACTGGGTTACACAAGTAGCACCATGCCTTATTTTTGTGTGAGTGCTGTGGATGTGAACTGAGGTTCTCACCCATCCTTGGAAGGCACTTTACCTTGTAAGGATAATGCCCTACTTCATTTCCTTTTCCTTTAAAATTAACATTCTGAAGTAAGATTGATTATCCAATGGTATTAACACTATTGTATTTTGGAATCACACATCTTTACTCTCTCAGCTTCCCACTTGGCAGTTAGTTTGCCTTAGAATAAATTGTACCCTATAGTGTACTTGCATATGATTTAGATCACATTTGGATAAGATCATAAACTTTTGTTTGTTTGTTTTTGGTTTCATTTTGTTGTTTTTGTTTTGTTTTGTTTTTTAGCCATTAGAAGGTGATTTAAACTTCAGGGGTATTGGTTATAATGAATTATAATGAATGTTTGGCCTCAGAGATGAACTAATATGTTCTGAATGTGTATCCCTTTTTAAAAATCATGTACTGAATTGTAATCGACAATGCAACCTTATGAAAATAATAAGACTCTATGGAGACAAGGAAGTTCCTAGAGCCTCACACTTATGAACAGGATTACCACCTTAAAAGCTCTGAGGAATTTCCCACCATATCGCAGTGAAGCAAGGAAGTTCACCCTTTGAGTAAAAGGCTCAGCCCCACTAGACAATGAATTTGGACTTCAGTCTTCAGAACAGACAATATTGTTATAAGTTACCCACTCTGAGGTATTGAACTGATTGAGACAGAAGGGAATCAGAATGTATTACATAATCAAAGAAGTCCATACTTTTAGAAATTATCCTGTTTGTAGTTCAGATGATAACAGCTATTCCAATTATCTGAATACCATAACAAACAGATAAATAAAATAACCAGAAGGTGGGATAAATGTAAAACTCTATTACAAATAAGGAAAACAAAGAGAGTTAAAACTGTTAACCTCACATGAGGCATCAGGGATTGAAAAATCTAAAATTCTCTTCAGAACAGTATGAAAATAAACTATGAACAGTAGCTACTTCTATAATACTTATACTTAAGCTTCTACCTCCACCAATTTCTATTACATCTGATGTCTAGACTATTGGGTATTGCCACTTACATTTGTTTTCCTAACTCATATACCAATTCTGTCTAGAATACGATTAAAGTTATAACCAGAACTTTCCTAGGTGTTGCTTGATCTAATGAAGTTCACAACCAAGATAATCATCATGTTAGTATATGTATAGCTTATCTTTTTCTCTTAAGATACTGAGAGACCCTGGAGACATAATGTCATATTGGCTATAGACACTCAGTGCTTCCTTGAAAAGTTACAACTGTGTTCCTTGGATTAAAACAACCTAAAACATTTCATTTCCCCCTAAATGATGTAATTTTAGAAAATGACAGACAAACAAAAATAACTCAATTTATAGTAATAGAGCAATGGCCCAAATCAGAAAAGCTTAAGCAACCAAACCAATAATGATAGCATGGTATTATTAGCTACAGAAATAACAAATATGCTACAGTCCACTCCAATATGAAAAAAAAATGAACACACAATTAAATCATGAAGAACAGACCCCTTTTCTATACAGAAAACCATACCTACTCATTGTAGAATGAATAAAAGAGCCATAAAGACATGGTTAGACCAACAAGAAATTGACTATTTCAAGAGATGCAGGGATGAATATTATGATTGGAGATTGAAAATAAGAGAAGATAGGGGATTTTGGTACAATCCCAAATGATCGCCCAATAAATATCGAAATTACAAAGTAAATGTGTAACTCTGAACTACTGGAACAAATTCAAACAGTGTCTTCAGAAAGTCTTTGTGTTTGAACCATGGGAAATTAATACCCCTGGTACCAACCATCAGTAGATCAGAGTCAATGAGACTGGTGGCAATTTGTTCAAACATAACCATAATTCCCAACTTTGAATAAGCAAAGCTTCCAACTTTGAAATAGACCTTTAAATTAATTGACCATCACTCTTCAATAGCTTTCAGTTTGTGAAAAGCAAGAAAATACTAAATAAAATAAAATAACACAAAACCAAAACTGTCACAGGCCAAAAGAAAGTGAGGGGTCATGCAATATATGAAAGGGAATCCTGGTCTGAATCTGAATTGTTGAAATGGGAAAAGATTTAAGAAGAGACCACTGAAATCCAAGTTCTGCACTCATGTACCAATGTCAGTATGACTGTCTGATAACTATACTATTGTTGTATATGTTAACCTCAGTGAAGATGAGTAGACAGGCCATTTGACCCCATTCTTCAATATACACAAGTAAATTATTGAGAGTGAATGTGTTTAAAAAATAATGAAAGTGGGGTATGTTCAAAATATGAAGCTAAATAAATTTTCTTGGTTTTGAGCAATTAGTGAAGTGTAGAGAATAGCTTTTAGCATTCCCATTTGTGTAGCACAGGACTTGAGGCATTAGAAATGTAGAATGCAGTGTATTCATATTGAAACATTTGTCCCTGCAATGAATAATAATCACACCATCGTAATAATGTGAATAAAACTTTATGCAGTTTGAGCATTTGGACCTCCTATGGCCAAAGTGGTGGAAGCTTGATTATGGGTATAAATTATAATATGGATATTTATATTTCTGACAACGTACAATTATACATGATACTAGCAGAAATTTGGAGGTAGAAATGGAGAGAAGTGAAAGCAAATGTATAGTCTTGTCAATATCATGATACACTGTGGAAAATATGAATTATTTATAAAATATTGGCAGTGAATTTTTAGCATACATTGTAGAGGACATAAGACAGGGATATCAAAGTACATTTTTCCTTAGCTCATTAAGATAAAGAGAGCATTATCTAGAGTCAATTCAGAAGACATATATACATACTATTTATATTAATGTGATATGTATGGTATTTAAGAATATCTGAAAGGCTATAATAACTTCTAATTTTGTTAATATTCTTTAACTTGAATTATTATTATTATACTCTTTTGTATCAAATAAGATTGTATTTTCCTCCAGATCTATGCCTGAATAAAATGAATAATAGAAATCTTAAATGTATTATGAAAGTTACATTATATATAAAAATGTCAACCTATTTTGATTAAATTATTTATTGACTGATCTTTATATGCCTATAAATGCTTGTTTGTGATCTCAGATAACTTTAATATTTTATCATGTGTACTTCCAGAATATTTGATAATTAAGTTAACCAACTGTATTTATTACATCTGCCTCAGCATCCTCAAGAGTATGAACCACTATTCCCTTCCTCCTCTCCTCCCCCCCCCCTCCCCTCCCCTCCCCTTCCCTCCCCTCCCCTCCCTTCCCTCCCTTCCCCTCCCCTCCTCTCCCCTCCCTTCCCCTCTCCTCCCCTCCCCTCCCTTCCCCTCTCCCCTCCCTTCCCCTCTCCTCCCCTCCCCTCCCTTCCCCTCTCCCCTCTCTTCCCCTCTCCCCTCTCCTCCCTTCCCCTCTCCCCTCCCCTCCCCTCCCTTCCCCTCTCCTCCCCTCCCCTCCCCTCCCCTGCCCTCCCTTCCCCTCTCCCCTCCCCTCCCCTCCCCCCTCTTCCCCTCTCCCCTCCCCTCCCCTCCCTTCCCCTCTCCCCTCCCCTCCCCTTCCCTCCCCTCCCCTCCCTTCCCCTTCCCTCTCCCTTCCCCTCTCCTCCTCTCCCCTCCTTGTTTTACCCCTCCTCTCCTCTCTTTACTTTCCACCCTCTTCTCTCTTCATCTCTTTGTGCCCTTCTCTGGGAAACAATCCTCTCCTGAACTTTTTCTTTTCTTGTCCACTGTACTTAAATCTGTATTGAGGATATTCTGAAATATACTTGAACATTTTTTCTTAATTAGAATTGTTTATTTTTCAAATATCTTCTTTTTTCTTTTTTCTTTTTTAATTATATCTGTGTTTTAATTTTACACATCAGCCTTGGGTTCTCCTGTCCTCCCCACTCCCGCCCCTGCCCCTGCCTTCCCCCCAGCTGCTCCCCTCCATTCCCATCTCTTCCAGGTCCAAGACTACCCTGGGGATTCAGCTTCACCTAGTAGATTCAGGACAGGCAGGTCCAGTCCCCTCCTTCCAGGCTGAGCAAAGTGTCCCTGCATAAATTCTACCAAAGTGAGAATACTTTGAGATCAAGATTCATGGGTCTTACTCCTATTTCTAGTCTCTGAACACTTAGTGTTTACAATACCTGCAGGGCTATGGTTGTAATATTCTACTACATAAAGCCCAAAGGATGATTAAGTCTGTTATAGAAAATTATATTTACTCATAACTTATTTGTATCCTCCTGTTTAATTTCAGTCATATTAGATTAATGGCAATGCCATCTAAAATGGAAATCCCATACCAAGTTTAGAATTGTTTAGGAAATACAGCCAAAATCATTTTATATATTATATATTCATAAAATATCCTATATTTATAAATTATATAATATATAATATATAAATATATATGAGTGTAGGAGAAAGAAAGAAAAGAAGGGAGAGAGGAAATAAAGGAACAGATCAGTGCTCCACAATCTTGATTGTACAGAGGCTTTTAAAGTACATACAGCTATATAAAATACATGTGTCATATATTTGTTGGACTTACTTTTACATATACTGGCATTTTATCATTTGTGTAAGTCTATATTATATGCAGAGACAAACATAATTTTAACTTAACATAAATCAATGTTATATCCATTATTTCCTTTATATGCTTTTAAATACTAAGCAATATAAATTTGTATATTTTATGAAATTATAATTAAAATAAGATTCATATCTCAAGAATTATTTCAAAATTTTACCCTTAATTTTCTCAAAGAAAATCTACAGGTAGTAAATGGGCAAATACAATTTAGGAGTTTAGTTTTTAAAGTTACTCTTGGGAAATAAACAGTACCAGGAACTTGCATGCTTCTATCTGGCCATTACTTTACTCTGTTTTCTCCTACACATGAGGTCTTTCATATGCTGTTTCTATCAACTTCTCACCCTCTCTGTGACTTAAAGAGATCAAGTATACAGATTCTCTTGTCATGCACTGAATATTTTAACAAAAGTTGAAATCACATAGTCTCAATTTAACATCCTCTGAGGAGGTAACTTACTTTCTTAATATGGTCCAATTGTTCACTGTAGATCCTAAAAACTAGTAGCTTAGAACTCTAATAATAGAACACTTACAGAAGAAGATGAAATTCATACATGGAAGACAGTTATGAAGAAGGTCAATTCTAGTCATTCACTGCTTATAATTCTTTAAAATTTTAAGTGTATTTTATTGTTAACATACAAATTTATTATAATGAAACTGAAAAAAAAATACTACTATGTGTCCTCAACTTCATAGTCTTTGGACATATAGAGTAGTGTTATAATTTGAATTGTCTTTATAACCAAAGGTACTGAAATTAGTACCTGTGGATGTTATGACATCAAAATAGAGTCACTGCAAAAAGTTATTTCAATGGGTTTTGATTAACATAAATGAGTTCTAATGAGAATGGATACTTTGGATAATAAAATGTATAGTTACATAATATAAAAATATGAAACTTACAATGTGAAAATATGAAGGCAAAATTTGGTCTTTTAATCAACTAATGAAAAAATTGCCAGGCAAACATTCTGAGCTAAGGAAAAATATTGATTAGATTGTACATCATTCCTGTTGCAAATACCTATTGGTACCGTCTCATTGATTTGGGGCTAACTTTCACAAACTCTCATATAATGAAACTCCTAGGGTCAGAGCCAGAAAGTTGAGAGTGCTTTATTGTATAAGTTCTGGAATGCACAAAATAAAAATATGTACTCACTCCCAACACTCATACAAAAATACACATTTGCCAACTGTGTTAGATACAATACCTTATCTTTTTATGTAAATTCACTACTTGCAAAAATTGAATAAAGTCATCTGAATTCAACAATAAATATATGCACAATTTTTTGCACTGTTTCATAGTGTTATGTATGTGTCACCAACAGATAGATGGATTGTTGTGAAAAAGAACAAGTGCTGGGTGCCAAATTACAATTTCAAAGAAATTCTGTCATTCTAAGTCAACTGTATGCAAGAAAAATTTCATTCTAGGAAATATTTTTGGTTTCCCATAAGCAAATGGATAGTCTATGACCCCTACAGTTATGGACAATACTAACTCAACTTAGTGGGTTAACAGAAGAAATAAGGGGGGTATTAGAGGAGTTAGATGAAGTATAGGGAATATATATGATCACATCTCATTGAATACATGTATATAATTTCAATAATTAAAAAAGACATAATTACCTATGTTCTCAGCAATTTGTATTTAGAGAGGAAGAGAGAGATTGGATAACTGACCTACACTTTGTCCATGAACACACAACATACCACACTAGCAACATGTTTTTTCACGTTAGGGATAAAGAAATTGGGTTGACCATCCAACCTTTTCTCAAATATTCCACATATTATGGACTGAGGATTCATATATTAAAAACAGAATTCCTCCTATAGACATAATTTTTCATCCATCCATTCTGACCACTAGAAAATCCTGTTTATATTCATGCTTCATAAAATGTTATACAGAGTGGGGTCAATACTGATTTTAGCTCTGTTTTCTCTCATTGTGTGATTTGGTTAGAGAATCTACACATTGTAATAGGAATTTTCATAAATGCCATTCTTATTATTTTTCATATTTTTATTATTTGCACCATTATTTTTTACTTTAAAAAGTTTCTAAAGAAATATGTGGCAACATTTTTATTCATGCCACAATCCAGTTAAAAAGGAAAATATTAGATTTTATTGTTCTAAATGTTCTGCATTTTTGTTATCCTTTGATCAATGATAATACATTTATCCTTCTTATATTAAACAAGCATTTGATAAATATCTCTAATTAACTTCTGTGGTATTCAACATTGCAGTCAATCCTGGAGATGGTAAATTGAATAGAGTAGCACTATATTTCAGGAGCTGACATTAGAATAATCAAAACACATGTACTACATTCTCATTATTTGAAGCTGTTACATTCTGTAGAGTGGTGATGAACAACAAATTAGCAAATCACTGTTTCTGAGGGAAACAAGTGGAACAAAACAGACCCCCAGAAGACACATAGTTATGAATGAGAGCAGAAACAATCAGGCAGATATCAACTGGAAACGCACTCATTGCATAAGTAAAACTTTTTACCATCTTGTGATGTCTAAAAATGACCCATGCAAATACTATGACTAATGTAATGAGTTTAGGGTTGAACATGCATCTAAATCCAGAGTTCCAATGAGAATGAGAAATGGCTGTGTATAAATGGATGAGAAAATTCTATGGCATCATTAAGACTGAATAACCTTGTTGGGCTGGAACAGGGAAGCCAAGAAATAACTATGTCTGCGGAATTTGGAGAAAATTCTATACTGGATATGATGACAAGGACAAGTTCTGTTAATGACAAAGCATGCTTCCTGTCTTAAAGAAAATAAAACTTGTCAACTTCCTAGCTCCTAGTGGAATGTTTTCTGCTTTGGAAAATTATGTCAACTCAAAACTTATACATTTACTGTTTTATCTGTAGTACTTTTACGTGCACTAAATTTGTAAGTAGGGCATTTCAATAAGTAATTGGCTTGATATGAGGGTAGTAAGGTGCTTCTACCCAATCTTATTGATGGTATTCTATATAGAAGAGATTAAAATCCAGAAAACCTCCAGCCTGTGTCCTCTGAGAAGAACATGTGATAGCCCAATGAGAATATGGACATTTCAAGTCAAGGACAGATGCCTTAGAAGAAGCACTGTCAGTCAATACCTTAATTTTGAGATTCCAGACCAACGAAATAACTCAATTTTGCTGTTTAATGAACTCAATATTTCATTATTGTAGAACTTGATAACTAAGACAACCTCTGTAAATATATTTTGCTTTTTTTATAATCTATGTTTTTTAGCATTAACAGGTCTTGAGTACCATAAGTTTTTAGTTTCAAATGTTTACTTATTTATTAACAATCTCATCTTTCTTATTATACTATAAAATTCAAAGGCCAGAACCTTTATCTTCTCATATCTTTCTGACTTTCTATAGTACCTTTGTAAATGTTTTGTGAGAAGTGTTAGAAATTTTAAGACTAACTATACCTATAAAATATTTTTTTGGGATTTAAGCCAATTATATAACATAAACAAAATAAATGTTTTATTTTCCCTGAAAATAATGGTATTTTAAAGAAGGCAGCATATTAATACCAAACCTGAAAAGTTTCTCAGAAAAACTAACTGATACCCAGATTTAAATTAGTAAACTCAGCAAAGGTATAATTGTTTACAGTAAATTAAATATTGACTGGTATAACAGCCATTTTTCCTTTCCAAAAGAAAACCTCTGGCCATACTCACAGCACCTGTGAGAGATCACTCTTACACAGGTCTGGACTCACTGGGAGGAAATATTAATGGCTTCTTTCTATGAGCTCCTGTAACAACCTTTCCCTGCTCCATGACATCTTTCACTAAGCTGTATTTGATCTATCTTAGTTCAAATTTCAGTGTTTTATGGGAGAAAACAACACCTTGCTTACCATGCTGTACAAGCTCCAGGATGTGCTTGTTACTCTGTAGGATTTTAAAGAATCAATGTGTATTACAAAATAAAAATCTTAGTGCCAGGCATTGGATAACTCCATTCAAGTTATTCTTCAGGGAAAAGCCAGAAGCACTTGGGACAAAACTAGGTGTCACAGTTCCTGGCTACCTGCTCTATATAGATGGTATGACCCTACTGCTAAATATTCTACTTGATTTGGATGCAGATTACAGAGAAATCAACCTCAGATGACAAGGAAGATATCTTCCTATTTGTTAGATTAGATTGTGTCTTAGTTAAGATTTTTATTGCTATGAAGAGACACTCTGATCATTGGAGGGGATCATGGCAGTGTCCAGGCAGTCATTGTGTTGGCTTCATATTTATCAGAAGGCAACAGGAAGAGGATACTGGACATTATTGTGAGCATAGGAAACTGCTAAGCCTGCTGCCACAGAGATACATTTCCTCCAACAAGGCCATACCAACTACAACAAAGCCACACCTCCTAATAGTGTCATTCCCTAAGAACTTATGGGGGACAATTACATTCAAATTATCACATTCCACTCCCATGACCCCATAAAATTGTAGCCATATCACAGTGCAAAATGCATTTAGTCCAACTTCCAAAGTCCCCATAGTCTATCTATATCTATCATAGTCTCAACAATGTTTAAAACTTCTAATTTTAAAGTCTCTTCTGAAATTCATGCAATCTCTTAACTGTAATTAATCCCCTATAAAAATCAAAATCAAAAAGCAGATCACATATTTCCAACATATAATGGCACAGGATATACATTAGCATTCTAAAACATAGGGAAGGGAGAATAGTGAGGAAACACTGGACCAAAGCAAAATCAAAACCAGCTGGGCAAACTCCAAACTCTGCATCTCTATTTCTGATGTCAAAATGCTCTCTACATCTCCAACTCCATTCAACTTTGTTGGCTACAACACACTTCATGTTCTTGGGTTCCATTCCCTATTAGTAGCTCTTCTCAGCAGGCATCCCACAACTCTGGTGTCTCTAACATCTTGGGGTCTTGAAGGCAATTCAGGCTTCAACTTCACAGTTTCACACAATGGCCTCTCTAGGCCCCTGACACATGACTGGCCTCGGTGGCTTTCTTTACTCTTGAGGACAAATTTCATAACCCAATTCTATCTGTAACTCTAAAGCCAGAACTACATGGCTGATGCTGCCAAATTCTGCTGTTTGCATGAGTGGGAACATGGAACCCTTATTCAATTACATCTTCCCTTGTTCAATTGCACCTTCACCAGCTTTCTGGTTTTGATTGTTACTTTCGCTATTCAAGCTTGCCTATCCTCGAACTTGTTCTGTAGAGCATGCTGGCGTGGTGATATATGTTGTGTACCCCAATAAAGCTTACTGGGGATCAGAAGACAGTACCAGCCACTAAATTAGATAAACAACTTTTAATCCTATTACTCAGGAGGCAGAGATCATCTGTCTGGATCTCTGTGAGTTCAAGGCCACACTGGGCCACATGGGAGAAACAGAACCAGGCAGTGTTGCCTCACACATTTAATGCCAGCACGTAGTGTGGCAGGCCACAGAAAGGTCTATAAGGTGTGATGAAGCAGGAACTTGCTCTCTTTAGACTGAGAATTTCAAAGAGGTAAGACCTTGTGGCTGGCTTGCTCTGCTTCTCTGATCTTTCAGGTTTCATACCAGTATCTGGTTCCAGGTTTTCTGTTAATAAGACCATTTATCAATTCATGTTACATGTTGGCTTCAAAATCAGAGATCCAATAGCCTCTGCCTTCCCAGTGCTG
Organism: Onychomys torridus; assembly: GCF_903995425.1. Taxonomy (NCBI): domain Eukaryota; kingdom Metazoa; phylum Chordata; class Mammalia; order Rodentia; family Cricetidae; genus Onychomys; species Onychomys torridus. The sequence goes on from NC_050448.1 coordinate 125,892,421, forward strand.
GAGTTAAAGGCATGTACCACCACAGCTGGCTCTAAACTTTTCTTTAATTCCTTTTCACAAATTGGAAACTTAGCTTGGTGAGATATAGCCCTGAGGTCACCACTCCATTTATTCCATTTCTTAATCCATTTATCTGCTTGAACAATTTAGCTCCACCCAACTGTCTGGTAGTCTTTTTCTCTTCAAAATTTACATTTTGTAGTTTACCCTGCTCTGCTTGCTCCTTTTCTTTTCTTTTTTTTTCTTTACTCCTTTTCATTATAACTCTTCACTAGAGTTACCACTAGTAACCACATGACAAAGTATATACTAGGCTGTTTTGAGATTTCTCCTGTCAATGGAATTAATCCAAATCTCTTCACTTTGGCTTCAGGAAGACTCTTCAGGCAAGGGCAAAAGGCAACCACATTCTTCACCAAAATGTCACAAGAATGATTTCTAGGCATATTAAAATTCTTCTGTTATGAAACCTCCTGAGTAACCCCCTCCCCACAGTTCAAATAACTCTCAGTACCACTGTCTTCCATGCTCCAACTAGTGTGGTCCATGAAGCAGTGCTTAAAGCATCCCACTGCTTTCCTAACCCAAAGTACCAAAGTTCAAATTCCTATCACAACAATCCCCTAGTTCCTGCTACTAGCTTCTGTCTTAGTGAGGGTTTCTATTGCTGTGGAAGAGACAACATGACCAAGGCAACTCTTCTAAAGGACATTTAATTGAGTAGGTACCTTACAATTCAGAGGTTTAGTCCATAGTCATCATGGCAGGGAACATAGCAGTGTGCAGGCATACAATGTGTTTGCTATATCTTGATTAGAAGGCAACAGGAAGTGGACTTAGACACTGGGCAGTATCTTCAGCATAGGAAACCTCAAAGTTTGATGCTACAGGGACATTTGTCCTCCAATAAGGCCATACCTACTCCAACAAAGCCTTATTTCCAAAGAGTGCCACTCCGTATGAGCTTATGGGGGCCAATTACAATCAAACTACCACAGATAGTGTCTGAAGGTGATGTATAGGATGTTGGTGAAGAGAAGACATCAGCGTATTGACTCAGTGCTGGAAATACCATAGTAAAATACCTCTCTGTTGGGAATGACATGCCCAGGGACAATAATGGCACAGTAGATATTGCTATATACAACCTCTCTCTCATTATGTCTGAGGACTTCTCAACAGAAGAGATTTCATAAATACCTGTCTGAAACCCCATAACTGTAAATATTATAGGCACTAGGGTGAACATATTCTTTTTGTTGTGTCAAACTGCCATCTCGATGATGTTCATAGTTGTATACTTATGTTGCATTCAATCTTTTTGTAGTAGGTAGTGGTTAATGCAGAGACTCATATCTGGTTAAAATGACCAATAAAAGTAAATGAGTGTTCAAGTGTAAATAAATCACCTATATAAACCTTTCCTCATGTACATCTGAGGAATCGTCATGGAAGAGTAGGTTAAAAAAATGTAGGAGCTAACAAATATGAGAGCTATGAAATACAGACCTATCTATATGTCATAGTTGTTAGGCATATTGACTTATAGGACCTGTGGATGCCTGCACTAGACAAACACAAGATCATGCCTGTCAAAATTCCAGCACAAATGGGGAATGGCATCAGAGGCCCACACTCGGTAGATGAGGCAATAGCAGTTGATGATTTATGAAGGAATGGCCACTCTCTTTGGAAGTTTAGTTGCTTGTAAGTTTCCCATGCTTAAACAGATTGCCCCACATGCAGGTGTATATGAGCAGCACTAATTTGAATCAAGGATTTATTAACAGCAACAACAAAATTCTCCTGATGAGGAGAAGGAGAAGGGATTGTAGGAAACAAGGGGGTCAGGAACATCTCATGAAAACTCACAGAAACCACTAGCCTGTTAGACACTAAGTTGAGAGGGTAAATAAGTAGGCTGAGAAGTAGAGAAAGGAGTCAGAGGGACTAAATGGTTAACAGATGGTCACAATACATGTTTCAAATTTATTGGAGTCCCCAGCACCCAAGGCTGTCTCCCATGCACTCCGGCCCTGCCCCCAGGATTCCCCCACCCCATGTGCTCTGCCTCTCTACCCTTTTTCCAGGAACCAGGTGCTAGCCCTCAGAGAATACATCCTGACTAAGGCTGGAGTCAAAGGCAGCAGGACTGAGTGAGGCAGAGAGGAGAAAAACAGTTTTCAAGAATAGGGGCTCCACCAGATAATGTAAAGATCCCCTTTTCCAGTCATCTCTCTAAGTATTGTTTCTCTCCACCCACCCTCCAACCCAATCCCTCAATTTCTCATGTCTACCCACTGCAGTCCAACCAGGATATCTTCCCTATTTCCTCTACCCAGAGAGATCCATGAATCCCCTCTTGGGTCTTCTTTGTTACCTATCCTCTCTAGTTCTATGGATTGTATTCTGGTTATGATTTACTATACAGTTAATATTCACTAATGAGTGAGAACATATCATGTTCATGGTTGTTTTTCTGGATCTGGGTTACCTCATTCAGGATGATTTTTTTCTAGTTTAATGCTTTCACCTTCCAATTTCCTGATGTCATTGTTCATTGTTTATAACAGCTGAGTAACAAGTGATTGTGTAAATGTGTCACTTTTTTTTTATCCATTCTTCAGTTGAGGTGCTTCTAGGGAAACTTCCATGAGTCTACAAGGATGTCCCCAGCTAAGATGCCTTGAAGCAGGGGATGCACAGCCTGAACAGGCTATCCCCATCATAGGATTGGTGACTATCCTGGTTGTCATCTGAGAGCATTCATCCAGTGACTGCTGGAGGCAGATTCAGAGACCCACTCCAAACTTCAGCCTCAAGAGTCCTGATGAAGAGAAGGAGAAGGGATTGTAGGAAACAAGGGGGTCAGGAACATCTCAGGAAGACTCACAGAAACCACTAGCCTGTCTTATGAGGACTCACAGAGTCTGAACCAACAACCAAGGAGTCTGCATGGGACCAACCTGAGTCCTTTGTATATATGTGTAGCTTAGTCTCTGTGTGGGACTGTAGTTAGAGTTTTCCTGCCTGGTCTACAGTCAGGACAAATCTCTCTCATCAGCCAGGCCCATAGACACTCAGACCCAACCAAGTAAACATACAGAAACTTATATTGTTTACAAACTGTATGGCCATGGCAGGCTATTTGTTATCTATTTCTTTTATCTTAAATTAACCCATTTTTATTAATCCATAAATTGTCATGTGGCTCATGGCTTACCAATGCCTTACATCTTCCTTCTCATGGTGTCTGGCGGCTGGCAGCTTCTCTCTCTGTCTTTACCTTCCATTTCCCAGAATTCTCTTTTCTGTTTGTCCCATCTATCTTTTTGTCTGGCTACTGGCCAACCAGTGTTTTATTTTAACCAATCAGAGCAACATATTTGATATACTTGAACAAAGTGTTGTGGATATCACTCTGTATAAATAAAATGCTGTTTGGCCAGTGGCCAGGCAGGAAGTATAGGCGGGACAAGAGAAAAGAGAATTCTGGGAAGTAAAGGCTGGGGCGGAGAGATGCTGTGAGCCACCATCATGACAAAAAAGATGTAAGGTAATGGTAAGCCACAAGCCACATGGCAACTTATAGATTAATAGAAATGGGTTAATTTAAGACAGAAGAAACAGATAACAAGAATCCTGCCATGGCCATACAGTTTGTAAACAATGTAAGTTTCTATATGTTTACTTGGTTGGTTCTGAGCGTCTATGGGCCTGGCAGGTGAGAGAGATTTGTCCTGGTTGTGGGCCAGACATTAAAACTCTAACTACATGGGACTTACTGCAATGGGAGAAGGGTCTGTCTCCCCAGTGCTTTGACTGGCCCTTGGGAATCTATTCCACTTGCTGGATTGCCTTTTCCAGCCTGAGCATAGGGGAGGTGTTTGGTCTTATAACAGCTTGATAGGCCATGCTTTCCTGCCATGTGAGGCCTGCCCCTTTCTGAGCAATTATGGAGGAGGGATGGATTGGGGGGCAGAGGGGAGGAGGTAGGAGGAGGAGAAGAGGGAGGGAAGGCTGCAGTAGGATGTAAAATTAAATAAATTAATAAAAGTACAGTTCACACACACCACCACCACCACCACCACCACCAACAACAACAACAACACCAACACCAACAACAAAAGAATAGAGACTCTAGAGGTGGACCAGTGATTAAGAGCACTAGGTGCTCCTGCAAGGGAACTGGGTTTGATTCCCAGCACTCATGGTAGTTTACAACAATTTGTGATTCAGTATCATCTTCTGTCCTCCAGGGGCACCAATCATGAACATGATGCACATATATGCTGTCAAAACACTCACACATAAAGTAAAAGATCAAATGCAATGGAAAATCAATAATTTTCAAGAATAAATAAAATATTTAAAGTGCTACTGCTGTGTTTTAAACGGTGTTGATCCTTTAGATACTTCTGTTTTATAACCACAGACGACTGCTACCATCAGCCTTAAAGAAACTTCTGTCTGAGTAGTAAATAGTTAATGCAGAAAATCACACCTGGTCACACTGCTGAGAGCAATGTGAGTGTCTGAAGGGCGACATCTGTATCATACCCTCTGTGGCTCACAGAACTTTACAAACTAGGGGGAAGGAAGAATACAATAGCCAGAGAATGCGGAGAAATTCTATGAAACTCTGTCTTATTGACACAACATAGATATTGTGTTTAGGAACCCATACAGAACTCATGTGGTTATTTACACAGATCTGTCTTGTGAAAATAATGGTTTTTAGAAGTGGGAATTATGAAGCCACAGCCCTCCCTGAGAAGCTGTGTTAGCAATTAATAATTTCTTAAAGAGAGGAATCATTTACTTCAGTGGTACACCAGGAAGTTCCCTATGCTCCAAATAATAACTCCTTACTGATTTTGTGTAAAATTTAGTGAGTCATAAAAGAATGAAAAGAAAAGAAGATGTGACTGTGGAGGGATTTGTGAGTATGAAGATTCCCTTAGTAATGGGAAGGAGAACATTTGTGTGTGTGTGTGTGTGTGTGTGTGTGTGTGTGTGTGTGTGTGTGACCAAAACACACATATTCATATATGAAATTATTAAAGAATAAAAAAGAAAATTTCCAGCCTAGTACCAATATCTTTGTTCTCTATGTGGAAAGAAGTAGTCCATCATCTAAATTTTCACGTTCTTTTTATATTCTGCACCCATTTTGATACTTATCATTATTTGGATAAGATATCTGGTGGTTTTGAGCCATTTGTTTTAAGGTGCTCTTATTTATAAATGTTAAGTAAGTATTGGTTTGGTTTAAATAGTAAGGCAACTCCATGTAGTTAAAAGGGAGGTTTATTTTGTGGGGTAACTTACAAGTGAAGGGATAGGTAACAGGGTCTGGGAAAGGTGTGGTGCAGTCCGGCAGTGTTCTCTGGAGAACTCTGTTCAGTCTACCTCCAGCATCCAGGGTCCAGGAACAAAGAGAGCTCACCCATCTGGATCTCGGGTCTTCAGGGGTCTTCTTTTGGCTCTGCCTTGTAGGCATGACAGTTCCTGAAGCCTCAAAGTGGGTGGTACTTCCAGGTCAAAGCTGGAATGGCTACCCACTACAAGTAAGTAATGTGAGAACAATTTCAGAAAGTCACACAGATGGCTCTTATAATAGAAGCAAGTATTGTGTTCAAAACAGATGATAGGCTTACAGGCTTCTTGAAGAAATCTCTTCAGAATTTTCTATAAGTGACCTAGCAGCAATTATTTACCCGATACATGTGGTTTTGAGTGTTTCTGTGGCATGACCTGCTTCAATTGAAGAAGTCACCCTACAGAGACACTTATCATCACAACTGTCCTATTTTCTTCTTTGCTGGGGATTTAAAACCTCACCACAAATACATCCCAGGAATCCCACTGTGGCTTACATCCTATGCTCTCTGCTATGTTCCTCTGACATTCTGAACAAGACCAATCCATCAATTTCTTCCAACAGGAACTGAGTGGCCATGACATCACCATCAAGCATAGCCCTGTTCTAGAAAACCAACTGAGCTTGACCAAAATGAGCAGCAATTTATTTTCAACCAGGGAGACTCAGTCTCAGTAGAGTTTTAAGTATCAGATACTTCTGCTGATGTAGGTCCAGGACTGCCTATGCAAGGCTAAGAAGGGAGGGAAGAGGCAGAGCGATGTACTCACATTCAATAAATCACCCCAGCATTCCAGGTGGAATTCTTTGCTGCAAATGAGGAGACCATTGTATTTACAAGCAAAAAGGTAAAACTGGATTTGTTTATTACTTTTTTAAATTCAGGTTCCAGAGAACTGACAGATAATGAATACATAGACGGAAAACAGAATAATTCTGGGAATAAGAAAATCCAATGAACTTGTAGCCAATTCTTCATTTCTGTGGACTCCATATTTCTTTCTTTTTCTGATGCTTAGGGACAACATCAGAAGTTTTATTTGTGTGTGTGTATGTTATGTCTGTTTGATTATGTGTGTGTTTCTGTGTGGTGTGTGTACATATGGAGACCAGAGATTGGCATGAAGCATCTTCCACTATCACTTTCTACATTATTTTTGTGACAGGGTCTCTTACTGAGCACATAACTGATCTGTTGGCTAGATTGGCTGGTCACCAAGTTCTGGGGTTCCAAATAGTTCTATACCAACCAGCAGTGTGGTTAGAGAAGTGTGTAGCCATGCATGCCTGGACTTTATTTTGGAGATCCAAATTCAGATTCTTATTCATGCAGGGCAAGCACATTGCCCACTGTAACACTCTCCTGCCTAGAGTTCATGTTTCTGATGGAAAATCCATTCACACTTTTACAAGTACTGATTTGTTTTAAATGGACTGCTTTGCAGGATGTTTATGAAGGAAATTGTCTCTTCATTATTTCACTACATATTCTTTCTACATGCAGCCTCCATATGAAGTAGCAAGGTCTTATCATGTTCTCGATATGTATCTGCAATTGGAGTCTCTCTTAGCACTTGCAGTTGTAGTAGCTGGCCTTAATAACCTCCTCAGGCAAAATAATGGGTATGAATATTACATTTTCCAGGAAAAATTGAAATGGGCACAGTACTAATTATAATGTTTTACAATTCTTATTTCTATATTTTTCATTAGAACAATATCTATAAAACAATTTGTGCACATACAAAAGAAAATATTACTAGAACATTAGATTGCAGAGGTATATGTAGCTAGCTAAACTTATTTACCTCTGGTCTTTTATTATAACTTGAATACAAATTTATTTAAAATAAGGTATTTATTTTCAACTACATGCTTCACTTGGTGATTTGAAGAGAAGCAAAACTATTCCAACATAATTAAGGGGAATAACATAGCAGTTCCATTATGAGTGCATCTCAAAGCAAAATTAAGCAACACAGAGTGAAATGGTTAAGAAAGATTTCAAGACAGGAGCATGAAATTAAAGGACATCTTTTAGTGCTGGTAGGGAAAATTGGCAGTATATTCCATGGAGTGGAATGATGTAAGTAAATGTGCATTCAGTTGGAGTATACATCATACAAAATTTAGGGATGTTTCTAAAACCCCAGAATCAAATGTTTCTCAAAGATAGCTAAAGCTGTCCTCTGGTAAGGTTGTTAGTGAAAACATAGTGGATTTTAATCTGTAGCTCTTTGGAGGTGGATTCCCCAAGTTGCTTGGTTTTCATGTATGAAACATCAGGAAATCCTCTGTTATACCACTTTCACTGCTCATTTTAAGCATAGAGGATCATTTAAAAAAATGATCATTCTGTCCTTGGTGAGAGACAAAATATGAGTCAATCAGGCCTTCATTAGACTCCTAAAACCAAGTTGCTTCTGATCTTCAAGCTCTGATGTTTATTTTTTTGTTATTTGTTTTTAAATTCCAACTCTTGAGAAAGGCGAAATCAAGACAAGTTTAGATGGTAGTGTATACAGCGTGTAATTTTATAGCAATAAATTTCTCAATAAATTCCCATTGCCATAAATTAATGGTGATATTTTCTATTATAAATTAAATAAAGAACACAAATCTTTATGTAAAAACATTGACAATAATGTAATTACAGGTTCAGTTAAAGACATACAGATTCACACTATAAATAGAAATTCTGAATATATAGGGATACATTAAAGTAGTTGGAAATTCTCAGCAAGTATCTTCCTGCTTTATGGAAAGAGAGGCAAATAAATGGGAAATTCTGTGGCACACAGACCATAGTATGATATGGAAGAAATATATCAGCCAGATATGGAGCTCACACAGAGTCAGAGAAGGCTTTTCTGAAAATAAGATATGACACTATGATGGCTTGCTTGGGTGGCTATAACAGATTAAAGCCATAAGGCTTTACACAAAAGAAAATCATTCTAGACATTCAAAAACAAAGTCCCCAAAGTGTCATGTTGCTTATTAATGTTTGAGGGATAAAAATGTCTTCACTTCCTTTTCTGTATTCTACTGATGCACAGCAATTCTTTGCCTTTCTTGTTTTGTGTTAGTTTTGTTCCAATGTCTTCTCATGTTCTTCTTAAACCTTCTATGGATATGAACATGTCACTGGATTTAGCTTATACTCATTATCTAGTAATACTGGTTATAATTAATTGCTAAAAGTTACTATTATAAGGTTCTGTATAGAGCACACACAATGCACTCTATCAGTCTTCAAGCTCAAGTGAATGTGGATCTGACAAAGAAAGTTTGGTTGCATGACATATCCACAGATATATGAACATATCTCATAGACATGAGTAACAACAGACCAAAGAAATTACTATACTCATAACCACCTTGATGAACCAAATTTTAATTGGGACTTCATGCATGATTATGTTTGAGGTTCTGCTAGGAATAAGAGTGATTCGAGGGTAGCTACAGAATTGAATACGCCACTTCAGATGATGAGAGCTCAGAAAATCTGTATCCTGAAAATCCCTGTACACCGTGGTTGCAGTTCTACTGAAGATATTTCTCTAATTCATCAACTGTTCACTGCTCATCCAGTTTTGAAGAGTAGCATTGCAAGTCTTGGAAATTTAGAGCACTGTGAGTCCTGTAATTTTCATGGAAATCCTAAGTCTTGCATGTTTTCAGGATGTCCTGAATCTTATTAATCTTCCACATTTCTTTAGGTGGGAATATTTCAATTCAGAGGAAGGAACCACAGCATAGTACTAATGTGCTCTTTGTTAATATTATGAGTAAGACCACATTAGAGACTTGTGGATCATTCTTTGTAGAAGCAGCATTCTGGATGTGGCATCTTGAAGACATCAGTTAGTTACCTTATATTTAACAAAGAAGACAATGTGTTCCTCCCTTTTCCAAATCAGAAATGCCAAGATTAATGCCAGTTTGATTCTTTTACTCTTACAGTAGCGTTTACCAGAAAGTAGGCTTAAGGAAGACTTGTAGACAGTAATCATAAGAATTAAAGCCCACACATAGAAAATGATGGAAGCTCATGTGCGTTACGTATTTGTCTTCATTCACACTTCACTCTTTCATTAGAGAAAAGTATCCATAATTCCAGAAAATAAGAAAGAAGAGTGGTATTTCTTTTCTAGGTTTAGCTGCATCTTAGACCAACCTTGCCAGACAGAAACTGCCATAGAATCCCCTATACTTATTGAAAGCTCAATCAGAAATTACTGGGTTTTTCACTTTGTTCTGAAAAACTACTGACATCTTTCTTAAAAATAAGTACTTATATTTTTCATTGCCTTTATTCTGAAAGCTAATCATATCCTTGTTCTCTTTTGGCTACATACACCACTGGGTGAAAAAATATAGGAAGAGCAACAAGGGAAGACATGTGCAGTTAGAGCACCCTTGAATGAAGAGCAGGCACTTTCTCTGCAGAATGTTTCCTTCACTACTTTATTAAATGATTTACAAACTTTGGTTCAATCCATGCTGTCATCACTTAAGTTTTCCTGACTTGTTACATTCCTGGCTTTTTACTAGACATAGGATAGCCAAGTAGGGAAAAAGCAAAGAAGTGTTGTGGTTGCTTCTGGGAGCCCTGGCATGCAGGCAATAAATATTAGCTAGTTTATCTGAATATAAAGCAGGATTAAATCAACCAAGTTGGTAAAGCAGAATTTTAAGTGGAACATTGTTCAAGTGATATATGAAAATTGCTTCCAACAAGATTCCTTACATTTCTTTATTTATAATTAATATCATCTTATTCTAATATTTAGATGCATTTCAGACCAGGTACTTCCCAAACATTTTAAAATATTTTAATTACTTATATTGACATTTGGTAAGATTACTTGTGCAAAAGATTGCTAACATCTTCTTGGAAAATAATTAAATGTTAAATACAACTACAAAATAAAAAGACAAATACTTTCTGAACCAGTAACTAGATCAAAGAAGAATGGTATTTTTAAAAGGAATGGAAATATTTTTTTATTTATTTTAAGGTGCTATTATTAATTAACAGGGTCTTAGCAGATTTCAAACTGGAATACTTAGCTAAAAATGACCTCAAATTTCTGGTCTTCCTTTTTCCTTTTCCTTCCTTCCTTCCTTCCTTCCTTCCTTCCTTCCTTCCTTCCTTCCTTCCTTCCTTCCTTGTCTCCCTTCCTTCCTCCCTCCCTTCCTCCCTTCCTCCCTCCCTTCCTCCTTCCTTCCTTCCTTCCTTCTTTCTTTCTTTGAGCGCTGGGTTCAAAGGGTGTGTGTTACCATTTGGCTCACTGGGATTATAGGTGTGTTATGTTTCTGTCTCATTATGCAAACATAGACTTGTCATGGCCTCTCAGAGTTGTTGACATAATTAAGTAAGATGATATACTTACAAAATTCATAGGCCTTAAAGTCATATAAATTTTAATTTGTCATTTAATGGGTCCCCATTTCACTCTTCTGCTTTTTGACCATTTATGGTTGGCAACATTCTATAACTAAACATCATTTCTCTTGGGATCCTAGTGTCACGTTGGATCAACTTTCAGAATGTCAGTAACTATGAGTATGGAATATGTTATTTAGTATACCTAAGGCTCATACATTTTCATTTTGTTTGTTCAAACCATAATCACATACTTTGGGTAGAATAGATAATGCCATTTCTTAGAAGACTGAAAGGCTGCCATTGAGACATTAAAAAAATTTTGAAAGTCACTGGCATGTTTCATAGCATAACTGAAAGCTAGTGTACATTTTCCAAATTCAAGGTCAAGTTGTTACAGCTTCCATAAGATGTCCCCTCACTTGTGTCTTTAAAGCACAAGTGGAAGCTCTTCCAAGAAGCACATGTGCAATGATGGGGCTAGAAGGTAAGTTAGCCCTACACCATGCAGTCTTGGGTAAGATTCTAAATGCATGGGTTTGCATCCAGGCCCAGAAGGTGTGTGTGTTTCTTAAGTGAGATTGTTCGGGTGTTTGGAAATCTTCTCATGTTAGTTATTTAAGATTAAACTTTTTGTGTAGGAAGACTACAATTATGAATCCAAAGCCCACACTCATTAAAGTGACAGAAGGGAGATTTTGCCACATCTTGCTCTTCTCTCACATGCTCTCTTAGCATTTATGGTTTCTCTGACCTTCAGTATATGACCCAGCATGCTCAGTTCCTGAGACACATGGCGATTTTATGCTGTACACTTTGAGGATCTACCCAAATATTTTCTAAAGTAACTATATTATTTTGATTTTCAGGATTCATGTATGATTTTTGTCAGTATTTCCACAATGTTGTCAGTTCCCATACAATGGTTGGTAATTGATATTTCTGATTTGTGTGTGTGTGTGTGTGTGTGTGTGTGTGTGTGTGTGTGTACAGCAAATCATTAGTGGTACTTAAATCTTTTTACATGTTTGTTGACTCTTTGTATATAGTCTTTGGGAATATATTATTTCATATTAATAAGCTATCTCTATCTTTTCATTATTGAATTATGGGAGTTCTGTGTGTGTTCTGCATAAATGTCCTCTATCAGAAATGTAATTTGTAAATATTTTCATTCATTAGATATTTTATATTTTTAATTTATACTATCATGTCCAGAATAAAGTACCAAACAGAAAAGAAACTGTTAGACATGTCCATTTTTATTTCAGTTCCTTTAAAAAAATGATTGCCTTATCTTGTGTTTTTTGCTCTTATATTTACATCATTAATCTATGTAGTAATTTTGATCTATGGTTTGGACAAAAGAAATAAAATCTCTCTCTTTCTTTCTCAGGTACAATTAACATAGAACAATTCCAATTTTCCAGAAGACACCAACAGTGTTTTGCATATTACAGCTCAAAAATGCATTATCTACCTGGAATGAGTTCCACAGATGTACCCTCTCACTTCATGTTGAAGCCACCCTAACTTTTCACCTCTAATTCTGACAACCTCTACAATAGCTTCGGGTTCCCCTATGCCCCCTTCCAGCTTAACTGCTGTCACAGCACTCTAGAAAATGCTGAATTATACTTACTATCATACTATATTACAAATATAATAAGAAATATGATGAACCCATGGATGAAGGAATAGATATGGGTTGACTAGAAGGGTACTGGGTATGAGAGATTCTGTCAGTATGCATTTGGGTTTGTTCTCCTGTCATGTGGATGTGTTAATGATTTAAAAGCTCTTGGTAACTACAACCCAAAGGCTTATAATCTGAGGCTTCATCATAGGCATGACTGATTTTTTTTTTTAACTCAATCTTTGGCCTCTCCTCTTTGGAGAATGTACAGTGGTATAGAAAGCACCATGAATTATCATCTCTTGCACATGGACAACAATAACTTAACTTTGTTGGTTTCAAAAACCAATAAGGACAGGAATTAGCAAGGAGGCCTGTTGAGGGTAGTATGAAAGGAATTGGAGGACGGATATGTGAGGCAAATATGAGGAACTTTTCTTGTATAAATTAGTGAAATTCTCAATGATATTGAAATTTTTAATAAACCATGCTATAGTGAACCATGCCACTAATGTAGTTGAAACATATAACATACATGGTAGTATTCTTTTATGTTATTATTAAGGTAGCAATGATATTGTGATTTTCAAAATTTTATTACTGATACTCACAATTGTAGTGGTTTCTCTGTATCATGTATTTTGGGCATCATGTTTGCTTTTGAAATAGCTGAATTTTAGCTTTGTCAATTTTTCAAAATTCTTTTTTCTCCATTTTATAATATTTTCACTCTAATAATATATTTCTTTATGATTACGTTGAGGTTCATTTCATGTTCATTTTATATTTTAAAGATTTCTTGTGATTAAATATAACATTATCAAATTGAGAATGTTTTTCTTTATTAACATAAATGTTTTTCAGTGGCGAACTTTCCTCTAAGCACTGTGTTAACTGTGCATCGCATATGTGGATATGCTGCATTTATGTGTCCAATTATTTGAAATGCTTTCATTTCATTATAGGGTTACTTTGAGACCTTGGTCTCTATGAGTATGTTGTTTAATTTATAAATAACTACACACTGTTGGTCCTTAAATGATTTTCAAATGGACCAAATGCTCGTTTCACATTAATTCTTCTTGTATGAATTGAGCAAGACTTCCGTCAGCAGTATGGTGCATTCTGTTGAGCAGTTTCGCATGCTCCAGAGTGGAATGTACTTTCTGCTGCCATTGTTGGCTGCAATCTCCTGTAGGTGTCTGCTGGGTCTAGTGGCTTATTACTCTGATCAAGGACTTCTTTTGAGTTTGTGAATTTTGTTTTACTTATGTGTATGTGTGTATGTTTCTCCACTACATATATGTGGGTAACTAGAGAGGAACCTATCAAATATCCAGGAGTATCAGCTGCTGTGGATGTGATCTGCCTGCTGTGAGTAGGAGGAACTGAACTTGGTTCTTTCATAAGATCAGTGAGTGCTGTCAATTACTGAGTCACCCCTCCAGCTCCAATCAAGGGTTTCTTATCAAAAATTCTATTTTCTATCAGTTATAGAAAATGCAATGTTATTTATAATAACTATTTTCTATGTCTAAAATATATTTAAAGACATAGACATGGTATTGTGGGCTCCTGTGTAAGTATACAATCTTTCATCAATATTGTAGGTCCTAACAGAAAACATAACTTTTTAAAATGTCCCTCTCTATATATAAATTTTTTTTTGTTTGCAATTATTTTCTTTAACATCGGTTAAACCATTTTTTCCCTCTTTTTGTGTTGCTGATTGCATTTTATAATTTGGTTTATCCTTCTACTTCCTACCTACTTGTAAATTTATTTCTATTGACTGTCCTGTATGTCCTATACACAGAATAACTTTGAATCATCTAATAACATCTGTATCTTGATTAAACATTTGATATTCTCATATTTCATATTATTACTTTGAATATTAGTTTAATATATTTGAAAATTCCGTGAATATTTGAAAATAATAGGTTTCCTATGTTCCTTCCTTTCTTAGTGAGGATTTGAAAAGTTTTTTAATGTCACTGGGTGTGACCTTCAGAATCTTAGATTTCTTATAATGGAGTTCTTTTACTCATGTCTAGATTTTTCAGGTATCTTCTTATTTTACCGTCAGTTTGAATAACAGTCTTGAAGAACATATATTCATTGACACTTGTTGTGTGTCTGTCTCTGTCTCTCCCTCTTTTTTTCTCTCTCTCCATATAAATGTCACTCTCATGTGTTGATATGTTCTGCTGCTCTTGGTCACATAACTGGCTATTAGATTCTAAAACTCCCAAGATGATTGCCAAATCCTTTTCTACTAATAACATGTGATCTAAAATCTTATACATTCTGAAGCAGTGTGAACCTCTGCAGGGACAGTGTTTTATTTTCTGAGGTGGTTCTGATACTCAAGGACTATTTGGAATGTCTCTCTCATTCTACTACAAGACTCCTTCTGCTCTGTGATGGGATTGTCAATGTGAATCTCATATTGCTTATGGCTTCCTCACCACCAACATCTGTACTATTTTCAACAATACACTTAGGGGTGGACTCATCCACACTCTGTATCAAATAAGACCTGTCCCCTTTGCATGAACTGTGCAGAACTGTATTTGTATAGCTTTTCCCTTCCTCTACATAACACACATGCCCTACAATATGGTGATGGCTACCAGACTCTCATAATTTATAGTCCACAAGAGGGTCTTGGAGTAAGAACTAAACCTCCCTTCTCAGCATCAAGATTTCTATGGTACAGTGTCATTGGGCTTGGAATTAACTGTTACAATGTAGCTACTCAGGTAGTTTCTACCTGTTAAAGTAGAGTGAAAGGGTATGCATGCTGCAGACTTTCTTGTTCTTGATAAGATATAGTAGAATTCCATAAATAATTGCACTTGCTCTGTACACCTAAAAACAATTCCTAGAGATTTTAAACAGTGGTGTGTGTGTGTGTGTGTGTGTGTGTGTGTGTGTGTGTTTTATAAAGTAACTTTCACTCATCAAAGAAAAGTTATTTTACTGGGAAGAGAATATAAAGTTACAGCTCACCTACATTTATATTTCTCTAGCTTTTTCTTTGCAAAACATTGGAGTCCAATTCTATAATTTGTACATAGAGGTTTTTAAATTTAGACAATGAATAACAAATGACTGTTAATAAAATATTTATTTGTTCCCATAAATCATAATATCTAGGAGATACTACTTAATACATTGAATTATGTTATCTAATACCATTGCTACTTCAAATTAGAAGAACAATGTTAGGGAAAATTTTTAGTCAAGGACATAAATGGAAATATAATTTAGTAATATTTTAAAAAATGCATTCTTCCATCAATACATGATGCTTTATTTTTTCAGATAATACAATATCATTTTATTCAAATACTTCACATTTTAATTACGCTATGGTTTGGATATGGTTTGAAATTGTATTCCAAGGTTCACATGTTGAAACTTAGCCCTCCTGGATTGAAAAAGCAAAGAAAAGGAAGAGGCTGTTCAGCCACTGGAATCATACCCTTTTTATTAATAAGATTAATTAGATTTATGCTTCAATTATGAATCTACAGTGGTGTGCATTATCCTATTATCCTAAGTATTGCAACATGAAATGTTCACTTGCAATTCCTTCCCATAGCCCTTGGTGACCTCTGCCCAACTCTGCTGGGCACAGGAGAGTGAGATCATGTGGTATCGGTCCTCTTGTGTCTGGCTCATTATCCTGGGAATAGTATTTTCAAGCTTCATAGTAAAGCATGTATCAGAATCCCATTCTTTTACTTCTGAATACTACGACAATGTCTCTATGCACAGTGTTTTGTCTGTTCATCTGTCTGCTGATGGACACAGGTATCTTCTACCATGAACAATACTGTTATGAACAGTGGTAATACCCCATCTCAAGACCATGGAAAAGGGCAAAATGAAGTCACACATCCTATTCCCCTAACAAGTAAAATAACAGTACAAATGAGGAAGTCATATGTGCTCTCACAGGTGATCACAGTATGGTGATGTCATCCATCTGGAGCCATCATCACTTCTAAGCAGATGTTTGTTCTGTGTCCTGGAGTTTCAAGACTCTGAGCTAAACAAAACCCTTTTCCTCATAAGCAGCACCAAGTAATCATCATAGAAACAAGAAACTGTTCAACTCATAAGACACCAACTAAAGAGCCTTAAAAGTTAAAGAGATAGTGAATGTGATTAGCACTTAAAAATTTTAAAGTATATAAAATATTGAAAAGAAATATTCTTCATATTAATATTATTTTCTTACACTCTATTGATGCTCTGACAACTTTTGCATAGTAACCTTAATATTTCTTCTTACATCCAACACTGGGATATTAACTCAAGACCTTGCTTCTCAATGCCAAGTAAAGACACCACAGAGAAACTTGTGCATCAATGTTTGAGGCAGCATTATTGATAATGGCTAAGTTATGGAACCAACCTAGGTGTCCACCAATAGAGGAATGGGAAAAGAAAATTTTTTGAGTGAACATATATCTTTAATCATCATAAACATAAGTAAAATTATGTCAATTGCAAGGAAATGGGTATAATTACAAATTATATTAAGAAAATAATTCTGACCTATTAAGAAAGTCTCAACTTTTCTCTCATTTGTAGATCTCAGATTACCCATAGATACTCAAACCATTTATGTATGTACATCATAAAAGTTGAAGAAAAATGGAAGTTCACATATCCAGGAAGACATTTGAAAGAGAAACTGGACTTCATGCGTAAATATATATGCACAGTAACCTCAGTGTTTCATCCTACACCCAGTACTGGGTACCAAACAACAGATGTTGCTTCTCAACTCTAAGCAAAGACTTCACAGATAATATGTATCAGTGTTGTTACAGCACTATTCATAATGGTTAAATTATGGAACCAACCTCTGTGTCTATCCATAGAGTAATTGTTAAATAAAATGTGTATGTGTATATATTATATATGCACTGAGGGGGGTGAAGTTGAGTGGGTAGCTGTCAGGATGATATTGGATGAGGGAATAGTTTGGGATATTGGAGAGGGTCTGAATGAAATAAAACACCTGTACAAACCTCTCAAAATATTTATTTTTTTTTAAAAGTATAAACAGAAAAGAGGAAAGAGGGGCATAAATGGGATTGGTTTGGGACATAATGGGACAAGTACTAGAGTACTAGGGGAATTGTGGACTCAAAATATAATACATACTCATAGGAAAATGTTCTTATGACACAATACTATATATAAAGTATATAAACAAAAAACAGCCCACATTTTGTAGGGAGTGGTGGCACATGCCTATAATCCCAACTCTTGGAAGGCAGAGAGAGGACAGTCAGAAGTTCAAAATTACACTTGAACCCCCAGAGTGTTTTAGGCAAGCCTCAGATTCATGAAAGTCTGTCTTACAGAGCTTCTCTCAGAAGATCCTGCTATTTGTTGCCTGTCTACTTAATCAGTCTATGCTTATTTTCTTGGCTTGAAGAAGGACTGAATTTTTCAAGGACACAATATGTTTCACAAATACATACAAGAACATAAATCTTCCAATGAGAAATCGAAGACTGGATAAATACTCTAATCCTTTTGGGTCTCAGGGAGAAGTTGTACTTGCCATGAGCTCTAGTTTCTCAGGCTTTTTGATGTGATCTTGCTTCCTTGTCCCCACAGGAGCTATCTACTCACTAGCATTTTCCACTGAAAGCACCTTCTCTTTAAATTTATTTATGATCACTGTTTCCCTTCCCCTAACTCGTCCAAGTACTTCTCCCTTGACCTAAAATAATCCACACCCTCTCATTCTCTCTCTCTCTCTCTCTCTCTCTCTCTCTCTCTCTCTCTCTCTCTCTCACACACACACACACACACACACACACACACACACATTAACTCTCTCTCTCAGAAGCAGGCAACAGCAACAACAATAAAACAGCCAAGCAAACACATAAACCAGGATAGCGAGGATAGGACAGGACAAAACAAACAAATAGAGCAAAAAAGAACCAACAAACATAGACAGACACACACATTCATTCACACAGAAATCACATAAAAACACAAAATTAAAAACTATGCTATATCAGAAAAATACCTATAAAGTTAAAAAAATTGAAAAATACCACTGAATTTGTTTGTATTGGGCATCCACTGCTGGCCATGTGGCCTGCCCTCAAGTGTAATTAGTTCTTATCTCCACTTAGTGTGCTGATAAATAGCTTCTTGATCAACAATCCTTTTTCTTGTACATGACTATGGTATTTTCATTTAAAAATTCTGGGAAGTGGATTGAAAATATATTAAAATAAATATTCTGTAGGATAACACATCAGTTTTTCTACATCTGTTGTCAACATCTGACTCTATTCTGTTGATAAACTCTGTGTACTAAGTCTTTATTTGTACACATTAAATTAATGAGAAAGAAAGAGGCCATGAATGTGAATGAGAGCAAGGAGAGATACAAGGAGGGTTTGAAAGGAAGAAGAGTTAAAGGGAAAGGATATAAATATTTTATAATCTCAACAAAGGAAATGTCATGTCAATTATCCATATCTACAAGCCAGCAAGAAGTCCCACATTTTCCTCGAAGCATGTAACTATTTTGCATCTGTCCAAAATACTTTTACAAAAATTATATTTATATTCAAACCTTTCAGATTAGGTGGGAGTTGAAGAAAGAAGAAAGGAAGAAACAAAACAAAATGGGAAAAGTCTTTGGCTTCTCTCACATTTCTACTATTTTACAGTGGGAAAATGCAAAGTGAGGAAAAGGGTGTGGAATCCTGCATGCTGTAAACACCAACTGATGCTGGGATGCAAGGGAACCTGGGTAAGATTCAAAGAGGTTAAATTAAAAGAACTTCTGAGATGGAAGTATCTAAGAAATAAGTAGTCAGTGAGCAACTCTTTCCTGGAAATTGCTTTGTAAAAGAAGTAGAGCCTGAGCTAAGGCTCAGAGCAAAGCAACAATTGCCTTAAGTGAAGCCAAAGTCAGGACTTGGATGTAGGAAAATTACTCAAACATAAAAAGTCATGAATCAAAAAATGACAATAATAAACAGAGAAAGTTATTTCTTTTGGAGGGAAGCAGATGAAACAGCTGCAAAGTCCTGGTGAATTGGGCTGTACAAAGAATTAAAAGTTTAATGTTAACTAAGGAAAACTGGGGAAGTGAATATAGTCTAAAGAAGAACACTATCAAAGATTCTCTTGAGGCAGAATGCCAGACAATTCAAGCCAGCTCCACGTAGTTCTACCTTGAGGTTTTATTTAAATTAAAATAAAGCCTTTAATCTTAGCTTTAGCTGCATAATGAAGTGCCAAGAATCTTGTTCACTTAGGCCTACCTCTGTATCAACTGAGATCCAATTATAAACATATATGCTATAGTGTTTTCACACACCTGCCCCAAAGTCATTAAACACGTTATTCAGCTAGAACCTAAACTAAGTAAAGGGAAATATGAGTGACTAAATGAGTGACCATGACAACACCACCATGGCTCCACAGCTGCTCCACCAGCAGTGCTTTCGGTTGGGAGTTAAAAGAGATGAATTTTAGTTGGAAATAGGAGAGCTACGTCGTAGAAATTAGGTTGACCTCATCAGGGTCATCTAGATATAGCTGTTTCAATGATATATTTCACTCCTGGTATGAATGGGAAATATTTTTCCATTTCTTTTTAAAAATTATTCTTTTATGATATATATGCAAATAAACACTTTGCTTATATTCCCTTATTATCCCCCTCCCAGCTCCTGCCGATCTCCTTTCCACAGGTACTCCTAATTTCATAGATGTTTTTACCCTTAATGTTTTAAGAATAGGTCTCTAGAGGCCTGGAGCAGAGTCAAGTACACTTGTACTTTATAAATATTTCTCAGATTTCTTCCATACAGCAAAGTTTGTACTGTGCTCAGTTGTAGATCAAAATTCTGAGTTATTGCACACACACGGACAAACACTTCCCTTCCTCCATCTACACCAATGATGAGATGTATCATGAATCTTAAAGAGTCTTGTTAATAAGAATAAACCTGGAGCCAGGTATTGGGGTGAATGCTGGAAGATGAGAAGCAGAACAGGCCACAGCTACCTCACCTTGCCAACTTCTCAGCTGATCCTGTTTCCTCAGACTGGAAGGCTCTCAGGCCTCATCCAGAATGAATCTCAGCTGAACTGTTGCTAGAAGCCTTAACCAGGCTACTTCATGGTCCTTATGCCTTACATACCTTTCTGCTTTCTGTCATCACTTCCTGAGATTAAAGGCATGAGTCTCCATGCCTGGCTGTTTCCAGTGTGACCTTGAACTCACATAGATCCAGATGGATCTCTGCCTTTGGAATGCTAGGATTAAGGACGTGAGTTCCATCATTTTCTGGCCTCTATATCCAGTGGCTGTTCTGTTCTCTGACCCCAGATAAGTTTATTAGGGTGCACAATATTTTGGGGAACAAAATATCACCACAATCAATTTTCACATTTGTGCAATTTTGTACTTCAGGTGGAATTATGCTTGTTTTATTCCTTTTGCTGGATTGCATCATTACAGAGACAGAAATAATCAGTATATGAAACTGTCAGTTTTTTAAAGCTTTAACTGTTGACTAAATATATTTTGCTAACACCCATGGAAAGTAATTTCTATGTAAGGCATTTCAAACTGAAGTAATTTAAATAAATAACTTTATTCAATAATTTAACCAATATTTGTTATTTACCAACTATTAATTTTGTAAGTTGATTCAAAGTTAAAACAAAATACAAAACAACAACAACAACAACAAAACATAAACCAAAAAACAAAACCTTCTCAGTTCCCTTTATCAAAGACTGAAAGCATTCCTCATGCTTCTACCCTCACTGCTGAGTTACCCTCCAAATCTTCTCTCTTCTAATCCCATCACACAAGCACTGAGGATTTCAGCATATGCTTTGGAGGACCACGGACATAGAGTCCATAACACCCCAGCAAGGTGTAATGCACGTCTACAGAAACACTTGTGATAGACACACTTGTCAGAGATGCAGTTGTTATATATTCATTAGTCATAGAACCCTGAAGGTCATGAATACACTGATCATGAGTTTATTGGCCATGAATTACTGGTGGCAAACATACCTGATATGGGTGCATAGGCATCATGGATGCACAGGTTATGAATGCACAGATCCTAGGTGCATTGGTCATGAATATAATGAAGGCACTGGCACAGATGTACTGCAGTACTTGTATCAGCTACTGATGCAAAGGTCATGGACACAAAAGACTGGGATGCACTGGTCAAGGATCCTGTATTTTTCCACACCACTATAAAACCCAGATGTTAATTTGCAAATATCTAGAGGCTGTTACTATAATAGAAAGAATTGTATCTAACTCCTGCATTGCTCTTCTATAGGGATGTATTGAATATTTATCAGGTTTTAAGGAATAGCATCACTGATGAATAATTTCATTTACATAATGCATAGACTTGTAAATCAGAGATCCACAGGTCTACTTTCACAATTCAAGGTATTTGTGAGTGGGGAATTATTTTGTAAATCAACTGTTGATATAGATAAATGTTTTAATGATATGTTCTTTGGATGTCCATCACTAATGGCAAAAATGATACTTTGTTGACTATGGAAGGCCATATTTAAAATCTGCTGACTCCAAACTGGGATATATATTCACATAACATGATCATATTACAAAACTTAGTTAAGTGTATTATTGATTCTGCCTATAGTTTCAATCATATGAATTAGATGGCTTCAGTGTAGTATTCTCAATAGTCAATATTGTTCCACACAGGAAAACTTAACCTTTTAGAAATTTCAGAAATATATTCTAGCTAGAATGTCTTCCTGGATAGCCAAAGACATTAGTCACTAGTACATTTATCTCTATATATCTCTATATCAATGTCTATGACTTTGTCTGTATCCATATCTATCAATCTATCACCTCTTGTATTGTTTTACATGTAACACAACATGTCAAAGCACCGCTGTTAGATGTAAAAACTATTAAATCACATGAAACACTGAAATTTCCACATTGCTGAAAAAAGGAATAACAGGTAAAAAAAAAAAAAAAAGCCTCATCATTATATTTTGTAAGTATTACTATAGTCACATGACTTAGAATGGACCAGGACTAATATTCTTTCATAAAAATATGCAATGTATAACCATTGTTTCTTCATTGTTTTAAATTTATTTAAAATAAATAATACAATGATGTATGTGAGATGTTGAAATCACTATACAGCTACTATAATAAAAACAGCTTGGTACTGGCATAAAAACCGACATGTGGACCAATGGAATTGAATTGAAGCCCTGACATTAACACGCACACCTATGAACATACAATTTTTGACAAAGAAGACAAAAATGTACAATGGAAAAAAAGAAAGCATCTTCAACAAATGGTGCTGGCATAACTGGATATCAATGTGTAGAAGGCTGCAAATAGATCCATACCTGTCACTGTGCACAAAACTTAAGTCCAAGTGGATCAAAGACCTCAACATAAACCCAGTAACTCTGAACCTGATAGAAGAGAAAGTAGGAAGTACTCTTGAACACATTGGCACTGGAGATCACTTTCTAAATATAACACCAGTCGCACAGACACTGAGAGAAACAATCAATCAATGGGACCTGTTGAAACTGAGAAGCTTTTGTAGAGCAAAGGACATGGTCAACAAGACAAAGCAACAGCCTACAGAATGGGAAAAGGTCTTCACCAACCCCACATCTAACAGAGGGCTGATATCCAGAATATATAAAGAACTCCAGAAATTAGACATCAAAATGCCCAACAGTGCAGTTAAGAAATGGGCTATAGAACTAAACAGAATTCTCAACAGAGGAAGTTCAAATGGCTGAAAGACATTTAAGAAATTGCTCAGCATCTCTAATTATCGGGGAAATGCAAATCAAAATGACTCTGAGATACCACCTTACACCTGTTAGAATGGCTAAGATCAAAAACACAGAAGACAGCTTATGCTGGAGAGGATTTGGGATAAGGAGAACTCTCCTCCACTGCTGGTGGGAATGCAAGCTTGTACAGCCACTTTGGAAATCAATATGGTTCTTTCTTAGAAAATTGGGAATCCATCTCCCCCAAGACCCAGCTGTAGCACTCTTGGGCATATACCCAAGGAATGCTCAATCATACCACAAGGGCATTTGCTCAGCTATGTTCATATCAGCATTGTTTGTAATAGCTAGAACCTGGAAACCTAGATGCCCTTCAACTGAAGAATGGATTAAGAAAATATGGTACATATACACAATGGAGTAATACTTAGCAGAGAAAAACAATGACATCATGAGGTTTGCAGGCAAATGGATGGATGTAGAAAAAATCATCCTGAGTGAGGTAACCCAGACTCAGAATGGCAAATATGGTATGTACTCACTCATAGTAGGATACTAGATGTAAAAAAAAGATGACTAGACTGCTACTCACAATTCCATGGAGGTTACCTAGAAAATGGGACCCTAGGAAAGACACAGGAATCCCCCAATGACAGAGAAATGGATGAAATCTACATGAACAACCTGGACGACAGTGGGAGTAATGGAGGGCAAGGTTTGAAGGAAAAAAAGCTTAGGGGAGCAGGAGATCCCAGCTGGATCAAGAACAGAAAGGGAGAACAAGGAATAACAGACCATGATAAATGATGACCAAATGAGAACAGGAATAGGCAGAGTGCTGGTCCCCAGAAATCCACAATGATACATCCTTTGTAGACTGCTGGCAATGGTTGAGAGGAAGCCTGATCTGACCTAGTCTGGTGATCAGATGGCCAAACACCCTAATGGTCATGCTAGAACTCTCATCCAATAACTGATGGAAGTGGATGCAGAGATCCTTGGACAGGCCCCAGGTGGAGCTCCAGGAGTCCAATGGTGAAGAAATGGGAGGGACTGTAGGAGCATGAATTGTTGAGATCAAGGTTGGAAAAGCACAGGGACAAATAGCCAAACTAATGGAAGCACATGAATTGTGAAACAGTGGCTGGGCAACCCCCAGCTGGATCAGGCCCTCTGGATAATTGAGACAATTCAATGGCTTGAACTGTTTGGGAGGCATCCAGGCTGAGGGACCGGGGACCTGTCCTTAGTGCATGAGCTGGCTGTTTGGAACCTTGGGCTTACACAGGGACACTTTGCTCAGCCTGGAAGGAGGGAACTGGAACTGCCTGTACTGAATCCACCAGGTTTAAATGAATCCCCAGGGGAGTCTTGGCCCTGGAGGAGGTGTGAATGGAGGGGAGGGGCTGAGGGAAGGGTGGGGGTGGGCACGGGTGGGGGGAGGACAGGGGAACCCATGGCTGATGTGTAAAATTAAAACACAAATATAATAAATAACAAAAAAAGACCTTCAAAAAAAAAAAGAAAGAAAAGAAAATTGGAGAAGTCCCAGCTTCCTTGACTATAGCTGAGACAGCTTAGTAGCAACCAGAATGCATAATTTGCATGAACATCTATCAAAACTGATGCAAACATATTGCTACAACCCTTTTCTGATCTAGCTGCTTAGTTCTTTTTTGAGATCCAGCTCATACATACATACCTTTCTGTCTTCTTCCCTGCTATGTCAATATAAAGCTCCAAATCCACTGTGTAAATATGCTACTAAACTCTAGTATATGAAGAAACTTGGCTGCGTGGAGAGTATGATTCATGACTCAATAAGAGAGGAAAGGAGTAAAGGCAATTGGATTGTAACTGAGGAATTTTAAAGCATGCCGAGGACAAAAGAGAGAGAGCAGGGGCAATGGGCACAGTGAAGACGGTAAAGCAGAGAAGGTAGAAAACCACAAGTCCTGGTCACTTCATGAGTTTGGGGGAATTGTATTTCATGTGCAGTCTCTTCACATACTCTACAAAGAATAAAACAATGTGAACAATGTTCTCCCCTTCTTCCAACTTCTACCAGAGTTGTGTGACAAAAACAGATGCATTATTCATTATCAGTTTCATAACAAACTTTTACTCCAGCACCACGTCACCCTGGAAATAATGTGCCCTAGAATATTGGTCACAAATCTATATACTATTATTTTCTTTATAGATTTATTTCTGTTGTGGTTACTTATTCACAGTCAGTCATATAGTCTAATGTCTGCCCCTAAAATATGCTTTGACTTTTCTTAGAGAAAAAGCTTAATAGACAGCCTAGAGGCTGTGATTGGTATCCTGGAACAGCAGTTATACTATAACTCCACAAACTCCATGTGTGCAGAGCTCTAGAGTCAGGCTTAGGTTTTAAATGTTTATATTGTGCTGTAATTCTACTTCTCAAAAGTTATTATTTACTTATGCGTATGCTCACATGAGTAGTGAAAGGAGCTGGCTGTTGGGGAACACATGGAAATGTATTCCCTATGTATGTCATGAAACTTCCGTTTATTAAATATTTTCTTAAGAAATCTTCTTTTTCCTTAATTTTTCCCATGATACAGAAAGGTTACAACTTTCACATCTTAAGGCTCTCATGGTGATACCTTGCTCAGTAGAGTGTAAATAGTAATATCCAATGAATTAGACAATGGATAGGATTGATGCTTTAAAGAATTAGCTGCTTCTGTAGAATATACTTTCAATACGCTTCAGCATTTGTGATTTAAATATGAGTTAAAAAAGAGTTCTTCAAGACTCTGCGATATCAGGGGAAGGAAACTGGGTTTGAACTTCACTGGTCTCATGTGAAATTTCTTTGCAAAGCCTTTCTTGCTTTCATTACTGTTTTTTGAAAAGAAAACCCATGATTCTTCATACATAGAATTTTTAAGACTATTTAATTTTAAATTGTGCACAAATGAAATTATAGGAGAGGAGAGTATGTGTGCATATGAGTGCAGTGCCCCCAGGTACCCAATGATAATGATAGACTCTTTCCTGGAGTGGGAGGTATGGGTTGTTGTCAGCTGCCTGACATGGGCTCTGGGAAATGAACTCAAGTCCTGTGTTAGAGTAGCATGTGCCTTTATACCTGAGTTTACTCTTCATATCCATTTTTGCAAGATGTGTGTGTGTGTCGGGGGTGGGGGTGGGGTTGATTCTTTAACTCTGCACCATGGACACTTTAAAGGATACACTTGAATGTGTTGCCACCATTTCATCTCTAAACTTTGGGGGACAGAAAATTATTTGGATTTTGTTCAGATTCACAGAAGACAATAGCCTGCTATTAACAGTCACAAAGAAGTGCCATTATAGGTACACTAAAATCATTAAGCATTGTCTTTCCTCTCAAGATAATGAAATTTAGCTTTCAACAAGCAACAGTGATTGCTATAAATTACTGAATTTGGTCTCCTAAGTTTCAAGTTTCTTTTGGTAGTATTTATTTGATCTTTAACATATACTCATTTCTACTGCTAAAATGCTGTCTTAATTTTTCCATTAACTTTCTAATATTTTGTAGTAATATAAAACTTTCAAGAAATGGGTTAATAAGTACAGTGCATTATCATTTTTCTGACCCATGCACATATGAATTTTTATTTTGTTGCACAGACTAACTTAAGTTTATTTTAAATTCATTGTTGCAACTTGACTTACAAGAGAAACAACATAGAATATTTTAAAGTCCTATTACTGTGAAAATGTATGCAAACTCCTATGGAAATGGAGACACGACTTTCCCTTCATCTGTAATGATTCACATTTTATGTGAAATACAGGCTGCACTGCATTGCCAAGTATATATTGCCTCTCCAGGGTAGTCGTTTTATAAACCCCTTTGATGACATTTCGTAGAACAAATCCTGGTGTTAATTTAATGCTTCAAATGACTTAGGAATTTTATAGAGTACATTTAGGTCTAGACATGAAATGTTCCTACTTATTCTATGAAAGTGAAGAAGACAGGGTAGAGAGTTTTTCAAGAGCTATGAATTAAAGAGGAGTCTGATAAGTGTGCAAGTTATTAAGACATTTGACTCAATTTAAGGACACAGCAATGAGAGTTACAATACAAAATCTCAATCCTTATGCTGGGCGGTGGTGGTGTACGCCTTTAATCTCAGCACTCGGGAGGCAGAGCCGGGTAGATCTCCGTGAGTTCAAGGCTAGCCTGGGCTACCAAGTGAGTGCCAAGAAAGGTGCAAAGCTACACAAAGAAACCCTGTCTCAAAAAACCATAAAAAAAAATCAATCCTTATATATGAAATATACATCAACATTAGGACACAGGACTATTAATTCTCCACTAAAAATAACAATTGTAGTTTTTAACACAGGGAATGAAATATCCAACAATATTGGAACCCATTTGTCCTGAATATATTTTCCCAAGTGATTTTTGGAACATTCTATGCTGTATAATTTTTTTTCTTTTTACTCAAGTGGGGAAGTAAAAGCTCTAAAGATTATCATATTAAAACACATATGGCATAAGACCTCTTTTTACTTACCAAAAATATTTTTGAGAGGAGATGGAAAGGGATGGAATCTGAGAGGACAAGTTGACATGTTACTTTTCAGTTCTATTATGTTGACTGATTTCGTAAAACTAGCAAACTCTTTAAACATTTCATTTTATTTATTCACTTACCTCCTTGTAGGCTTCTCCAGATGGCACCCAGAAAAGAGGGGATGCCATCAATCATTCTGTGTCTTGCCCAGCACTTTTCCTGTCCCACTTTTTTGTGCTTTTCAGTGCCATTTGCCACTGTGGCAACTCCACAGATCCATTTGCTAAAACAGTCAGCTGCAGTTGCTTGGTTTGCTTAATCAGTTGGCCCAAGTTTAAGTCTCTCAAGAAAGATGAGATACAATGTATCTTGTGCACATGTTCATATAAATAAATGATTACTTTATCAAAGGGGCATGTCAACAGCAGATGTAGGTCTCCATTTGGTATGAGAGTCTATTGCATACAATTCTATCCACAGGTATATTTTCTGGGCATCTTGTCTCCATCCCACTTCAATGAGTAGATTGAATCAATAAACTCTTGCATGTAGAAGTATCTCTAGCATTCTGACAATATGTGCAAATTAAGTTCAAATGTGTCATGAAGTGGCCTTTCTGACAGTATTCTGTCAGTCACTTGACAACAAGTTGCTTCAACTGTCTGAATTACAAGTGGGATTTGTTCCAAAAGGTCAGTTGCAGCCACATACTGGAGGAGAGGAAGCTTCAAATTCAAAATTGACAGAAATAATTTTCACTGGGTTAATATGATTCTAAATTTTGGTTACTTTTAGTTTGTTCTTAAAACATCTATATGACTGAACAGGTGCTACTTAGGAATGTTAATATGCCAAAGTAGACAAACATTATGACCTGAGAATGCCAATGATTTTGGTTGGAATTGAGAGTAAACTCTATTTCAATATGAGGAAAGATGCCCAAAGATCATTGGCAGCTGTATTGAGAAGCTTTGTATGACCTGTTCCTTGTATAGATGATCCACTTAATTAAATAGGAACAAGGTTGTTTGCATCCAGGGTTGTTTTATACCTTTGATCTGTAGACCAGGAAATGTATTATGCTTTTCCACATCTATCACAAAGTTCACGGTTGAGAACCTTAAAACAAAAGATAGATTAGTAAGCAAAACTGCACATCAATTTATTAAATAAATTTGATGTGTGATAGGAGCCTTCATAAAAGAAGACAATAGAGTGTAGCAAATCTTCGGTGTGTGTGTGTGTGTGTGTGTGTGCGTGTGTGTGAGAGAGAGAAAAAATTACAGTAGCACAGTCTATTTCATGTGGGTTCCAAGAATTGAACTCAAGTTTTGACAATGATAACATTGTACTCAGCCAATGAGCCATCTTGCTAGCCCAGGAATTGCCTTTTTATGGAGGTTTGATGCTGGGAGGAGAAGAAATGATATCGCAATAGTAACGTGGGGGGATTTCACATTGTCTTTCATTCATAATATACAGTATACAGATGACAGCTTATTCCCCCGGGTGATAAACAAGGGAAAAGTCATTGCCATGTAAGAGAAAGAGAATTTGGGGGTGAGTGGGGGCAGGATGACAGAAAAATATCTTCTACTGTTTAAGAATAATTTCAGAGAAGAAAGATGTGAGTGATATTCCTTTGTAAGTGCATCATGCCATTTATTGTTCAGGTTAAAGTATCTAAAGACAGATATTTAAATATAAATATTCTTGAAATCAATATTTTTTTAAAGAAAATGAAAAGGGGGGTGGATGAGTGAATACATGAATGAATGAATGAAGTTAGGCTAGTTCTTTTTTTTTATTTTCCAAGACAGTATTCCTTTTTGTAGTTTTGAAACCTATTCTGGAACTTGCTCTGTAGACCCTCTGGCATGGAACTCACAGAGATTAGCCTACCTCTGCCTCCTGAGTGCTGGGATTAAAAGCATATACCATGCCTGCATGGCCAATTAGGCCAGTTTCTTGTCCCAACTCTCATTCACAGTACTCTCAACTTTGTATTAAGTGTAGATTTGCTTCATCTACCACTTTGTGACTTGGCAGGAAGTCAGTAAATATTAGTGGATTACTCTGAGTGTGTATCGTCCGGTTATAGTACCAGTGGAGTCATACATTAACTGGAAAAGCTCTGAGTGAACACTTGACAGCTAAGATATAGAGACATGATATCTACCAGCAAGCCATAATGAAACTAGGCTATCAATATCATTTTCATTTTATTATTATTATTTTTTGTTGTTTTGTTTTTCTATCCTAGGTCTTTGGGCTATCCAGTCTCTGCTTCCTCATCATCCAGGTAGTGTCAGGCTTGGGCTTCCTCTTGATGAGTGCTTCATTTTGAGAAGTGGGCCTCAAATTAAACCAACCATTGGTTGGACACTTCCATTTATACAACTCCATTGCCCCAGCAAATCTTGTAGGGAGGATAGATGGTGTAGGCCCAAAGTAGTGTGACTGGTTTGGTGTCTCAATCCACTCCTGGAAGCCTTGCCCGGTTACAGAGGATGACCAGTTCAGGCTCTGTATCTTCCATTCCTAGTCCTTGCTAGGGTTATCCTCATAGAATCCTGAGAGGTTCTATTGTACTAAGTTGCCACATTGATGCCCCCATTTCCCCTCAATTTCAGTTGCCTCCCACCATACTCTCCCCCTCCATCCCTCTCTAACCACCTGGTCCCTCCATTCCCACCCACCCACAGTTCACTCACAAAATCTATTCTATCTCCCCTTCTCAGAGATATCCTTGTGTCCCCCCTTAGAGCACTCCTTGTTACTTAGTCTCTTTGGGTCCTGTGGGTTGTAGCATGACTCTCACTTACTTAACAGCTAATATCCATTTACAAGTGAGTACATACCATGTTTGTCTTTCTGTGTTTCAGTTACCTCATCCAGGTTGATTTTTTTCTAGTTTTATTGATTTCCCTGAAAATTTCATGATGTCATTTTTTAAATAACTGATTAATATTTCATTTTGTAAATGTACCACTTTTTTTTTAATCCATTCTTTGGTTGAAGGATATCTTATACATTTCAGTTTCGGGCTATTATGAGTAAAGCCACTATAAACATATTTGAGCAAGTGTCTGTGTAGTATGATGGCGCTTCCAATCTTAACACTAAGTACATTAAGTCATAAATCCCAGTATTAATGTTAAAAGGTACCTATTATATTAGTCACACATAGAATTTCCTATTAACTTTATAATAAGACAAAAACACTAACAAAAATAAAATGAATTGAAAAGATATTTGAATTCCTATGAAGACAGACTGACTTTTTTGAAATTTATAAGTTTGTAGCTATTTGTGTGTATATTCAAAATTAAAGACACTTGAGACTCCAAGGTATGTTACAAAAGTATAATCACATCCTTGGAGCATTTCTGTGTGGTAGAATTTTGTATGTGACTACCAAGCAGCTTAGAAAATAGAATTCAGCCCAAGGTCACCAAGGCAAGCAAATTATTCCCAAGACAAAGACTAATTTCATGAAATCCCTTGTGTTTCCATGAGACCAAGAACTGCTAAAAACTGTTCATTCAGTATCATAACAGCTTTTCACCTATTGTAAGCTTTCTAGGTAAGCGATAGTTCTATGAAGAAAATCTCATCTTTTGTAGCTGAAAAATTATCTTCTTAGATTTCATCAATGTTAATAACATGTGTGAGGGGTAAAAATCAATATAACTAAAGAAATAATCTGAGAAACAAAAACAGGCAGAGTTAAAAAGAAATGATCTAGACCATTATTTGTAAACATTTTTATTTATATGCTAGATTTTTACTGTGCTGTTTTTCTGAATAGCTTATTTAAAACTTTATTATGTTTTATTGCTTGGAAAAAACACTCCAATATCCTTATGTCTTCAGGTAGATGGCACTGCAGAAGACACTCAGTCCTTTAGTGGATGCATGAGACCCTGACGGCCACCTCAGATGATCAATTAACATTTAATGAACAGTTAACACACTTACAATTTTTTTACTCTTGTGTTTTTTATCCCTTCCTGATAAAAGATGAGGGTTTTAGTGCTGATGACGTAGTGTCTGGATGTATGTTTAGAAGAACTGGTAGAAAATCTGAAGTCTCTTCCAAGCAGAACACTTGCAAGATTGACCCACTCTTTCAAGCCCTGGGGAATAAAATGATAGTTTGCATCATTTCTGAAGTGTGAAATGAGAGATGTGTCTTTGGCACTGTTTAGGTTTCTAACCACATGAAGGATAGCAAGTATTCTTGTTCTAATGTAAAATGAGAACTTGGTGTGATTTCAGAAAACTCCTGAGAAAAAGACTGAAAAATATCATTTTCCCTTGGGTTGTGGGCCATTTATTTATTTGTTTAGTTTCTCTCTTCTGTTTTCATTTTCAGAGCCTAGCATGTAAAACATTTAAGAACAACATCAATATGTTCCCCTGAACACTTCTCGGCCTTTAAAACAATTGAGAGAAACTGCAGTGGAAATAATGATGACAGATGTTGTGCTTTGCAATAGAAAAGCTTTAATGCCAACGATGGACCACATAGAATGGACAGAGTGTGGAATCCCTCTTTGCAATATCCAAGTGATAATCTCTGTGTGACTTTTCCTAGCTAAAAAATAATCTTATAGAAAACTCAATATATATATATATATATATTCAACACTCCCTCTTTTGTTTCTTAGAATTTCATGCCACCTTTTTTAATTGCTGGTGATTGTGGCTGGAGATGGCTCAAAGTTTAAGAGCACCGGATACTCTTTTAGAGAACCCAGGTTTTCAACCCAACAGCCACATCTCAGCTCACAGCAGTCTGTCACTCCACTTCCAGGAATCTGACATCTTCTGTTTCCCATGGGCACCAGGCACACATGAGGTACACAGGCAGAAAATTCAAAAATTTTGTAATGATTTGTGATGCTAACATGAGTAAATTTTTACATAAAGGGAAGTAGGTGAGACATTATTAGTGTAGCATCGGTATTTGTAGGAGACAACCTCACAGCAAAGTCTCTATCCATCTGGCTCTTGCAACCTTTTCAAATGATCAGCCCTTAGGACTATATATAAAGGCAACATTATAATTTTTATGCAGGTTGTGTTTATGTATTTATGAATGCACAAACACACACACACACACACACACACACACACACACACACACACACAACAACTAAAAAAAAAGAAGTCATGAATTTGAAAGAGATCAAGGGATGAGGGGGGAGCATAGTAGCATTTAGAGAAAGGAAATGGAAGAAGAGAGTAACATAATCACAATCTCAAAAACAAGAGAGGAAACAGACAAAAGCCTCAACGTGATGTGCTCACTAAGCAAAATGAAGAGGAGCTCCAGCAGTCACTCCTGTTAAGTATGTCCCTGCATAAATGAACTTTCTCACTTACACAAAAGGACTTTGGGGTAATTCATCTCCACAAATCCAATGATGTTTATTCTTATGTAGAGAAATACTTCAAGCCTTATAACTTTATTTTTTCTTTTTTTATTAAGAATTTTTTTAATTTGTTTTAATACCAACCACAGATCCCCTCTCATCCCTCCTCCCGCTTCCCCTAAGCCTTCCTCCCCAGTAAACCCTCTCTCCCACCTCCTAAAAGGTAGGGCCTCCCAGGGGGAGTTGGCAAAGCCTGGAATATTCAGTTGTGTCAGGACCAAGCCCACCCCACCCCCCTGCATCAAGGCCAAGCAAAGCATCTCATCATAGGTAATGGGCTCCAAAAAGCCAGCTCATGTACCAGGGATGGATCCTACTCCTCCTACCAGGCCTCCTTAAACAGACCAAGCTACATAACCATCTTGCTTATGCAGAGGGCCTAGTCTAGTCCAATGCAGGCTCTATAGAAGTTGGTCTGAAGTTTATGAGTTCCCACTAGCTTAGTTTGGTTTTATCTGTAAAATTTCCCATCATGATCTTGATGCCCCTTGCTAATAGAATCCCTCTTCACTCTCTTTGACTGGACTCCTGGAGCTTAGCCTGGTGCTTGGCTATGGATCTCTGCATCTGTTTCCATCAGTTACTGGATGAAGGCTCTATGATGACAGGATAGTCAACAATCTGATTACTGGGGTAGGCCAGCTTCACTATAGCCACATAATATAAAATACTTTGGGGTAACTCTAAGCAAGAGAAAGACCTGTATGACAAGAACTTTAAGTCTTTGAAGAATGAAATTGAGGAAAATATCAGAAAATGGAAAGATCTCCTATGATCACGGGTAGGTAGAATCAACATAATAAAAATGGAATTCTTAACAAAACAAAAAACCCAGGATAGCTAAAAAAACAATCCTGTAACTTTCAATAGTCAGCATGTATTTGGAAAATTTGTACTGTCTCCAACATTGTATTCTTACCCTCTGTAAATGAATAGTTATATGAACCATGGCCCAGCATTAGATCTTATCGTGTATGTAACATTTGTTAATGTTACCATAGTAGCATAGACATTACTAATTCAAGATCTTCCTTTTGTCTTTCTAAGAATGTTCTTGGATGGTGAAGGCAACCCAGTAGGAAGGAAAATGTCCCAAGAGCAGATAGAAAAAAGTGTCAGAGACATGTCTGCTCTAAGTGGTAGGGGTCTCACAAAACCACCAAGCTAACAGTCATAACATACACACAGATGACCTGATGCAGACCTATGCAAGCCCCATGCTCACCACGTCAGTCTCTGTGAACCCTGGTGAGTCCTGTTTAGTTGATTTAACACACACCCTGGTATCCTCCATCCCCTTGGACTGCCATAGCCTTTCCTCCCCTCTTCCACAGGCTTTCCTGAATTCAGAGTGGAAGGATGCACTAATGACTTCTATGTGTTTTTGCTTGTTTACTTTTTTCCAAAAGGTTTCTAACAAAGACAGTTCCTTGCATTATTTCCAAGTTTAAATTGCATTCCTTTGGTGTAGGGGTGGCCCAGATCAATTCCAACTGGTAATCTTTGCATTCTGTCCACTTTAAATAATCCTGCTTTTTCTGACTATGTGGTGTAATTTACTTGAATTTCTTTATGGTATTTGTCACTTTCAACACAGTATCACAGTTCTTTCCACAAAACACAGAGCACATTTCAACACCCTATTTCCCTCTGTCTTTCAAGATATGTTCTAAGAGAGTCATGCCAAAATTTGTCACTGTATCTAATACAGCAGCAAGCCATGTTAGATTAGCACTTGTAAGAACAGACAAAATAAGGAACAAAAGGAGATTACAGTAAGGATGGGGAAACAGGAAAGAACCAGTCTTTTGCTATTACCAAAATCACATAGAAGACATGAACAGAAATATAAACTACAAAAATTTCATTTCATTAATTATAGTAACTTGAAAAAATCATTGAGTATAAATACAATTGACTAAATATTGTAGATGATTATTTAATATAGAATGGAACAATCTACTTTTTAAGCAATAGCACTGTATTTCCCATTCACAGTTTGACCTCCATGAGGAATTTGTACTTATGAAATTATTTGAACACTTGAATATTTTAGAAATATTCTAAAACTGCACAATTTTGAGTTTCCATGTTCTTTTTACCTGGGGATATGTTAACTTCTTTCAAATTCTTACAAATATATGATAATACTAAGCTATTGGTATTACATTGATCTAAATCACAAAACCTTGGCAATTTGGAGACATCCCTAATTTTGAGAAGTGCTATGTCCAATTTCAGTTGAATATTTCCCTGCCCATATCTTCCCCAAAGAAGGAGACACAGTGACTTCTTAAGGCCAGAATATCAAGAACTAATTCACATACATCCATCAAACTATGCCTACATAGGATATTAGAAGTAACACTGTGGAATGAAGGAAGAAATAAGCATATCTAAGAGAGCATGTAAATAAAACAATAGGTTACCATAGTTACTGGAATACAAATTAGAATGAAGAACACAGACAACCAACACAAACCAAAGTGACAGCAATCAACAAACACCTTTCAATCATAACTTTTAGTAATAATGACTTCTACCTCCCCGATTGGAAACTTCTGGTTAAAATCTATACAGAGATACTTTGCTACTGGGCTAACTGTGGACAGACACATTCAGGAAACTTTTGATTAAAATAAGAGTTAAATAACTGTGAAGAAAAGAAATCATTCCTGTGAAAATTCCTTAATATTTTCCTCAAATATATTTTTAAGAGATTTGAACCCCAAAGTTACAAGAAGCCATTGTTATTTCTACAAAGTTTTTTTTTTTTTTTTTTTGAGCTGGGGCTCGAACCCAGGGCCTTGCGCTTGCTAGGCAAGCACTCTACCACTGAGCTAAATCCTCAACCATCTACAGACTTTTACAAAAATAAATAAACATTAACAATGGAACAATAAATTTCATAGGAAAATTTTAAACACTTAGTGGCTTGTTTCATCTCTATAGCTTTATATGGGAAGATGGTGGTTTAAAAGTCATTGACAAGACTTTCCACACAACAGCGCACAGTCCTTATAGATTGTTTTCTTCTTCTCCTTTTCCTTTTTAATTTTTATGTACATTGGTACTTTGCCTGTAAGTATGTCTTCATGAGGGTGTAGGAGTCTGTAGAACTGGAGTTATAGACAGTTGTGACCTGCCATGAGGGTGCTGGGAATTGAACCCTGGACCTTTGGAAGAGCAGCCAATGCTCTTAATTTCTGAGCCATCGCTCCAGGCCCTGTCTTCTTTACACATAGTCTTTTGTGTAAAAAAATTAGAAAACATTTTCTACTTTGCAGATTTTGAAAGAAATAAATTATTCATGCTAATTTCATCTGTCTTTTTTTGTTAAAATAGTTTACCTTTAAGTCTTCCATATTGTTTTTGGTTATTAGGGACAATGAGATTTTAAGAGCTTCAGTTATTAGAAAATGAGTTAGCTAGGGTCACATTGTATAACCTAGATTGTTCCAGTGGAAGAGGAAAATGAGCAGGTGGGATATGGGGAAGGGAGAATGAAGTGGGGAAGAAGGGGAGGTAAAGGGAGAAGCAGGAAGCAAAGGAAGGAATGAAAAAGGAGAAAAAAGTGGAGGGAGAAATGGGAGGTAGAAAGAAGAAAGGGATTTTATATATGCATTTCTGTTCTCCTTAAAGGAGAAATCCACAGCTGACTTTTTTTGTAATGTGTGTTGAGATTATCTAAGTTTTTATACTGTTCTCAATGTGCTGCACAAGACTATGCCAATGTGCCCATTCTTAAACATTGTGAATGTGATTCCACAGTTCTGTGGTTTTTCCATGGTAATATTTCATGGATTTTAAATAACATGAGCTTATTTTTATCAAGTTTGAAGTGTTATAAATGTATCCATGGTAATCTAATAATCTCATTGGCAGATGTGATTAATAAAAGAAAGATATAGTTTTCCCTATGATATTTGAGATGCTGGAGTCTGAGAAGTTAGTGGATTATGCTAAGGTTACCAGGAAGAGCAACCTTCCAGGATTATTTGCAGCCATGTTCGCATTAATGCAGACGTAGCTCTCCTTCTTGTTAAGAGACACATTATAGTATAACTTTGCAAAAACATAAAATAATGGTGGGTAATATCCCATTACTGAATATTCTTTTATTATTCAGCAACTTCTCTTTTATTATACTGTTAATTTTTAATATATATTCATGTGTAAACAAGTATTTTAAGAAGATAACCTCACAAAGAATAAATTTTGCATTTTAAAGCATTTGAAAGGTTCTAAAATAGACCAAAAGATAAAGAATAATTTTTAATGTGTACAACGATAAATCTTATCTACTGAGCAATATGAAACCTCCTTGAAAATAGAGCGAAGGCATTAGACCTATTTTTAAGGTTCATTTCTTTTCTGGAACTTAGCTGTTGTTACCAGTCAAGTTGCCCTGTCTATCTTTACAGACTCATTTTCCACTGCAAAATAGGTAATATTTTGTGCCTAAAGAACAGAATTTCATATTGAATAAGAGGCTGCTGGAC
Source organism: Onychomys torridus (assembly GCF_903995425.1). Classification (NCBI taxonomy): domain Eukaryota; kingdom Metazoa; phylum Chordata; class Mammalia; order Rodentia; family Cricetidae; genus Onychomys; species Onychomys torridus. The sequence continues at coordinate 125,930,185 of NC_050448.1, forward strand.
ACCATTCTCATGGTATTCACAGTAAACAAAGTGTGAGATAGCATGCAATAGAATATTCAGCAATTCCTTAAATTATGGCCAAGATCAAGAGGGAGGCAAACAGTCTTGCAGCAGTGATGTCAAGGATGGCTGTATAGGCTGAAAGTGTTGCTGGTCCAGACTCTGTGTTCATTATTCTGAACTCTGCTCTTTGACCTACATAGTGTAAGCTTCAGGCATTCAGCCTTGTGATTTCTTTGACTGGAAGTTGTAACTGGAGGTCTAGAGAAGTACAAACATCCCTTTGATGAAAGATTCAGAAAGATTAATTAGGATGTAATTCTTTCTTTTTCTGTATAGCTGAAGAAAGACAGAATTCCACACTAAGCAGTTGTTTGTGCTGTCATTTTGGTAATGGTAAAATAGTCAGATTTTGCTAAATTCTATGATAACTGATCTAATTTTCCACAATATCTTTGATTATGACTTTTTTTTGTTCCAGAAACATGTAGTTATACTTTTTCATATAATGTTACTCATATATTTATTTTCTGGCTGAGCACTTAGTATTGGATATCCAATTGGTGTGCTGCTACCTACAGAATATCATTTCTCCTGCTCTCAGCATCCCCTAGTCGTAGGTAGGTCTTTTTGTATGGATGAGGCCTCATTTTAACAAAAGGAACCTCTGAAAGACAGATACACCATTATCACATCTTTAAATGGAGCTAAGCAGGCACACTATGTAGCTTAAAGTGCAGAAGAGAGAATAATTACAATAAATAAATGAATATGTGATGCCACGATGTAATATATAATATTACATATGATAGAAAATAAATCTTCAAATAAAAAAGATACTGTTCAATATTTCAGAACTCCCAACATATAAAATGCAGTAGAAGGGACACCAGAAGTCTTTAGTAGGTGACGAACTTATATCCTTGTCCTCTGATAGATACAAGAGGAAGCATGAGAAGTTCTGTATATTTTGTAGATCAAACCATCTGTCTTTTGACTTTAAAATCTCCATTCATCAAGTGTGCAACAGTATTATTTAAATCCAGTCAAACAGTTTCATGTAAACAGCTGCTAATTCTCCATGGCATTTCTCTTGTCCTTTGTTAGATTTTTGGTCATGTTTGAATCTAGAAGTTAACTTTTCATACATTCTGAGGTTCTTCTCACAGAAAAGTTTATGTTCCGGATAATATGAAAATCCATGCATTGTCCTTGATACATTCTGACGACAGTGATATAGTCCATAACTATTTTTCTGCCAACCATCTTCCAGATATTTATTTTCAGTTATTTATTTTCTATTAAAACTTCAATTTTCTTGAGTTTCTGAAATTCCTAGATAAGTTACAAAATATTTACATTATTTCATTTATATGACTTTTGCAATAGATACAATGTTTACCTATTATCTCTCCAAGGGATTGAAACATACTATTTAAAAATATTAATACAGTACCTTAAAACCCAGAATCTTAAATTTCACATCATAGTAACAAAAAACCTAAATGTTGGAGTCATGAAAGTGTTGATGACTCTCAAAGAATTCTGAGTACAAACAGCAAGCACTTATTCAAAATCAAATGTATTATGCATCTGAGATCTTTGTGGCAGTATTAACTTGTGTCACATACTATGACATCATTGCTGTCTTAGGTCTGAATTTTGCACACTTTTCATAACACACACTGTCACTCACCTATTGTCAAGAACTATTGCTATAATACCTTGGGTTAGATTTGAGACTTATAATCATGTATCAACATAGGTTTATCCTTGAATTGTGTTGTATTGGAATGCTTCATTTTAAAAAATTGCTTTTGATTTTTTTTGTTTGTTTGATTTTTGAGACAAAGTTTCTATATGTAGTAGCTCTGGCTATCTTGGAACTCACTCTGCAGACCAGGCTATCCTTGAACTCACAGAGATTTCTGCCTGCCTCTGTCTCTGCTGGGATTAAAAGCATTTGCCACTATGCCCAGTCACTATTTGAATGTTTAACAGTATCATTTATTTAAAAAACATTAAATACATTTTGGTTTGGTATTAGGACAGAATTTACAATGATTTCTATTTTAGTTATATCCATGTTTCCTTTTTCCATGTATTTATGCAGACTGGAGGCCTGACAGACAAAAGTGTTGCTCAAGTCTTAAAATAATTAAAGAAGGTTTATGTCCTGAAGTAGCAAATGTTGACAGATTTAATTCTTTATGGAAAAATAAACAGACCTCCATCTTGTGAATATGCAAGTTTGTTTTTCACCTTTAATAAATAAAAGAGAAATGTATAACAAACAATAGCTATTAAATGGCTTTGATGATTTATCATCTGTAAATGTTTTTTTTTTCATTGTATGACCTGTAAACATGTCTAGAATGTAAAACTGCTTATGAGTGGGAAAGATTTAGGCTGATGTGTTTTAATAATTTCAAAATGAGGAAAATATGGGAACAAATCCTTGTAGCATGTCCTCCATGCCCTTTGTAATTGAAAAATAGTTTTATGTGAACTTAAGCTTGATAACCAGAGGAAGATAAAAAGATTTAGTTTTGTTCTGCCTTGTCTGAGAGCTGGAGTCCCTACATTAGTAGGCATCAATAAATTCTAGACACAGAGAATGAGACCTTGCTGTGGCTCAGATGTCTCCTCACCATCTGACAAACAGAAGAAAATATCCCTTATAAACACCATTCCTCAACTCAAACAAGCTGTAGCATTTCCTTCTCACCATATCACTAAGGCAGAGCTTGTATAGGTTACAGTAATCAATCAAAGTCTCCATTAAAAAGTTATCTCTATTTTAACTACTCTAGAAATTCTCATTTGGGGGATTCAATTCACTGAGCCAGATCAATCCATACTAATGCAGCCATCGTGACCTTTATCTTTATTTTCCTCTTTCAAAAATGCAATATAAACATAAATAAAAGAGAAACCGATTCTCATAAAGTGAACTGTCTTTCTTCTTTCCTTTCTTGTCACTGTTGATTGTGTGTGTGTGTGTGTGTGTGTGTGTGTGTGTGTGTGTGTGTGTGCGCAATGTGTTTGACAGCAGTAACTTAACAAAACTTAAAGTCACTTTCTGTTTTCTGTCTTTGGTTATTGTTTTGTGACAATATTTTTTCTTTAGGACACACAACATATATGTGTTCCCAATTCAGATAGGAAGCCCATGACAGACCTAAGTACAGACACCACCAAAGTCCAATTGATGCAAAAAATGAGTATTATTGGGTTATTTATAGGAATATGGATGAGGGGTTGCTTACCAGACCAAAAAATGCCTCAAAGACAACTGCATCACCAAAGTCTACCCCAGCCCATAAAGCTGGGAACCTAGAGCACACTGCAAAGCCTACAGGCAGCTCAACATGTTGTCGAATGTCCTTTCCTGATGCCTCAGTTAGTCTAACCCTCTTCCAGGTAGCTTGGCTTCTGTGTGACTCTCAACAGTTGTTGGTTACTCTTGGGAGAGAGGAGCATACTGAATTTGACCATGTTCAGGGACTTACTGAAGCTGTTTTGAATGATTTACCCTTTGTCTCAAACGTGTTCAATCTCTCAGGAAGCTGATACAGAGCAATTGTCTGGCAGATACACTAGCATTCAGCCATGTTCCTCCTGACAGAATTGAAGTTCTCATATCAAGCTGTGGAGAAACATGTGGAAGTTGTAAAAACTGAATTCTCCCACATTGATAATTCCTAAGAATTTGCACAAACCACCTCACCAAAGACATAACATTTTCTGCATCCAATGATTATCTATACAGAGGTCCACTTTGCCTCCATATTTTAATAATCTAGAGGGCCATTCCTGCTTTGGCGTTGACATCTGTATACTCCTTATTTCATCATTCACCTTTTCTGTCTATTCTTATTTGGACATAACTGAATATATGTTAATTCTGAGAGGATATATGCCTTCACAAACCTCAAAAACTGACCCAAGACAAATGTCATAAACCAACTCCTTAGACATCTTTGAGGAAAAAAATGTTATTCTCCTATCCTATCCCTTACCTCATCTACTTTTCATGGGAACAGGAACAAGAAAAAGAAAGAAAGAAAGAAAGAAAGAAAGAAAGAAAGAAAGAAAGAAAGAAAGAAAGAAAGGAAGGAAGGAAGGAAGGAAGGAAGGAAGAAAGGAAGGAAGGAAGAAAGAAAGGAAGAAAGTGAGGGAGGGAAGGAAGAGAGAAAGAAAGAAACCAATACTAGAGGGTTTTGTTGTTTTGTATTTTTAAATTCGTCGAGCAGGGAAACTTTTGCAGAGTTCTTTAATTGCTTTGAGTTTAGAAGCATAATTGGCTTCAGGTCTTCTCTGTGGCTTTCCAACTCAGACATGGCCTCTAAATTCCAGGAACATACAGATGAAGTAACTTTTGTTGCATGCCTTAAAGGTTATAAAACGTTTCTTCGTCATTGGGCGATCCCTGTGTCTTTCCTAGGGTCCCGTTTTCTAGGTAGCTTCCCTGGAGTTGTGTAGCAGTCTAGTCATCTTTGTTTTACACCTAGTATCCTACTATGAGTGTGTACATACCATGTCCATCCTTCTGAGTCTGGGTTACCTCACTCAGGATGATTTTTTCTAGATCCATCCATTTGCCTGCAAACCTCATGATGACATTGTTTTTCTCTGCTGAGTAGTATTCCACTGTGTATGTGTACCATATTTTCTTTATCCACTCTTCAGTTGAAGGGCATCTAGGTTGTTTCCAGGTTCTGGCTATTACAAACAATGCTGATATGAACATAGCTGAGCAAATGCCCTTGTGGTATGATTGAGCATTCCTTGGGTATATGCCCAAGAGTGCTACAGCTGGGTCTTGGGGGAGATTAATTCCCAATTTTCTAAGGAGGTGCCATATTGATTTCCAAAGTAGCTGTACAAGCTTACATTCCCACCAGCAGTGGAGGAGAGTTCTCCTTGCCCCAAATCCTCTCCAGCATAAGCTGTCTTCTGTGTTTTTGGTCTTAGCCATTCTGACAGGTGTTAGGTGGTATCTCAGAGATGTTTTGATTTGCATTTCCCGGATAATTTGGGATTTTGAGCAATTCCTTAAATGTCTTTCAGCCATTTGAACTTCCTCTGTTGAGAATTCTCTGTTTAGCCCTATAGCCCATTTCTTAATTGGACTGTTGGACATTTGGCTGTCTAATTTCTTAAACATGGTATGTACTCACTTATAGGAGGATACTAGATGTAAAACAAAGATGACTCGACTGCTACACAACTCCAGGAAGGCTACCTAGAAAACGGGACCCTAGGAAAGACACAGGGATCACCCAATGACAGAGAAATGGATGAGATCTACATGAACAACCTGGACGACAGTGGGAGTAATGAGGGCAAGGTTTGAGGGAAAGAAAGCTTAGGGGAGCAGGAGATCCCAGCTGGATCAAGAACAGAAAGGGAGAACAGGGAATAACAGACCATGATAAATGATGACCAAATGAGAACAGGAATAGGCAAAGTGCTGGAGAGATACCCAGAAATCCACAATGATACATCCTCTATAGACTGCTGGCAATGGTTGAGAGAAAGCCTGATCTGACCTAGTCTGATGATCAGATGGCCAAACACTCTAATGGTTGTGACTACATATCTGATGGAAGTAGACACAGAGATCCTCAGTCAGGCCACAGGTGGAGCTCCAGGAGTCCAATTGGTGGAGAAAGAGGAGGGACTGTAAGAGCGTGAACTGTTGAGACCAAGACTGGAGAGGCACAGGGACAAATAGCCAAACTAATGGAAGCACATGAATTATGAACCAAAGGCTGTGGAGCCCACAGCTGGATCAGGTCCTCTGGATAAGTGAGACAATTGAATAGCTTCAACTGTTTGGGAGGCATCTAGGCTGTGGAAATAGGACCTGTCCTTAGTACATGAGCTGGCTGTTTGAAACCTTGGGCTTACACAGGGACACTTTGCTCAGCCTGGAAGGAGGGGATTGGACCTGCCTGTACTGAATCCACCAGGTTTAAATGAATCCCCAGGGGAGTCTTGTCAATGGAGGTGATGGGAATGGAGGGGAGGAATCGGGGAAGCTGGGGATGGGAGCGGGAGGGGGGAAGACAGGCTGATGTAGAAAATTAAAACACAAATATAATAAAAAATCACAATCCTTAAATAAAAAAAAAGTTTCTTTTATGGATTCATGACTATTCCTCTATTTTGAACAAAATATTTTCTTCTCCCTCCTGCCATGTTTACCAACATCACTGGTTAATGGTTTATAATCTAATACGTGTAAGGATGTGATTTCTTCATTAGCCTCCTATAACTCTTGGAAAAGTCATTTTTTTTAACAAAATATATTGCATGGGGACATTGTTACATGTATAGATTTAGCTCTGTAAATACTCAAACAGCATTATCTATTTCAATATAGATATAATTAAAAATTCACTATTTCTAACTGTCATTTGTCACACACTATTTCTGGAGTTTGTTATCTAAGTCATTGTGTATGCTAGGCAAGATCTCTATGCCAAAACTACATCTCCAACTTGATAAAGTTCATGATTCACCAGAAACTGTTTCAATGGAAATCAATTCAAATAAACTTCTGAAAAAAAAAAGGAAAGTAATTTGTGGATGTGGAACTTCATTAGTTAAAAAAAAGAAGTCAGGTGTGTGTTGTCACCATTTCATCTTCAAAAGCAATTCACATCCTAAAGAAAGCAAACTCTATTAACATAATGACCCTGAACTTTATTTTTTTTTCCATAAAAGTAACCTTGGAAATTGACTTTTGTCTTGATGTCTGACTAATAGTAATGATAGATGTGAATAGAAATTCACAGAATTAATTTAATAAATATTAAGTGAAATAGTCCCAAGAATGTTTTAAATGACAACATAGGTTTAGATGAAGTAAATGTACTTAGAACTCATGCATTTTATATAACTACACATATAAAAATACATGTGCTTTAACACAAGTATCTACATAACATTTTATTTGTGACAAGTATGTTATCAGAAAATTATGTCTTGGAAATTGTAACTTTTTCTATGTCAGAAATATTTATTGAATATCTGAATTTCTGACAGCAAAATATATGTTACAATTTGTCCTCTAAGAACTTGATTAGAGATCTACCTAAAACTTAATGAAAATTTATAAATCTAAAGCCAATAAAAATTTTCTACTCCAAAAGCCATGTTAGAAGTCAGTATTTTATAATTTAGGTGCCCATGGATGCAGATTTGTACAAAGAAATTACAATTTTCTAACAGTTTAATCAAAAGACTAAACTGCTTGTTTGAAATAAGAAATAATGCATATGACATAACTGAAATTAATTTGTGGAATTAACTCATGAAATTATAAAATAGCTTTGTTTCTGAGGACCATTGAAGGAGAAAAAAACAAGAAAACCTTTAGCCTACTCTTTGTTCACATAGCCAGAGCATGTTCATTTCCTTAAATGACAATTTTGAATTTGAAGTGCTATGCAAAGAACTTTAGTATGTTTACAGTGTGCACTCTGTTGGTTTGGACCTATGTGTAGATACTGTCATTTCAGCCCTACAGTCTTTTTAGCCACACATAACAGCTACAAGAGTGACTTTGTGTTCTTTCCTCCTCTTGTTTCCTTCCCACCCTTTCTCTCCCCTTCCTTTCATCCCCTCTTCTTCTCTTCCCATCCCCAATCTTCTTTCCTCCTCCCTCTTCTCCTCCCTCCCTCCCTCCCTCTTCTGTACCTTCTCCTGTTCTCTCATTCCATTCCCACCCCTCTCTCTCCCTTCTTCCCTACCTTCCTCCTTTCCCCTCCTCCCCTACCTACCTCTTGCCTTTCCTCTTTTTCCCTCTTTCCCTTGTTCCTCTCATTTCCTGTACTCAATTCTTGTCTATCTCTATTTCTCTGGTTCCCTTCCTCCTTCCTACTCACCCTCTTTTTTCTGTCTCTCTCTCCATCCCTCCTCTCCTTTCCTTTCCTCCTCTACTCTTCTCTCTTTCACCCGTCTACATCCCCATCTCTTTTTGGTAATAAAAAGATTTATCATACAAAACTCATAACATTTCATTATTAACTATAAGCAATACTTTGTCAGATCATAGAGCTAATTTATCTAGCATGATTGAAAGTTTTATTTCCCTCATCCAAAGCCCCTAGAAGCCACCATGAGTTTGACTGACATAAAGACCTCATCAAAGTGTAATCAGGTAACATTGGTCTTGTTATGACTGGCTTATTTCATATTTTATACGGCTTTCCAGACGGATTCATGTAGTCACAACTAGACTTTCCTTCAACTTAGCAGCTGAATAATATTCCATTGTAGACACATATCACAAGATAATCCATACATTAATAATCATTTAGGTCTTAACTATTATAATCCATGTGCCCATGCATGTAGTAGCTCCAAGCACTTCCACATTTCTGGGAATTATTAATTCAAACATGAAATGATGAGTTATATGTTTGTAGTTGGAGTTTTCCTGCCTGGCCAAGTCAGGACAAATCTCTCTTACCCGTCAGTCCCACAGTCGCTCAGACCCAACCAAGAAAGCATATAGAAACTTATATTGTTTAGAAACTGTATGGCCTGGCAGGCTTCTTGCTATCTGCTTCTCCTATCTTAAATTAACCCATTTCTGTTAGTCTATACTTTGCCACATGGCTTGTGGCTTACCAGTGTTGCTTTTCCTGGCCGCCACTGGCAGTGTCTCTCCCCAGCCTTCTACTTGCCAGAATTCTCTTCTCTCTTGTCCTGCCTATACTTCCTGCCTGGCCACTGGCCAATCAGAACTTTATTTACACAGAGCGATATCCACAGCACTTCCCCTTTTCTTCTTTTTTTTAAGGAAGGTTTTAACTTTTATATAGTACAATTACATATAACAAAACAATTATCAAGCAAGAATTACAGTTACAATATTAAAGAAGATATCCTATCTATCTTATATTTGTGAGTCTAAGGTTTTATATCTAACTTATCTTTTATCATAACTGAGGATATTATAACTATCTAGTCTTCAACCACATCAAAGACCTCAGAAGGATATAATATTACCTGAGAACCAGGAGAAGGATGCAAGCATTTTTAAGGAGTCTTGCAAGAGTAGACAGAGACAGCTGGCAGCCTGGACAGTCACCTAATGTTTCTCTGCAGTGTTGGAGCATCATCTTCAGCCTAAAGGCTTAGCATATCTGACAGACTCTTTTGTGAACTAGGATGTATACAAGGTCAACAGTTTGACCTCACATTTGGTGAGAGCAGTCCATGTACCAGAAACACCTGAATTCCATTAGTGTCATGTCATGATTCAGGATTTTAAATTCTGGAAATTATTGATGTTTTTTTTTTTTCAATTCAGCTGTCCATTTTTCTTGGCTGTGTATATGTGGCTTCATCTTGACATCCTGTTCTTCTCCACATCCCTCTATTAAACGCCAGTCTACTATTGAGAGGGGTGAGCTTAGTTATTCTTCAAGAATAACTGTTTCATCTGCTGTTCCATTGCACATCAGAAGCCATTGGCCCACTCCCTGTTCAGCTGCCTTCGAAGAAAAGGGCAGGGTACCTTTTACAGATTGCAAAGGTCACTCACTTCAGGGATGGTGCCATATTGTCCTGGCTTCAGAAGATGCCTTTTGTTAAAGCCACAACCACACTTGTTTTGGCAAGAATTAGTAGTCCTTGGTTTCATGTCCTGTCTGTCCTGTTTGTCAGCAGTTGATTCAAGGATACTTTGTTGTCCAGTGGCTAACTTTTGCCACAATGAAAGTTAGCTCCATATGCAGTTTCTTCAATGCCCATATTTTCTCTGAAGTAGATTGGTACTGCCAGGAGCCGTCATGTCTCATAGTCATAGCAAAAAAGAAAAATTCTTAAGTTATTAAAACATTTTAAATGCCATATTCTGTAGATCCCTGAAGGGTTTGAAGATGACCTGTCTATCTAAAATATATCTGTTTGATCTTGAAAACACACCTAATATGACTACAAGTTCAATTGTAATGTCTAACCACTAATTTTCATTTCTATATATCCTAATAGTTGGTAATACTAACATTCAAGGATTAGTAAATTGCATTACATTGTTAAATGAATGGTATAAATACAATATCTCGAACAAGATTAGAAATACGTGTATGGTATATTCTAACAATCTCAATCTCAATAATAATTTGTATACAATATAAAACAATCCAATTGAATGTAAAGTATTTAAAACTAGTAATTGTCTTTCTCTTTTCTTTTTTTTTTTTAACAAGCACCTTTTGCCTAGCCCTTTTCCTAACCCTTAACTTGTAACCAACCCTCCTAAACAATGAAAACTATCCCAGACCCAATACCCATAAAAAGACCAAAAAACCACCCACCCCACACCACCCCTTTGGGAATGTGGGCGTCGAATTCTTAAAATTGCTTCCTGCTAGGTATGGGCGAAGTTATCTTTATTCTGAAAAGAAAAAAATTGGGTTAATTGACAAATTCTAGGAAAGATAACTATATTCTTTGTTATCCATAATGCCAAAGTTCAGGGTTTATCTCAGGTCCTTATTCAAGTAGTCTTTGAAACTGGATCATCTCAGCTAGCCATCTCAGAATTGCTCTAAGCACTTTGTAGTCCAAAGCTGATCTGTAGATGATGTTTGTCAGCTTAGTGATATTATTTTCCACGTGGAATTGTCATTGTAGGGCCCCATCTTCTTCCTGGAGATTTCATTTGATGTTACGCCTGGCCATGATTTCCTGCAGAAAACTGAAAAGAGACTCGAACACAAAGACATGTATAGGCAGCTAATTGAAGCCTTTTCTCTAGAATTAATTAGTACTCTATATGACCATTATTATCTTAACAAAGTTTAATATATAATATATATATATATATATATATATATATATATATATATATATCTTGTAAATTTTGATATAAAATTCATACTTTAAGAAAAGTTTAAAGAATCAGAATAGAATCAAAGAATTGAGATTAGTAATAGAATAGTCCCTTAATCAATTTGGTTTTTCTCCTGTCCCATGTCAGAAGATGGCTCTTGCTTCTGGTATGATACAGGGAGTTTCCATGTTCCTTTTAACAACATGCTTGAGTTTAAGGAGGAGAGAGCCATTCTCCAACTCCAAAATCAGCTTGAAGCTTTAATTGAACTGGGACTACAAGAAGACTAAGAGTATTAATTTTTTAGAGAAGAGCAGAAACAAACATTTAGGAAGATTTATGAAATTTTGTAGATGATATAACAATAGGCCATTTTACTCTTTTTTTCCTGGGACAGATGATTTGTCCTTTTTCTTCAGTTGTCTCATTTGTCCAGTGTTCTTCAGATTCCTTAGCCTTCATTCTCCTAAAAGACAAAAACAAAAACCATTCCCCAAGACTAATTTTGGGGAGGTCCCTTTTTGGCAAATTACATCTGATTAAATGAAAAGGCATGTATTAATGGTATAAGTGAGTTTAAACTAGATGGTCATGTTGGTTGATGAACTATCACCTCTTCTAATTAAGAGGTCTCTCTTGTTCAAATCGAACCTTTATCAGTTTTGATGGTACCCACAGCTTATCTTCTCCTGAAGAAACAAAAGCAAAACCTCGTCCCCAAGGTAACACATACCCTGGTTTCCATTCTCAGGTCAGCACATCCTTGAAGTATACAGGCTGATTTAATTCTGTAGCTTTTTTTCTATTAACCAATGTCTCTCTGCAGCTGTTGTTCCTTGCTCATTAGCATTGAGAAAATTCAAAGTTAATAAAGCATTGGGCAGTCTATTTCTGGGGGTTTTTGTTACCATTTCTGTTTATTTATCATGTCTTTAGAGTTCTGTTGGATCTTTCTATAACTGCTTGGCCTATAGGATTATGTGGTATACCTGTAATATGCTTTATATTATAATAAGCAAAAAACTTTCATTTTATTAGAGACATATGCTGGAGCATTGTCAGTTTTATTTTGTGCAGGTATACCCATGATGGCCATAACTTCTAGCAAATGAGTGATTACAGAATCAACTTTTTCAGAACTCAAAGCAGTCGCCCATTGAAATCCTGAATAAGTATCAATAGTATGGTGTACATATTTCAATTTTCCAAATTCTGCAAAGTGAAAGACATCCATCTGCCAGATTTCACTCCTCTGAGTACCCTTTGGGTTACATCCTGCTGGTAATGGTGTCTGATTGTAGAAGGAACAAGTAGGACATTTCTTTACAATTTCCTTGGCTTGTTGCCAGGTTATGGAAAAATCCTTTTTTAAACCTTTACTATTGACATGATGTTTCTTAGGAAATTCTGAGGCCTCCAGCACATTTCCTATCAATAATTTATCAACCTCATCATTACCTAGTGCTAGAGGGCCTGGCAGACCAGTATGGGATCGGATGTGAGTTATATATAAAGGATGACTCCTTTCCCTGATTGTATCTTGTAATTGAATAAATAGTGAAGTTAATTCTGAAGCATCAGGGATAAATTCTGCAGTCTCAATATGTAATACCACTCTTTCAGCATACTGAGAGTCAGTAACTATATTGAGAGGTTCTGAAAAATCCATTAATCCCAACAGAATAGCATACAATTCCGATTTTTGAACTGAATTATAAGGACTTTGAACCACTTTACTTAAATTTTCTGATTTGTAACCTGCCTTTCCTTGTTTGTTGGCATCTGTATAAAATGTCCGAACTCCAGATATGGGTTTTTCACGTACAATTCGAGGCAAGATCCAATCAGCTCTCTTTATAAGATCAATTCTATTGCTTTTAGGATATTTGCTGTTAATTTCTCCCAAAAAATTACTGCAAGCTCTTTGCCAAGGTTCACTTTCTGTCCATAATTTTTCAATGCCCTCTTTAGTTAAAGGTACAATAATTTCTGCTGGGTCTACTCCTGCTAATTGACGAAGTCTCAATTTTCCTTTCAAAATTAAGTCAGAGATTTTTTCCACATAAGTTTTTAATTTTTTATTTGGTTTATTTGGTAAAAATATCCATTCCAATATAATATCTTCTCTCTTCATTAATATTCCTGTAGGAGAATGCCTAGAAGGTAAAATAACCAAAATGCAATCCAGCTTTGGATCAATACGATCTACATGACCTCCATGTACTTTTTTTTCTATCAAGGCCAATTCTTTCTCAGCTTCAGGTGATAATTCTCTTGGACTGTTTAAGTCCTTGTCACCTTCTAAGGTTTTGAACAAATTATTCAGTTCATCAATTTTTACCCCAACAATAGTTCGTAGATGATAAATGTCCCCAAATAATCTTTGAAAGTCATTAAGAGTCTGTAGGCGATCTCTCCTAATTTGCACCTTTTGAGCTCTAATTTTTTGTAGCTCTATTTTATATCCTAAATAATTAATAGAATCTCCTCTTTGTATCTTTTCAGGAGCAATTTGTAATCCCCAGCAAGGCAATATTTTCTTTACTTCTACAAACATTCTTTCTAAAGTATATGCATTTGAGTCAGCTAGTAAAATATCATCCATATAATGATAAATTATAGATTTAGGAAATTTTTTACGTATCACTTCCAAGGGCTGTTGTACAAAATATTGGCACAGGGTTGGACTATTCAACATTCCCTGTGGGAGGACTCTCCATTGAAATCTTCTAACTGGTTGAGAATTATTGTAAGTAGGCACAGTGAAAGCAAATCTTTCTCTGTCTTTTGCTTGTAAGGGTATTGAAAAGAAACAGTCTTTTAAATCAATAACTATGAGAGGCCATCCTTTTGGTAACAGAGTAGGCAAAGGAATTCCAGATTGTAGAGAGCCCATTGGCTGAATTACTTAGTTAATTCCTCTAAGGTCTGTTACCATTCTCCATTTACCAGATTTCTTTTTAATAACAAATACAGGAGAATTCCATGGGCTAGTAGATTCTTCAATATGCTGAGCATTTAACTGTTCTTCTACTAGCTCTTCTAAAGCCTGGAGTTTCTCTGTTGTTAAAGGCCATTGATGAACCCATACAGGCTTGTCTGTTAACCATTTTAAAGGTAGAGCTGTTGGTGTCTTTGGAAGATCATCACTTTTTCTGCCCTGTTCTTGTATAATATGGATGGCTGGTGACCACTCATTAGAATAATACCTTCTAATATTTCTCTCAGAAACATGTGCTAGTTTATGATTTATTTCTGAGGTTGGAGGGATGTTAATCTGAGTATTCCATTGTTGTAACAGGTCTCGACCCCACAGGTTCATGGCTATGATAGCCACATATGGTTTTAATCTGCCTCTCTGTCCTTCTGGGCCTATACATTTGAGCCACCTTGCACTCTGTTTAACTTGAGATAATGTTCCAATTCCTAACAGTTGAACATTTACCTCCTGAAGAGGCCAAGATGGATGCCAAAATTCTGGTGCAATTATGGTCACATCAGCACCTGTGTCTACCAGACCAGACAACAAAACACCATTTATTTTTATTGTTATTTTTGGTCTTTCTTCATTTATAGAAGTTTGCCAAAAATTTTTCTTTATGGTTTCTCCTGAATTTTCTGTTCTCTCTGTCTCAGTTGTTCCATTACTCTGAGTAGCCTGGTTTATTCCAATAGGCATTTGATCATTTAACTGCTCTGAGTAGGGGTCTCCTCTAAGATTGCAGGAAAGGTCTGAACTGGATTCACTGTAGGGGCCTGCCTGAGGCCCCTCTGGGAGTTTCCCAAAGACTGAGGCAAAGTATTACCTTGTCTGTCCCTTGTTGATCTACATTCATTGGTCCAATGGCTTCCCTTACCACACCTTCTCCATACTCCTGAAGGAAGTGGCATTCTGTTGCCATTGTTCCTTGAAGAAACATTGTTTCTAGAAGTGCCCGGTTTACAGTCCCTTTTCAAATATCCTTGCTTTCCACATCCAAAACATCTAACATTCCTCAAACCTCTTGAAATTGCTTCTCCTACCCACATATTATCATGATCATGAGCCTCAACATTCACTGTGTCTCTAATCCAATCTTCCAAGGGTGCAGATCTTGCCTTTAACAGCCTGATTATTCTCTTGTATGCTTCATTTGCGTTCTCAAAAGCCAAAGATTCAATTATTATCTGGCTAGCTTCTGAATTTGGGACCATTCTCTTTATTGCTGAAGTCAGTCTTTGTAAGAAATCTGTGAAAGATTCTTTTGGGCCCTGTTATAACCTTTGTAATGTTAGTTCTAATTTTATCATTTTTTAGGAATCTCTGTGGTTTGTTTAACACCTGTAACACTTTACATCCATAGACAACAGAATTCAGTCTTGTAATTTCTCATATTTTGGCATTTCTCATTTCTCTTGTTATTTTATAATAGTCATTATGGTGTGTGTAAAGTGATGTCATTTATTTTCTGTATCTATCAAGATGGAGTATCACTATGTGGAGAAGAAAGAACTCCATACCCCTCTGCCTCATTCTCATAGGCATGAACCACACAAACTCTAAGGCTATGTCTCATGTTACTTTAATGTATATTTTCCCACAAATTGCTAGAATGATTCTCTAATTTACCTATAAGTCAACAATTTGTATTCTATGTGAAATGTCAGTGCAAGTCTTTATGTACTTTTGTTGAATTAAGGTTTCTATTAATGAGATGTAAGAGTTTTTACACATTTTGGAAGTTAATCCTTTCTAAGATATATGATTTAAATTTTTTCTCACATCTTCTATCAGTGATATTTCATTTGATCAAGAGTTTTCTATCTACAGACACTATTGAGTGTGATCCTGCCTTTAGTTGCTCTAGTAATTTAGTTTCTGTATCATATCAAAGACAGACTATATTATGTTGAAGAAGTAAAGTGAGGGCATTTACATACAAATCTTGACTCATTCTAGATGTCTAAAATTTCCATATATATAGACTATCAAAGGCAGTAAGCTAGCCCATCTCATTAGGTTCAAATGAGTAATAGAAAAATATAAGAATCTTTTTTTCTCTACAGCTGCATTAAAACTACAAAACAAAATAGTTATGTTTTGTTTTAATAAGTTTTAAATTATATGCATTCTGTCCATATTATAGTATATATTACATATACTTTTTGGATAAGATATTAGATTTTTAGGGTAAAATGAGTTGAGATTCAGAAACTGTTATAAATGAGTTGAGATTCAAAACGTTGAGTAAAATGTTAACTGTAATAGTATAAAATTTATCATTCCAAAGTTATATCCTGGTTATAGTATTCATTTCTAACCAATAATAATAATAATACATTATTTTATTTCTTTTGTAAATATCTGAAAAGAAATCCAAGTGTACAATTGCTCCTTATAAAACATATTTTTAAATTCAGCTTCAACTAAGAAAATTGAATGAAGAAAAGGTATAAAGTAGACCCATGACTCATGAGGATAAAGAAATTTATATGGTTGACATATTTAACCACCAATATTATTTTTAATTTTTAATTTGATTGATAAAGTTCCTGTCTCAAAGTACCCCCTTTACTGTGATTTCAAACCCATCCAAGATGTCATCTTCCTAAATACCTCTAACTGCAGTTGGAATATGAATTTGAACTCTAAGGCTTGATTGTCAGGCATGCCAAGTGCAGACAAAATGATAATCATTCAACCATTTATTTCACTTTATTACCATGTTAATTCAATTCATTCAACATTTGTTGAGTGTCCATTATGGGGCTGTCATTATGCCAAGCACTTATAACAAAATTTGTCCTAGCTATCAATGTTTTAAATTTGTTTAACAAGCAACAATAATCATATTTCAATTTTATACAGCCCATTATTTTTATAGCTGTAATCTATCATTTTTTAAAAAAGAAACAAGTCCAAAAGTGGTTGTTGTCACCTATGTATAATTTATGGCATTGAAATAATGATAATGATTACTGTGGCTCTATTAGACTTCTGTTCTGAAATTTCCAAGGATGGCTTTTTTATGCTGCACCTTTGCTTTTTATGTTTAAGGAAATTTGAATTGGTGGAAATGAGATGCTAAAAATCTAAAAGTACTTAACATCTGTTCTTAAGAAAGAATGACAAATTAAACCGTTTTAGCCCTTACATAGAGGAGACACACACATGAGAGAGAGAGAGAGAGAGAGAGAGAGAGAGAGAGAGAAGTACAGGAGAATGATAAACATCAAGATAACAGATATATCTAAAACATAAGTACCACCACCAAAATGAGTTATGTAATTTTCAAAGTATTTGTTGGTACTCTTATGGAACAATGCTATTATATAAAACTATCTGCAATGGCGGAGCATACCATATTTGTGTGGTGGTGCACGCCTTTAATCCCAGCACTGGGGCACTCGGGAGGCAGAGCCAGGTGAATCTCTGTGAGTTTGAGGCTAGCCTGGGCTACAGAGCGAGATCCAGGAAAGGCACAAAGCTACACAGAGAAAACCTGTCTCTAAAAAACAAACAAACAAACAAAACAAACAAAAAACAAAAAGAAGGAAATGAACTTTTGAGTCATATTCATAGGAATATCATTTTAGTTTGTGACAGTTGGCAATTATAAGGGCAACAATGTTTTTTGTTCAATTAACAGCCTTTAGATTCTACCTCACAGTTTAGGGGTTAGCCCAACAGATACATTTCTGTCCTGTAAGCATAAGAATCCCCAGAAACCATGTAAAGAACCAGAAGCACAGATTCCATCTGTAACCCTAGTTCTTTTAGGATTGAGGATGTAGGCTGGCTGGAAGGCCAGGATAAACTAATTGGTAGACTCCAACCCACTGAGAGACCTGTCAAAAAACAAATTAACACAAATTCCTTAATTTTTGTTTTTAAATGGTTTTAATTGAAATATCATTATATTACTTTCCCTATGTTTACCTCTCTTCTAACCCCCCTCTCATATGTACCACTTTCAATTTTACACAAAGTGCATAAACAATGTCTGGGGAGCCCAGCCACTGTGGATACATCTGTGTCACAGCTCCTGTATGTGTGGCTCGGGGGATTGGGAAAGAGGAAGTAGAAAAACTGTAAGAGTCAGAATACCAAGAGGTCTGTGGTGATTGGTCATTCTTACCCAGAAATGGCTACATCAACAAGGCTGGGACACAACAATTTCAATAGGGTTATTAATATTGAAATGGGAAAATTTCATGGGGTCCCATCTTTAGACATAGCCAAACAGTATTTCTAATGATGACATCAGAGGTTGTTCCAGTTTCCACATATGAACTCACACATTCACCCATCCCCCCCCCCCCCCAAACACATACATGCACGCACGTGCACGCACACACACACACACACACACACACACACACACACACACACAAATGATTCCATCTCACACCAAACTCAGTCTGACTTTTAGATAGCTAGACAAAGGCACCTTTTGCGTCCCTTGCTCTGCCTCCATCTCTCCTAACCTAATACTCTCCCCATTGCAGAGATACTTCACATGGTCCTCTCTATGTGACTAGGAAGCAAAGTTCAGTTTTAACAACACTGCTTTAGTTACATCTCATGTTTCCTGTGGATTAACCTTAAATTACTTTCAAACCTCCCAACTCTCCCCATGGCCATCATGATGACTCGATGATTCCTGCTGTCATTTCTTATGAGTTGAATGCACAAAGCAGAACTTTCTGGTCGAGAAATCAGGCAACCACTATTTTGAGAGTTCAAAGTTGGGCTCCTCCAAAATTTGTCCTTTGTGGAATAAAGGAATGATAATCTGCCCCCATTGCAAAATTGTTTCCAAGGCAAAGGACTTTTAAGCAGTAGGCATGCTTCCTTTCTCTTTTTCTTTCTTTTGTCTTTTTTTACGTTTGATTTTATTCATAGACAACTAGCAGAGATGGAGAGGTTAAACCAGTCTTTAATGGGTGGTTTATAATGCAGACTTGCAGCTGGAGTTTTTTGTAGTCCTGTTCCGTCCCACAGCATTCAGACCCAAATAAACACACATGCTTATATTAATTAAAACTGTTTGGCCTAATGGCTCAGGCTTCTTGCTAGCTAGATCTTACACTTAAATTAACCCGTAACTCTTATTTGTGTTTAGACACATGGCTTGGTATGTTTTCCCAGTTCTGCTTCACATCTTGCTTCTCATCATATGGCAGCTGGCAGTGTCTCCTGACTCAGCCCTCCTGTTCCCAGAATTCTCCCTTACTGCCTGGCTACTGGCAAATCAGTACCTTATTTATTAACCAACCAGAGCAACACATTAACAGCATACAGATATCCGCAGCGCAGACTTTTTATTTTAACATAATATTTTAACCAAACTGGGTAACCAAAGTGAAATCTTTGTTTCTGTTTGCTTTTTTTTAAACAGGTCACAATTTGCTTGTTAGATGTCATTGTTTCTTGCCACTTTCTTTGCCGGAACTGTCTTTCATATATACTTGAAATGTAACTATGGCTCTTAACGTCCATAACAATGTCAGTAATATCAGCTTATCCCTAGTTCTAATTATTAAATTTGCCTTGTGTTTTGCCCATGGACCTCTTGCATCAGTAAGATCAGATTAAAGTGCATGTTTATCTCATTCATGGCCATAACTGAAGCCCTGTAAATCTTTGTGACCTCTACACCACACAAAATAGTGCCCCGATAAAATAAGGTAAAAAATAAATATGATGAATTAACAAAAGAAATAATTGATAGATAAATGAAAGTAGAAGAAGAGAGAAGGAGGTGGGATGGGAAGAGAGGGAAGAGGAGAGGGAAGGGCAGGGATGGGAGAATAGAAATCCTTAAAGAACGGCTTACAAGTAGTAGTATCTGAAAACAAGATAAACATTCATTGATAATATTATGTTTTATATACAGCTCTTTATTAAGTGTTAATGTTAAAGTGTAGCCCATTGTAAAAATAACACACACACACACACACACATACACACACAGATTTTGGCTGATCCCATGGAGAATTCTTAAGGAGATAGCATTCAGTTCAGTTAGGGATTCTTGGGACAAATGGTTTCCTCTTTGGCTGATTCTGCTTTTCCATGGTTCCTGGATGGTTGCCAACAGCTCTAGAAATTACATAGTTGTTGGTTAACTTCTACTGGAAAAGCAATAATAATTTTCCAGTACTTTTTTCCGAACATCAGGACTGACTATGGCTTCTACAGGTAATGGTAATATTTCAACTCATGATCCCAGTTAATATTCTCATATTCTGAGACTTTTCTAATTTGCAATTTTGCAATACCATAGTCCAATGTGAAAATAGGTTAACAGTCTCCATTCCATACTCCTTCACATCAATCAGTGTTCAGGTCCAGAAGAGGAAATTATGTTGAGGGACAAACAGTAAATGTTTATTTAAGCAATAAATTGTGTTTTACTATTATATTAAGATTGAGTTCTCATTTAAGTTGACCATATTTCACTTCAGATGCATGTGATAGATCCTCAGTTTGAAGTTATTTCATCTTCAGAGTAAGACGAGCTATCTGCATGCCAATAGTTTCATGGCATGCAGGATTTCTAATCCTTTTTCTCTGAGCCAGGGTCAACCAGCTTTGTCCATAAAATGCCCCATCCATAGGCCTGCTGACCTATACTCCTCACTAAGGCTACTGGTGATTTTTCTCAGAAAAAAAAAGCCTTTTTGGTAGTCAGGAATCTTAGTGGTGAGGGAGGACACAGTGCCCATCTTATCTCTTCTTATCCATGTACAATGGAGGAAATCCAGAAATGTCATTTTCTCCCTGTTGTAATTCCCACTATTCTGCTTCTCATTTGATTTTGTCTTCAATTTAGTTGTACATTTGTAATTCCAGGTGCTCTATTAAATTTCTAGGGATATGTCTCAGACTTTTCTTATGTGAAAAAGTAATTGCTTCCTGTCTCTTTCTGGAAGGCAATCTCAGCTAATACAGCTCAGCTTGTAGATACAGGGCAGGTCTAGGAAGTAGAGGAGAAGATTTCCTGTCCAGGATCCAACCCTAATTAAAGGCTGTTAGATTTGGTTTCCTGATCTATAAAATTAAGTAATTTCAATGAGTTGTTGTAAAGAGCAAATACAGTACATAAACTACACATAAAGGTCAATAACTACCACAGAGTAAATACCACTGTCATGGCTATCAATATTATTTCTTCTCTATCAGCGCACTTGGAAGGAAGGGATTTATGATATGATTTGTTTTATATGTATGAGAATTTTGCCTGCATTTATGTACATGCAGCATGTGTGTGCCTGGTACCTGAAGAGTCCAGAGAAGGACCTTGCATATTTGGAACTAGAGTTGTGGACAGTTTTAAGATGCCATATGGGTGCTGGGAACTAAACTTAGGTCCTTTCTAAGACCAATCAGTTCTCTTAATGACTGAGTGCTGTCTTTTCAGTCCCTGAGAAGTTTTTATTGTTTGCTTGTTTGTTTTCATTATTTTTTTTAAATAATTAGAACTTGGAGCCCAGCTTAAGCTGTATATGACTCTGTACCTACAAGAACAGATTTACTTGGAATATTTTGACTCATGATATTTATTAATAAAAGATAATGGGACAGACCTGATTTTGACAGTCCCTAAAAATTATATATATAGAGACAGATTTTAAAATGTAATCTTTTTATTGTGATTTTATTCTGCTCTAAAATTACGAAATTATCTGAAAATGCTATGAAAAAATTGTCCCCTTTCCTTTCAAAACTTACAAGTTAAAATATTTCAATATTTTGGTGGCATACTGCTGCAACCCTACATTGACCAAAATTAGCAAGTATTACATTTGATGACCAGAAACTTAGTTATGCTCAAATGTTTATCAGTATTATTGAAACTATTGCGTTTTGTCTTTCAACATATATTTTTGAGGGTGGATTATTTTGGTGTTGTTGTTCCCTGATGTTCATATTTTACTGGTATTTTGAGTATGATGAGTGTAAATTTTTCTACAGTGGTTCAATTTTGGAAAATATAACATTTTTCTATTCACTTTACATACCAACCACAGATCCCTCTTCCTGCCTCCCCCCAGCCTTCTCCCAACCCACCCATCATTCCCACTTCCCTCAAGTTAAGTTCTCTCATGGGGAGTCAGCAGAGCCTGGCACACTCATCTGAGGCAGGTCCAAATCCCCCCCCCCTCCAAGGATGCACAAGGTGTCACACCCTAGGCCCTGGGCTCCAAAAATGCCCACTCATGCACCAGGGATGGATCCCGATCCTCCTGCCTGGGGGTCCCCCAAACAGTTCAAGCTCTAAACAACTGTTTCCTATATCCAAAGGGCATAGTCCAGTCCTATGGGGCTCCACAGCTATTGTCCACAGTTCATGCATTTCCACTCCTTTAGCTGGCTGTCTCTGTATGTTTTCCTATGATGATTTCTATATTCTTTGTTCATACAATCCTTCCTCATTCTCATCGATTGGATTCCCAGAGCTAGGCCTGGCACCTGGCTGTGGATCTCTGCATCCACTTCCATCAGTCACTGGATGAAGGTTCTATGATGACAGTTAGGGTATTCACTAGTCAGGTCACTGGAGTAGACCAGTTCAGGCACCCTCTCAACCATTGCCATTAGTCCAAGGTGGGTTGTTCCTTCTGGATTGCTGGGAACTTCCCTAGCACCTTGCCTTTTCCTATTCCTATGATGTCTTTATCATGGTATCTCTTTTCTTGCTCTCCCACTCTGTCCCTGTTCCAGCTGGAACCTCCCATTTCCTTATGTACTCATTCCCCATTCTTTGCCCTCTATTACCCCTGCTTGTTCTCAGTTTGCTCACGTAGATCTCATCTAATTCTCCTTTTATGGGCTATCTGTGTGTCCCTCTTAGGGTCCTCCTTTTTAGATAGCTTCCCTGGAGCTACGGTTTGTAGTCTGGTTATCCTTTGCCTTACATCTAGTATCCACTTATGAGGTGTACATATCATGTTTGTTCTTCTGAGTCTGGGTTAACTCACTCAGGATGATATTTTCTAGTTCCATTCATTTGCCTGCAAATTTCATGATGTCATTGTTTTTTACTGCTGAGCAGTACTCCATGGTGTATATGTGCCATAGCTTATTCTTTAACTATACGTTGTTGTACTGAGTGAATTAATCCACCTTTTATTGGTATGATGTCTTCTTACATTCTTTGTCTATTTAAGAGTGCAAAGTGTACAGTAATGTTGATGTCTCAGTCACTGTATTTGGAAAGGATCTAGCTTATTAGTTTACATGTGGAAAGTAGAAAAAGGCTGATACTATTATAAAATGTATTTCTACAATGTGAGTAACTGAATAATTCATAAAATAAAAATAATTTCTACCCATAAGGCCACCAGACTTTTTCAAAATCAATTCTATAAATATTTCTAAATAGTTCTTGAAACCTGCTCTTACTTGGACAGCTATAGGCCTATCACTAATCAGTATGCAATTAGTAATGCTGCATTTTAAGGAGGTCTTCAGCTCATGGCCCGGTTTCATGACTGTCAGCTAAGACTTTTCTGTATTCTAAGAGAAGTAAAGGGTCTTCGTCTCCACCAGAAGGTATCTAATTATCTGAAGAAAAGTGATTAACTGATTATGATGAATAAATTAATCTCTAAGGAGATGCACAAATGCAGACATCCCTAATTAGAATAATTTTCCTGGGACATCTACAAAAATTCTCTGTTCTTATTAGCAATGATTAACAGAACAATAACTAATTTTTGGCAGCTTCCTATAAAATTATTTAAATCACCCTTAGGACAGAGATTAAGGAGTTGTAAATCTGTATCAAAGATGTATTAAAATACATGAACAAAAATGCCAGTCTGTAAGTACAATCTCTATTTCCATTCAAAAGAATTCTCCTTTTCCCTTGTTATGCTATTGTCATGACCACCTTCATGTTCAGAATTTACTGAGGGTATTACAGTTGGCTGGGAGGAAGTGACATGTTTTATATTATTACTTAAGTGTTGTGTTCTATAGCAGTCTAGTGAATTCATTGTTAACATTGATTCCAACTTAATGCAGCTGCTCAGTTAAAACTTTTTTTGTCCTATTTGGTCTACAAATTCTGTTTATGACATTTTATTAGTTTTTATTACTAATGTTTTAGATAATTTATAAATTGTTATATTCATCATAGGTATTTTAAATAGTTTTTAAATTTCACTGAATAGTTGATATAAATATGTTTAATATATTGAACTCATACTTGGCTAGTTACTGTTAAGAAGTATAAAAATAAAGACAAAAATGTTCTGATAATTCTCAATATATCATGTATTATTGGAAAAGCACAGGGCCAAACGAATGGAAGCACATGAATTATAAACCAAAGGCTGTGGAGCCCCCAGCTGGATCAGGCCCTCTGGATAAGTGAGACAATTGAATAGCTTGAACTGTTTGGGAGGCACCCAGGCTGTGGGACCCAGACCTGTCCTTAGTGCATGAGCTGGCTGTTTGGTACCTGGGGCTTAAACAGGGACACTTTGCTCAGCCTGAAAGGAGGAAACTGGAGCTGCCTGTACTGAATCCACCAGGTGTAAATGAATCCCCAGGGGAGTCTTGGCCCTGGAGGAGATGGGAATGGAGGGTAGGGGCTGGGGGGAATGTGGGGGCTGAGATAGGAGGGGGGAGGACAGGGGAACCCATGGTTGATGTGTAAAATTAAAACACAAATATAATAAATAACAAAAAAGAACAAATTTTCACCAAATATTCTGCTTTTACTTTGATCAATAAATGGGAATTAGAATGAATTGTGGAACAATGTCAGAATGTATGTTTTATGGTGCCTTCAATACTCAAAAAAATAATATCCACATAAAGAACAAGACATCAAGAAAATAATACAAGACCAATGAAAATATGCAGGAGAAAACCTTTTAAAATTACCATAATATAGTTAAGTGAAATGCTGTATATTTTAGGTCTCTTTCATCCCCAAGTCATGTATATGTCACCTTCTTCATGAATGCAATAAACTTACTCAATGAAATGATGTCTATGGTATTCATGTAGACTTCTAAATAATGAATGTTCATCAGAATAATTGATGGTTATGCACAAAACTGAGCCCATCAATCAAACAGACATGTACAAATAGTATTTGTCAGACTATTTAAAGTTTGTTATGAATCCATATGCACATCAAATCTAGAAAAAAACATGTAATGATATAAAATCAGCAGTTATTCTGTGGGGATGAATAAGTAAAGTGTCAAATGTGCAAGAAGGGTTCTTCTAGCAGGTTATTTGGGGCTGCAAAGAGACTGAGATACCATGTAACCTGAAGCAAATGTGTCCTGTAACACTCACTGGAGAACTATTTGAAAAGTGAGTCAGCATGTTGACACTAGCAGTGAAGGGAAAGAGCCGAAGTCTTACATGTTCTTCAAGCAACAACTATAAACAAGTTCAAACACTCCCTTTAACTCAAAGTAACCTCAAGGTCAATACAGTATTCACATTCTTTCTCATAACTGCTTTTCCATGTCTCCTCAGAGGGCCCTAGCCATGCTAGCTTTCCAGCTCTTACAGTGACAGCCAGGATACAGTCACACTACATGGAGTTTCTACTTGGCCTTGACTCTTCCTGGTTTCTGTAATCTAGCCAGAGCCTACAACTTTAATGGCGAACAAGGCCTGAGAATAGCACAGATGGCTCTCCTTGTGGCAAGGCTCTAAAGACCCTGACCTACTTGACAAGGACCAGTGAATAGTTTGCTGCATGATTCTAGCAGAACTGTGGGAGCAAATGGGCTACATGCTCTCCTTGCTTTTACAATGGTAGCCATATTGTGGTCTGAATGAATCACAGTAGCTCATGAAGTTTAATATTATATATTTGCATAACTCTTCTAGAGAGATGGATTTTCACAAGAGTCTTTGAGAAGTGTTATTAAATAGATGATATTAGGAGTTAAAGGGAATGAAGCAGAATCATAGAAATCCAAAGTTAACTCATTTCTAATAACTGCACCAATACCATAAAAAGTTAAGAGAGATGGATATAAGAACAAGGGATAAGCAGTACCAACTATTACGAGTAAGTTTCCAAGTTATGTTGCCTATAGGATAAATGGGAAAACCTGGTCTATCCCCAGAGGAGATAGAGTAGTATAAAATGTAGAATGAATTGATCCAGCTTTGACTTTTGAACTGCTCATGAGAACCCAGACCCTACCAGATACAAATATTAACCAGAAGAGACCAAAACTGTCTCTCAACCTACTTGATACTGTAACCACATAAGCTGCCAACTGCCACATATACTGGTCTACATGTAAAAGTGCCTAGCTAGAAAAGTTCCTTTGTGGCTTTCAAAATTGCTTATGTTTATAGCAGTAGAGATACAGATAAAAAGATGATAGCTACTGGTAGGAAAGTTGGGAGACAGAACATTAAAGAAGCAGGAACAAACTAGCAATTACTGTAACCATTCTTAAAATACTTAGGATGTAAAAACTGATGGTAAAATTGTTCATAAAAACCACTGAAAATGTATAAATAAAGACAACCCAGATGATCTGGAGACACTTGCTTGTTGGTTACAGTCTCTTCTTGGCAAGGACTTCAAACATCTGTCCCAGGTCCTTCAACTTGTCTCCATCAAGGCTTCCATCAGTATTCCTAAATAAAATCTGTGTTTAACCACTTCCATTTCCTACAGTTGGAAGCAATTACCATATATTCCTTCAAACAATTTTATTAATAATAAAATTAATTATTTGTCTTCTATTTTTGAAAATAGAAGCTTTGAAATACAGTTAGTATTTACATTGGTGGTCAAAGAAATTTAACCTTTCAAAGTCTCTGTGGACAGGCCCCAACACAATATCTTGATGCTTCAAAATGTAATGGACACAATTAATTCTTGTGGAGTTCTCTACCTGTTTCAGTATTAAGAAAATAACATTTAAATTTCTAGTAGTATACTTTCTTTGAGCACTTAATCTATCAATATTTTTAAGAGAATAGAATAATCTACCTATTAACTATCTTTACTCCTAAGAGCCAATAGATTCCTCATTTAAAATGAGGCAGAATAGGTCATTGAGTACAGAGTACTTAGGTTTATTCTTGCATGAAAAGAGAGCAGCTTTTAGATGGAGGTAGCTGTAGCATGAATCTTCAAAGTTCTTATTAATAAAAACAAACCTGGAGCCAGGTAGTAGAGTGAATGTACATGCCGGCCCCCAAAGAAGCTCTTTTAGATTTGCAAGAACTGGGGGTAGAGGTGACTGTGTGATACCTGATGTGGGTTGTGGGAACCAAACTAAGTTCTTCTGCAAGAGCAGAGAATATTCTTATCCATAAAACCATCTTTTTGTCCTCTTGAATTGTTATTTACTCAATCAAGAGACAAGACTCTTAGTAGATGCATGTGTTCTGATTATGTGTTTGCCATATGATTTTGTCTTCATTAGGGCTGTCATAGTGGCAAATGAATGCCTGTTTGACATGTGTATCAAATGTAATTTCATGTGTGTGTGTGTGTGTGTGTGTGTGTGTGTGTGTGTGTGTGTGTGTTAACAATAATTATCAGCTATCTTGACAATAAGTAGAAAATTCTGTTGGTTTCTTTGTCCTTCATTGTAGTTGCATTAATCACAGTGAACTCATTTGATTTCAACATGAATATAACATGTAATGTCGTTGGAAGTGGATAGAAAACTAACAATAAATCATATCCACTATTGGCACATCATCATGAGCTTCCTTCATAGAACACTGTGGCCTTCAAAATTTTTCCTCCACTGTAAATAAGGTAACAAAAGATGTCTTTTTTGTTTTTACTAAACATAAAAAGAAAATAGTTAATGAAAATGATATCAAAAGAAGAGATTAAGCTTAAAAATATTTTTCAGAGTCATTTTTGTATTGATGATAGTGATCAGAATTATTCAAACCACTCCCAGTAGGATGATGAAGAGAGTGGCAATTAACTTACAAATGCTAGGATGTATAGATTGGGAGCTATATGATTTTGGCAGTGAAAAACCATCATCAGCATAATATTTCCTACCTTGTAAGAGATAAATGTGAGCTAGATTACCTAATTGCCTATTAAAATTGTACATAAAATATAGAGTACAATATGTAAGTTATTCAATTAACTTTTGATAGTATTAAAATCAAAAGCTGAAATTAAGTGAGATGAGTTATATATAGAACTCTGGTAATTTTACACTGGACTTTCATAAACTGATTTAGTCCACTCTAATATCTCCCATTCTACTATGAAACGTGGGATTTCTACATAAATTGCTCCATTTGACCTGTAGCAGGTCTGACTGACTTGGGATTGCCATGAGCTCCCTCTCTCTGTGGGTCTGTCATACGTTTCTTATGTGAGCCAATGTGCCATTCCTCTGAGTAAACTATTTCCATGGGTGTTTTCTGACTCTCATTTTTAAAACCCACCTTGCCTTGTTTCTGTATCCTCAAATAAATGTTTCCCCCTTTAAGTACCTTGTTTAAGGCTCCTTTTGTGTTTGTCTAAGCAATGCCACTTACAACAATGGGAGGGAATTATGTGTTCAGGCAAAACAAAATCTCCTCTTTGAAACTGACATATATCACTGTCTGTTGAGTGGCTAAATTGAAATTGGCTTGTTTGGCATTTGCTTCACTGAAGAGGTTTCTTCTCTACTAGCTGCTATGGCTGACAGCATTTTCATGGATATATATTCCACTAAATAATTGTTTGTTTGTTTGTTTTTATTTTCTGGGCATTTTAAAACTGAGTATTTAGCTTGAAAAGATTTCTTTTCCTCCAAGGACTAAATCTTAAATGTTAAATCCTATTGAAATATAACAAATACATCTGTATCTATCACCCTGCACAAAACTCTAGTCCAAGTGGATAAAAACCTATAAAACCATATATACTGATCCTAATAGAAGAAAATCTGGGGAATAGCCTTGAATGCATTGGCACAGGGGACAACTTCCTGAACAGGACACTGATAGCCCAGACACTAAGAACAGGAATCAATGAATAGGATGTTATGAAACTGAAAATCTTCTATCAGGTACAGGACAACATCAATAGGACAAAATAATACCCTACAGAATGGGAAAATATTTTCACCAACTCCATATCTGACAGAGAGTTAACATCCAAAATATATAATGAACTCAAGAAACTAGACATAAAAAAACCAAATAACCCCATTATAAAGGGGGTATAGATAAAAACAGAGTCCTCAACAGAGAAATGTTTCACATTCTTGACCAGGAAGGAAATTAATATAAAAAATATTTGAGATTCCATCTTACACCTATTGGAATGGCTAAGATCAAAAATACAAGTGACAGCTCATGCTGGAGAGAATGTGGAACATAGGGAACACTCCTTCCTTGCTGGTGGGAGTACAAACTTATACAGCCACTATGGAAATTAATATGGTGGTTCATCAGAAAATTGGAAATCATTGTAAGTCGACACCTAGCTATAGCACACTTGAGCATATACCCAAAGGGTGTTCTATCCTACTACAAGGACACTTGCTCAGCCATGTTCATTGGAGCTTTATTCACAATAACCAGAAAATGGAAGCAACCTGGATATCCCTCAATGGAGAAATAGATAGAGAAAATGTGGTACATTTACACAATGGAGTTACTCAGCTGTTAAAAACAGTGACACCATGAAAATTGAAAGGCGAATGCAGAGAACTAGTAAAAAAAACCAAAAAACAAAAAACAAAAAAACATGCTGAGTGAGGTAACCCAGATGCAGAAAGACAAACATGATATGAATCATGATATGAATATTAGCTATCAAGTAAAGGATAATCATGCTACAATCCTCAGACACAGAGAGGCTATGTTAAAAAAAAAAAAAAAAAAAGAAGGAGAGCTCACCAGGCGGTGGTGTTGCATGCCTTTAATTCCAGCATGAGGGAGGCAGAGCCAGGTGGATCTCTGTGAGTTCGAGGCCAGCATGGGCTACCAAGTGAGTCCCAGGAAAGGTGCAAAGCTACACAGAGAAACCCTGTCTCAAAAAACCAAAAGAAAAGGGGGGAGGGCTCAAAGGGGGGACACATGGATCTCATTGGGAAGGGAAAATACAATAGATATTGTGGGTGGGTTGAGGGAGCTTAGGAATGGGAACAGGAGAGATCTGGTTGGAATATAGAAGAAGAGAATACTGGGAGGGATGACTGGAAATTGGGAGCATTTCAGGGGCAATGTGGAAACCTAGTACAGTGGAAACTCCCTGGATCTACAAGAATAACAATAGTGTGAAGGCAGTAATGGGGAATGTGGTGCCTGAATCAGCCATAGTCTAAAACCATGTAAGGCTTCCAGTGGTATATCTGGGTCACCAACCTAGCTACAAAACCTTTGACCTACAATTTGTCCTGCCTGCTATGTGATAGGGTAATGGTGGCCCAGAACTTGTGGGACTGTCCAGCCAATGACTGGTCCAACTTGAGACCCACACCATGAGAGGGAATTCATGCTTGACACTGCCTATATGGCCTAGAACCAGAGGCAGGACAGCCCAGAGACTAAGGATAGAACCAAACACAACTAGCAAAAATAAATAAATAAATAAATATACAAACAAACAAATAAGTGTGTCAATGTAACGATTCCTAATGACATTCCATTATAGTCTTAGATTGGTAACTAGCTCAACTGTCATCAGAGAGGCATCATCCAGCAACTGATAGAAGATACAGAGATCCACAGCCAAACACACTGGGTAGAGAAAGAGAAACCCTGCAGAAGAGAGGGAGGAATGATTGTAGGCCACTATAAGACTACAGCCCACAGATTCACCTAAGCAGGGCTCAGAGAGGCCCACAGAGACTGAAGCAACAATCATGGACACTGTATGAGTCTGAGCTAGGTCCTCTAAATATATGTTATGGCTCTGTAGCTTGACATTCTAGAATTCCCAATAGTGGGAGTGGGAGGGAGGAATATCTCTGATGTTGGTGTTTGAGACCCTTTTGCTCCTATGGTTTGCCTCATCTAACCTTGATAAGAGGATATATACCAGTCTTATTGTAACTTGTTATGGCATGTTCAGTAGTTATCCCTGAGAGACCTGCTTTTTTTTTTTTTTTTTTTTTTTTAAGAAACAGAAGAGGAGTGGATCTAGGGAAGATGGGAGGTTGGTGAGGAACTGGAAGGACTAGAGGAAGGAGAACCTGAGATTGGGATGTAATATACGAGAGATGAATTTTTAAAAGAGGAGGGAGTTACATCAGGAAATCATCTTGGTACTTTTCATTGTGATAGAAGAAGCTATAAATTGATCATGGGATATATGCTCTTTTGACCCCAGACTTAACTGTTATATTTGAAAAAAAATGAAGAGAATTTTATCTTAAGTCATCATGGAATGTAGCTAGATTTTTCCTACCTGGCCCAGGGTCAGAATAAATATCTATCACCCGCCAGTCCTGCAGCTGCACAAACCCAACCAAGTAAACACACAGAGACTTCTATTTCTTATAAATTGTATGGCCATGGCAGGCTTCTTGATAACTGTTCTTATATCTTAAATCAACCCATTTCTATTAATCTATAAGTTGCCACGTGGCTCGTGGCTTACCAATATTTTAACATCTTATGGTGGTGACTGGTAGCTTCTCTCTGCCTCTGCCTTCCACTTCACAGAATTCCCTTCTCTCCTTGTCCTGGCCTATACTTCCATCCTGGCTACTGGCCAATCAAAATTTTATTTATTAACCAATCAGAGCAACACATTTAACATACAGAACATCCTACATCAATGGAATTTTTGCTTTCCTCAAATAATCAGTTATAAGATTATTTTCACTTTGCGCACCTAAGACTATTTGTTGGCCAACTACAAAGACATCCTAAATTACTGTAGAACAAAGCAAACATAATGTCAAAATGAGAAGGAAAATATAAAATGAGAATGACTAAAAATGTTTAGACATAGGAGACAAGAGCAGGATGGTGAGATCTCCTTTGAGGGAGACTCTAGGCAAATAGGACAAACACACAAAACTTTTCTCCCTTTCTCGCAGCATGAGAAAAATTTCAACTAATGTGCCTATGCACAACATTAATAAAACTTAGTAAATCAATGAATAAATAAATTAAAACAAAATAGAAGACATGAAGTTGAGTTGAGATACATTATGGTGGTCAAAGGGAGTGGTGGTAGATATTCAAAGATATTTCAAAGAATAAACAAAAAGTATAATTAAAAAGCAAGCGATCTTCACCTTGGTGCTTTTTAGAGTAATAGGCATTTTCATGGTTGTGTAGTTACAACCATCACTCCTAAAGGAAACTCTGGTTTACATGGCTTGTTGCATGAAGAAAAGACACATAACACACACACTCTGATTTTCAAAGTATAGCAAAAAATAACAATAACAAAATATATCTATTGAGTTTCTCTGGTTTTAAATGTACAGCAAAAAATAACAATGATAAAATGTATCTATTAAGTTTAGGTTCACTTAAACATCCAGGTCACTGACTAAACAGAAAACCAATGCTCAGTCATCACTATTTGATTGTCTATTTAGCTTTAAAAGCACAGGGATAATTTCAAATAGCATCTTTCCCAGTTTACTCAGTGTAGCTTTGTTTTATTTGAGAATGGACAGCTGGGTTACTTTGGGTAATGGCACAAGGCTGTGAGCAGTAGAGACAAGTCATTAATGTACCAATGAGTTGATGACCCAATGATTGATTAATTGATGGTGACCAATGAACAATGGTTTTAGATAGACTCTAGGATCAGCATTTGTGGGATAAAGTCTGGGAACTTAAAGTTTCAAATCTTTAATATACATTTTATTTGCATGAAATTACAGATGTGGCAATAGAGTTCACATTATGGAATGCTTACTCCAGTGCTGAGAGAGACTATTGTAACATATCCATAACAGAAATTTAAAAACATTCTATATTAACCTGTCATATCTTCTTTCAGCTGCAATGTTCTCACACATTTTTAATTTGCATAGTAGAAAGTAAATACATCAACTTTAACATTGTTAGTCTTTTTTGTTTACTTATAAAAGAAACACAAACTTCCTACAAAATAAG
Source organism: Onychomys torridus (assembly GCF_903995425.1). Taxonomy (NCBI): domain Eukaryota; kingdom Metazoa; phylum Chordata; class Mammalia; order Rodentia; family Cricetidae; genus Onychomys; species Onychomys torridus. The sequence goes on from NC_050448.1 coordinate 125,963,088, forward strand.
ATTTTGGTGAAGGAAAAGAATTATATATGTTTGTGGGTTTTATTGTATCCTGGGAATCTAAGCAATGTCTGGAAAATAGCTGGTGCTCCATTTATGTACGTTAATTGATTGTAGTTAATGTCTGAGAGATTCTATGGCAGATGCCTTTACCAACTCTGACCTAGGAGCTTCTACCTTAAACTTATGCAGAACAGTTTCTGGTTCTTCTGTGATGAATCTCTACATAGAAAGGTCAATGTTACTATGCCTCGTGTTAACTACTACATGGCTTCTGTATCTTTTGCTTGGGTTTGCATTTCAGTTTAGCCCTTACTCTTTAGTGTCTATGTTGCTGAGGTCAGGACACAAAAATGTCACTGCACTATTCTTCTCATGATAAGCAAAAAGCTGCAGTAAAACATTCCAACTCACAGAGAAAGTTTACAGGTGAAAATCTTCATGCAATATACCCTCAATGAAATGCTGTCATCTTATGTCTCTTAATAGTATATAACTTATTAAGTACTTTTCACAAGTTGTAAATTTTATTTAAGGAGGGTTATTCCAACAAATAGAAACTGAGTTGACTTTGTAGCAGTGGTCAGTCCTCTCGTTCTTATACCTTGATTGTCTCTAGACTAATATGTGGTGATATTTTATTTGTATGTTAATAAATAAATTTTGTCTGGAGATCAGAGGTCATAGCCCTAAACAGAAGCCAAGTGGTGGCAGCACATGCCCTTAATCAGATAACATGGTAGGCAGAATCTCTGTGTGTTCAAGGACACAGCCAAGCATGGTGACACACGCCTTTAATCCCAGTACCAACCATAGAGACCTGGAGGTCTGTATAGAGAGGCAGTAATGAGGAAGTGAGGTGGCTGGGCTTAGAGCCAATGAGAAGGCAGAACAGCAAGGCGATAAAGGTGCAGGTTAGACAGAAAGAGGTTCTCTTGGGAAGCTATGGTGAAGTGGTGAGCTAAGGTTAGTTGGTGGTTATCATTTTGATCTCTAAGGCTTTCACCCCTGTGTTTGGCTCTATGTTTCTTATTTAATAATACTGTTTTAGAAGTTTGTCTACACTAATACACTTTATTTCCATTTGCATAGCATCATGGAAACTTCTTTTTAAATCTGTACTTTGGTGATGTTTTTAGCATCAACATTTCACATTATTTCTTCCACTATTTCACATTATTTATTCTAAGACAGAAGAGGGTCTGATAAGTAAGGGTGATGTTCAGAATCTATGTCTTGACTAATTGACAACTTACTGGAGGAGTGAAGTACACAACAAACAAGCATCTAGCTTTTCAGTATTGCCTTTAATTACACAGATCAAACTCTTTTCACTAATGCCTGCACTGGAAAAGAAGCATATGTGGATGTAATTCTTATACCAATAAAGATTTAAAGTAAAGGCAATTATCTTGTTTTGTTCTCTTTTCCGCAACTCATTGAAGTGAAGGAGGTGAGTTTACAGTTTTGTTAAAGCAATGAAACATTCCGTAATTTTTAAATGTTTATAATTTTATCAAAAACAACCCCACAAAAAAATCCAAGCTTTGAAACCCTAAGCATGAAAATACTCTGACTAACATATATTACAAAATCCAATCAGTTTCATAAAACATATTAGGTGAAAATGTAAGGAAAGAGTATTTTGTTTTCATTGTTATTGTTTAGTTTTAGTTTTTAGGTTAGTATCATAAATTACTAAAGTTATCACCAAAATGTTCCCCAAGTTAAATGAGCCACTGCTTCTCAGGATACAATATTTCAATTAAACTTGAACATCTGGCATAAGGTACAACACATTTGGCCTCATGGATTTCCTTGGTAGAATGTTTTTCTATACTAGAACAGCAATATATTTAGAATTCTTAAAACTTTAATAGTGGCTTTGTGCATTATTTCTTTATACTTTCTATTCTGTTTCTATACTATTAATCATAGAATTTGTTTTTATATGTTACAAATACCACATTGATTTAATAATGTACGGTCATCAGAAATCCTTGTTATTTTATATGGAAGAATTATATAGGCAATTTCTTTGAGGAATAATACTTCTGAAGTGTTGATGGCTTCAAGTCATAGGAAATGTCAAGTGCTTTCAAAACCATGAGAGGCAGATTCGTGTTTAATAAAAGCTTACAGGATCTCCAGCTAAGAAAGGCAGCAAGGCTGAGGTTTGATCCACTTCCACCCTCTGTCATTGCCTTCTCCATGTCTATGACATTTTGACAATTTTTCTCTGATCACAGGAATTTATATATTATTCCTCAATCTTTCTCTTTTATATTCAATAAAAGAAATATAATGACATAATTCAATACACTCAAAGAAAATAATACCTTGTTTCAATTATATTCAGACTTGGCTATTATTTTTGGCAGTGTCTTTTTGTTCAAATAAAATATGAGATCTTTTGGTAGATTTTTAAATATAACTTCAAAGGTACAGAAAATTCTTTCACATTTTCATTGACAGTTATTCTCGCTGATGACTTTTTTATCCAAGTGGTAACAACTTAAGGGATGATACTTTCCAGGTTTGGGATCTACTTGTCATTGTTCATGGTTGGAGCTTATGAAAACAGGGCACATCTGCACCAGCTCACAGTGTTACTTAGAGAAAAGCTTGTATGTAATTCGGTTTTAACTCTTTAGAGAGTGATTGTTTCACCTATCTATTGTTACATCATTAATATGCGTTTTAGAAAGTTGTTTAACTTTTCTTTTTACATTTCCATGAAAAAATTACCTGTGTTCTCATATATTGATTTTCTTACAATTTAAATAATAAATTCTTGAATATCAAAGCAGTAATTGCAAATGTTATTTAATTGTGGACAGAGATGTTCACAAGCATGGACTCGCCCTCCGTGCCACTCCAACCCATCCACTGCACTAATGTCCTCATATAGAACCTGATCATTTCCTAACTCTAATTAAAGATGAATTCTGCATCACTCTCATTTCATTTCACTGTTGTTTTCATTTGTAGTTTAAAAATATAGCTTAAAATAATGTAACAACAAGCTCATTAAATATATTCTGTCTCAGATCAAATGAGGATGTTAATATCTTGCTGTTTTGCCATGATATTATATCAACTAATTTCAGAATTTCTAGTTGCTGACTTCAGAGATAGCTGAACATGAAAAATTGTCTTAAACCTAACACTGATCAAACAAATCCTAAATCTATTTGTAATCACCAGTTTTTACTCAAAATACATATAATGATGCTTAGTTAACGTAAGCCAAATCATCAAATAATAAACCTCAGGAAAAGGTAAATTTAGCATTTGAGAGAAATCTATGCTGAAAATGCATATTATAAAGTATAAAAACTGTTTTTGAATTATTGAATTATGCAATGCAATATTTTTTAGGAGTATTATTGTGTTTGCAAATTGATGTAATTAGTTTCAATGCTTATCTTTTCTTTTTTTCTTTCTTTGCCACTTCGGTTTATTTTGAATTTATTCTTTGAGACTTTCATTCTTTACATTTTTAAAATACTTTTTCCTGCATCTCTCATTTTTCTGTCCAAACAGACAAATGAAAAAAAAAAAAAGAAAGAAAGAATTCATTAAAAAGCGTGTGTGGTGATATTGTGTCCCCCAATATATTGTGCACCCCAATAAACTTATCTGGGGGGTCAGAGAACAGAATAGCAACTATATTAAACATAGAGGTTAGACAGTGGTAGCATATTCCTTTAATCCTAGCATTTAGGAGTCAGAGGTCCATCTGCATCTCTGAGTTCAAAGCCACACCGAAAATAGCCAGGCAGGGTGACACACACCTATAATCCCAGGAAGTGATGGCAGGAAGCAGAAAGGTATATAAGACATGAGGACCAGGACCTAGAGTCTTGTTAAGCATTTAGTCTTTTTTTTTCAGAAAATGTATTATTATTATTATTATTATTATTATTATTATTATTACTATATTTGTGTTTTAATTTTACATGTCAGCCATAGGTTCCCCTGTCCTCCCCACTCCCACCTTCCCCTCATCCGCTCCCCTCCATTCCCATCTCCTCCAGGGCCAAGACTCCCCTGGGGATTCATTTAAACCTGGTGGATTCATTTAAACCTGGTGGATTCAGTTCAGGCAGGTCCAGTCCCCTCCTTCCAGGCTGAGCAAAGTGTCCCTGTGTAAGCCCAAGGTTCCAAACAGCCAGCTCATGCACTAAGGACAGGTCTCAGACCCACAACCTGGATGCCTCCCAAACAGTTCAAGCTATTCAATTGTCTCACTTATCCAGAGGGCCTGGTCCAGCTGGGGGCCCCACAGCCTTTGGTTCAAAATTCATGTGCTTCCATTCGTTTGGTTATTTGTCCCTGTGCTTTTTCCAATCTTGGTCTCAACAATTCAAGCTACTATAGTCCTTCCTCTTTCTGGACAATTGGACACCTGGAGCTCCACCTGGGGCCTGGCTGAGGATCTCTGCATCCACATCCATCAGTTATTGGATGAGAGTTCCAGCTTGACGGTTAGGGTGTTTGGCCATCTGATCACCAGACTAGGTCAGATCAGGCTTTCTCTGGACAGGGATCACCCAATGACAGAGAAATGGATAAGATCTACATGAACAACCTGGATGACAGTGGGAGTAATGAAGGGCAAGGTTTGAGGGAAAGAAAGCTTAGGAGAGCAGGAGATCCCAGCTGGATCAAGAACAGAAAGGGAGAACAAGGAATAATAGACCATGATAAATGAAGACCACATGAGAACAGGAATAGGCAGAGTGCTGGAGTGGTCCCCTGAAATCCACAATGATACATCCTCTGTAGACTGCTGGCAATGGTTGAGAGAAAGCTTTTAGTTTTTTAGCAGCAGTTCAACTGAGATGCATTTGGATGAGGACTCAGGCTTCCAATTTGAGAAAACAAGATCAGCTGAGGAACTGTTGAGGCGAGGTTAGCTGTGACTGGCTTTGTTTCTCTGATCTTTCAGCGTTCACCGCAATACCTGGCTCTGGGTCTCTTTTTATTATTTTTATTTTTGTTGTTATTGTTTTGGTTTTTTTTTTTGTTTTGTTTGTAAAGTATTCAGAGTATTTTTATTTACTAATGACAAGAAAATATGAAAAGCCTGCACAATAATAAATCTATAAAAATCACTCAGCCTACAAAGTAGATAGACAGAAACTATAAACTCCAGAAGAATGTGTCTGTCTTGCTTGTCCTCAGAATTCAGCCCAAGTCATACATATGGCACATGGGCTACAAGTATCAAATTGTGGGTAGTATTGGATGCCTGGATGAACAATGTTTACATGGGTTTGTTTTTATTAATAAGACCTTTTAAGATTCATGCTACCAGCATGGGATATGATGTGTGCTGCCCACTGCTTCCTGAACTTGGGACCTGTGCTGGAATGTGGTTGCTATAACCAGTGCCACTCCTTTGAAGAAAACCAGCTTTCTCTACTGGCAGCTGTCAACTGCAAACACATTTTTTCAATGGGGTGATGGCTTGTGCTCATTCCCCCTCTTCATGTGATGTTAATGGTCTGCTTGAGTCTGTGCAGACCTTGTGTATGTTGATACAATCTCATTGAATTCATGTACATCTGCCTTGGCTCTGTTGTGTTTGGGAAATGCTGTTTTCTTAAAACCATCTATCAGCTCTGCCTCTTAAAATCATTCCACTTTCTCTTCTACATAGATCTTTGAGCTATAATGGTAGAGGTGTAATAACAAGATTCCATTTAGGGCTGAGAACTTTAACATCTCCCACTGGCTCACTATACATTGTCAATAATTATATCATGTACTGCAAAAAGAAGCTTCTCAGATGAGAGTTTTTCTTTGGGTATAGCAATATTTCATTACAGGATGCTTCATTGCTATGCTCATTTAGCAGAATAACAGTATTATTCTTTTCCCTGAGCCCCAGAAATATCTAATTTACATTCTAGTCCTTATTAACAATATAAGGTATTAATTCCATCTCAAAAGTAGGCCTGAACTCAAGTGCAAAAAGTGTTTGGTTACTCCCATCACACTTATGCCACTCTTGAACCAGCACATGTGTCTTGCAAGCATGTTATTATTATAGCTTTCAGGTTTAGTAGTTGAATGAAAATGATGATTATGTTTCTTCTTCTTTAGCATGGATAGCAGCTGCCAGAACCATGAATACTAGTTAGTAAAGATGAAATTTCTGTTTGAGTCATAGCTAGATTTATCTATGTCCTATACCATAGATATTCGGTGTCTTCAGGAAAAGTTCTTAATTGTCATAGTTTATAGGTTATTCAGAACATTTTCAATATCCTGTAGGAGTTGGTAGAATCTACAGAACCTCCTTGGTTAACATCTCAAAACACTGAAATCCAATATGGCTCAACTTAAATTCCCTTCTTAAATGTATGTACTATCAGCCGAGGTGAAGTAGCCAGTAAGAGACCATGGGGAAGTACAAATCTTCCAAGGAAGGAGATATAGAATATCATGCTAAAAGAGGACATAGGAAAGTAGAACAAGAGTTTGTAATGAGGAAGAGGATTGGAAGAAGGATAAAGGAAGGAATTTTGTGAGGGACAACTAACATTAGAGACATTAGAAGCTTCTGGGCGGACAATAGGGCAGAGATCAGTAAATATTTGCAAGTGGTTCTTCTTTTCATTTACTTGTCTTTCACTGTATTTAGACTTCTTCAGAATTGCCACTGTGTGAAACCTACCAGCATCTTTGGAGATTGTTTGTCTTATAATAGGGTTTTTATTTTTTTGATACAGATCCTTTGGGTACATTTTATGGCTTCTTGTTTTGTGTTTATATGGTACTCTGTGTGTGAGTAGGTAAATCTCTGCATCTATATGTGTTTCTTGTTCTTTATCTTTAGCTCATTTTCTTGTTTGAGTGTATTATCATTTATAATTTGTTTGTTTTTATTTATCTTTTTAAAATTTATTTCTATTCTTGAGATGCCTGTTTTCTAACGAGAGACATAAAGGTGTGCATCCTGATGGGAAGGTAGGTGGGGAGGAACTGGGAGGAGTAGGAGAAAGGGAAATCAGAATATATTGCATAAAATATATTTTTTCAATAAAAGGAAGATGTAATATAATAAGCAAATAAATGTTATATTGAATTTAGCATTTTGTTTTCCTTTCTAATCTAAGGGAAAATTAAAGAAAGGCAACAGCAAGTAAACAGTATAACTGTGGACATTCAGATACAATAAGAAAAGCTTCTTGGGGCTGGAGCCATGGCTCTGAGCTTAAAAGGACTGGCTATTCTTCCAGAGGTCTTGAGTTCAATTCCCAGCAACCACATGGTGGCTCACAACTATCTATAGTGGGATCTGATGCCCTCTCTGACATAAAGGCATACATGCAGATAGGGTACTCAAACATAAAATAAATAAACCTCAAAAAAAAAAGAAAGAAAGAAAAGAGGAAAAGAAAAGCTCCATGCTGATAGAGATCCCACACTACTGAAGAAACTGGCAAGATGGACCACCTTCTAACATAGAACCAGTAACACTTATGCAAACTGACATTGCATGGTAAACTATGTTCTTCCATGCTTCCATTTCCCCATAAGAGTAAAATTTCGCTAGGACTATCCAGGTGAGGTGTGGGAGTTGCATACCTGAACTCCTAGTACCGGCAAAGCTAAGGCAGGTACAAGGCTACTTAGGGACACCTTGTCTTAAATAAGAAAGATAGATAGATAGATAGATAGATAGATAGATAGATAGATAGGCAAACGAATGAATGAATGAGTGAATGAATGAATATACTCTTTAAAAAAATCAAATAAAGTTGTACTTTCTGACCAATTGGTTTCTACCTCTACTTTGGCTGGATCACAACATGAACCAACTACTTGGCATAGATAGCATTTATTAAAGTTTTTCTCTTCCCTCCACACAGAATAATTTAAATTTGGTTAAAATGAGTTTTTTCCTCAATTATGTTTTTGCTGTGTTTCAGAGTAGCTGTCTCATGATAGATGAATTAGTCTTTAGTGAAAGAATGACTGAGTAATTTATTGTGTCAACTCAAAGGCATTATCTTATTTATATTCTGTTATCAAAAATCTGATTTAAAAAGGTGTCATGTAGTGGATAGCCATCCCAACATTGGCCAGGAAGTTCCAACCCCCATTGAGGCTTCGGTAATGGTTGCACCCACAAGGCAGGGCAGAGAAGGAAACAGAAGACGGAGGATCAGGAGGGGAGGCGCACTTGGTTCTGGGACCCTGGACGCTGGAGGGAGACTGAGCAGAGTTCTCCAGGGAACACCGCCGGACTGCGCTATACCTTTGCCAGACCCTGCAACCTACCCCTTCATTGTAAGTTACCCCACAAAATAAACCTCCCTTTTAACTACATGGAGTGGCCTAAATAATTTCACCAATAGTGTCATTCTAGTTTGAGAGTGAATTCTTCTATATAACAATGAGATAAAAATATGGAATATTGTATAAAAACTTGAAGCAAGATTTTTCAAGTGTAACTGAATCTGGTATCTGCCAATGGAAAGCTGGGAATTTGAAGTATCCAGCTCCAACTTGAACACTGACAAAACTTTATCCTGAAGAGAGCGTTTGTATCTTTACATGCCAAGAACAAATAAAGTTCCAGCTACTGGGATACAAAGAGTCTCAACTGTGCTCACATGCTATTTCCTCAGTGTCCTTTGAAAAAGTCATCTGGCTTGTATGTGAGAAATTCTTACGTAAATCCTTCACTGTGTCATTGTTTTGGTGATTTCTCTTTTCTCAGGCAAATAGGAGTTGTTTAATATATAGATGATATGCATTTCAACATGGACTGCAGACAGAACAGATAGCATACTTTACACAGCACACTGCAGCTGTGAAATAATGGTTTAAATTTTCCATAAAAAATGATCTTACATTCGTGTTAATAACTTTGAAGTATCACCACATTGAACCATTTTAAGGAAACAATGACATAGTAAATATACTTGTGAAAAACTGTGGCTAAATTTAGTTTGAATGTTGGAAATCTACTTTTTGAGTGATTGAGTCAAACACATAAAATGGAAATCCACCAATTATTTTTTAGTAACTGATAATAGCAGCCAAATATTTGTACATGTTGCACAGCAAAAACTTTAAGTGTGCATCTAGTCTCTCTGCTTCTCTTTTCCTAAGTTTCACAGATCTCTAACTGAAGCTAATATAGCAATTTTGTTTTGTTTTGTTTTGCAATTCTGATTTTCTTGCTTGCTTCCTAACGTCTATTTATTTTGGTAATTTTCCAAATTTAAAAAAAAATAAAATAAAAAATAATGCCTGATAATGTTCAACCATAGTCTGTCTTTCTTCATTGAGGTTTACATTATTATTAAAGAGAAACAGTTGTTTTGCTTGGTGAGATATAGGATTTTAGTGAACCGATTTATGGTGTTTAGTTATTCTGGCTTATTTTTAAGATTCTAATTTAATTACAATACTTCTCTCCTTCCTTTCCTCCATCCAAACCCTTCCAGATACCAGTCCAGTTTGGCATGTCCATTGGTGTCATCTTCTTCAGCTAAGGTTTGTTTCATTTTGTTTTTATAGTTGAGAATTTCCACTTCCTATGGGTTTTAATATTTTGTTGTTGCTTTGTTTTTTTAACTTCTGATTCACAATATGGTTTCCCTGTATTACACTTGTATTTTGTACACTGGATTCTTTTGTTGTTGTTGTTAATTTTTTATTTAACATAATTTCTTTATTGAATCTTTGGGAATTTCCCATTATGCATCCTAATTCTGCTAACCTCCCAGTACCCCCATATTCTCCCTTAACCCCTGCAGTGCCCACCCAAAAGAAAATCTTAAAAAAAAATCAAACCAAACAAAAACAAGTAAACAAACAAAAACACAAATAGTGCCCCCCCCCCCCCAAAAAAAAAACACAAACAAAACCAACCAAACAAACACAAATACTTCTTTGATCCTCCATCTTTTCATCCTCTCCAAAATCTCGTTCTTTGTCCTGGTGCCACTGGGAGCTGTGTGTCACAAAGTATACACTTTAGTCTAATCAGTTTTGCTTGCAAATATTCATTGCAATGACTCATTGATCTGGTTTAAGACCTCTGGTTTCCTGTACACCATCATCATCCCCGACTTGATCCTCACTGAAACTACTCTTGGATATCCCGGGGCTGCCCCAGTCATGTAGATTCTGCATTTAAAGTTCCACAGGAAGAACCCCTTCACAAGCTCCAGCAGTTCATAGACGGGTTAAGGTGGGCCATCCCAGGCATGGCTGTGCTACTCGGTGGTAGATGAGCTGGTTAGTCCAGGCCACCTGGCTGCCCGACCCCTGAGACAAGGGGCAGAGCCATCTACCCTACATCCAGTTCACTTGACCCTTAACAGTAAGCTGCAATAATGGGTTTTTACATTATTGACTTCCTATGGAATGGCTTAGAACTACTTTCTACCATTATATAAATAAAGAAATAAGACTCATAGGTTTGTAACAATGTTATAAGATAAACTCACAGTATATAAGCAGTACTTGCCAATAATTTATAAATAACTTCTGATGACTCTTGGCTTAACAAAGACTCTACTCTGATGACAAAAATAATGGAAAATCTGAGTATAACCCCAATGACTAATACAGAAAAGCTACAAGAGTCTAGAGAATAGCATTTTGCTTAAAATAAAAGAAAGAAAAAGGAAAAAAAAATCAAAAATAAGATCCCAAATAAAAAGCAAAAAAATGAAAAAAAACCGCTGATGATGTTTCTGACTAATATGTCTTCACATTTTAAAATATGAATATTCCTATAGTAAATTTCTAACTGTAGCTTGATTTTAATAAAAAGATGAAATATTCTAGAAAAATTGCATACTTATTTTAAAATATATTTGAATGAAAAATGAAATCAAAATAAACAAATTCTGAATCAATGTATAATAATAATAACAATAATAATAATAATAATCTAATCAATGCAATGTACCAACACAATCTATAATCTGGTAATAAGAAAACATTTTAAATTTTGTTTTGCTTCCTCATATTTTTCTTTATTGCCTTTCTGTCATAAAATTTACATGAGGTCGAGGTCCTTTTTAAAGAATAGTATCATGTTCAATCTTTTTGCTCTGTTCTCCACAGTAATCACATGCTAAAAATTATTTTTCATACTTTTTTTGTGTGTGTGTTTTTCAAGACAGGGGTTCTCTGTGTAGCTTTGCACCTTTCCTGGAACTCGCTTGGGAGACCAGGCTGGCCTTGAACTCACAGAGATCTGCCTGCCTCTGTCTCCTGAGTGCTGGGATTAAAGGCGTGAGCCACCACTGCCCGACTTTTTTTTTTTTTTTGGTCATATTTTTCTTTTAATAAATATATTCTTGCTAATTTCATATGTGAAAAGAGTGTCTCTTCAATCTCCCAGACTGCTGTGATATAGCATCTCAGCCATTCTTCCACCATGAAGAAGGGTGTATTACTCTAAGTTTTCTTTCCTCATAGTACATTAATTTATATATTTTTGGCAATATACTATTTAAATTATTGAAATATGTAATTTTTCATTAATTAATTTTAATTGTGTTTTAAATATAGGTAAAATTTTATTTTAATTGTGAAATTTTCATAAATTATTATACTTGAGTTTAGACTAACAGAATTTCATATATACGAGTATATATGTGTGTGTGTGTGTGTGTGTGTGTGTGTGTGTATGTGTGTGTGTATGTGTGTGTGTGTATGTGTGGCCCATTAGGATCCTGTTAGCATTTGGAGTCTATATCTTCAGTCACTCAGAAGTGCATGCATTTGCCTAATATTTTTAAGAATATCAATTTCCAAAGTTTTATTTACAGGGTTGAACTTTTTGTTGGCTTCCTAACTGACAAATAATGCATTTGTCGAAGGGCATCCCCCAGGTCATGCTTAGTTTTTAGCCCAATCTGCTGTCCCTCTTGTAATGCAGCAAACAATGCAAACACCCTACTGTAAATGTCTGTTACATATTGTCATTGTGGGCAACACTAATGGTTTCTAGTAGCTATTAGTTCTATTAGCCTCTACTAATGTCTGATAGCTATGAAAGCATCCTCACTATTTTGTTTTTTGTTTTTTCTTTGCTTTTTTATTTTATTATTATTATTATTATTATTATTATTATTATTATTATTATTATGTGTTCTAATTTTATACACCAGCCATGGGTTCCCCTGTCCTCCCCCCTCCCACCCCCACCCCCACCTTCCCCCCAGCCCCTCCCCTCCTCTCTATTTTGAACCAGGATTGTGAACTTTCTTTTTTTCTACTGAGTTTTAAAATTATGACAGGTTTTCATTTTGGAAAGGACATTTTTTCTTGAAGTCTCAGCAAATTAACTAGCTAGCTTCTATCTTAGAGTTATAAAATGAGTTGTAATTTTGCAAATGCTCATGTGTTATGGAATTTGGGCATTATTCAGTAAACGACTAATTAAATAAGAACATGGTTTCACAGCTAAATTATTTCTTAAGAAAAAATAAATAATATTTACCACAATGAGTATGTTGTATACAGCTATTGAATTTAAATAAAATTAGAATTGAATATTAAATTTTTGCAAATAGAAAAATGTGATAGACAAACTGATGTTGCCTCATTGAAACAACATTCTTGAACACTGGAGGTTGAATAAACCCACAGAAAAACAAAAAATGTTGAGAAGTGGGCTTAAAGGCCAAGATAAATATCAAAGACCAGTGCATGATAAAGAGGATCTCTGATTTAATACTGATAAAGGATGACCATTCTTTTCATCCCAGGAAAAAGAAAAGCAATTTCAATGACATACTTTGTACAAAACAATTGCTAATAATAGATTTAAAGTTTAAATAAAAATTAGCAAACATTGAGAGAGCATTTATGATGCTTTTTGAAAATACACAAAAGGTGAATGACATAAATAATGACATAATATCTGTAAGAAATAATCCTCTGAAGACAGATACAAATAAATCCAATATAAATGGCAGGCTGAAGTAGAGGATCTGCTTAAAAATCCCTTTTTATATGTTATTATCAATTATTATTTATTATATATTACCCTCATATGCTTAGAATGTTGTAAGTACAATTAAATAAATCAGCAGTGATCTAGCATGACAACAAAGTCTATTCAAGAGAATAGGGTTTCCTTGACTATAATAAGACAAAAGCTAAGAAAATGCCAAATAAGAATTTAATGAAAAACTTTTTCCCCAGGAAATAATATGCTACTGGAAGTGGTTGACTATATCAAATCATTTTGGTTAAGATAACAGAGCCATAGGAGTTAAAATTCACATGAAGCAATGTCCACAGAAGGTAATTTCTCCTCGCAATGAACAACTGTAGACAAGTGATAAAGCCAGTATATCTCAGATTATACATACAGGCTTTAGTATCTGCTAATATGATTTAGGATGCTTATGAACTATTCAGAATTGAGTAGAAGGATAAAATAAATTGAAATAATGTACATATATTTTAACTAGAATTTTGAAGTGGGTAATTAAAAGAACACCATATACTATTGCTGTCCTTGTTCAGCTCAAGTTTAAGCAGTTATGTTGCTGAAACTTTATGGAAAGAGCTTCTAACATTTTGAGGAGACACAATCTCACAGAAAACTACCCATTTCTCTACAATGTTTGCACACATTTCTCATCAATGTTCACTATTTGCATTGTGATTACTTGTGTTTTCTTACAATGGTCTGTTGCAAAAAGCAGTCTTTTGATCAAGGGTGAGAACTATACTTGCCTGTGTGTAAGGACAAATATTTAGAATGTAGTTAGAGATTGTACTGGTTTAGAAACATAGACTTTGTAAGTTTAGAGAAATAATTTTCATCAGGGAAGAGCAAACCGTTAGGTTTTCCAATACCAGATGATCAGCCCGGAAAAATATGCATACAAGTAGTATTATACAAACTGAGCAGTTTGTAATTATTTATATATAACAATAAATTGGAAAAGAGGCTATGAATCTGAAACAGAATAAGGAGTGATATATGGAAGAGTTCTGAGGGTGAAATGGGAAAGGGTAAGTGATATAATAATATTATAATCTCAAAAAACCAAAGAAGTAATTAAAAAATTAAATATAGCATGTACAAGAAAAATTTCACATTAAACTTTATTTAAATTATTTTCTATACATATGTTTTGCTTATAAAATTAAAGCATGTACTTCTTAAACCTAGTGACATAAATATATAAGCACACCATTCATACATACATACAGTGAACTTCATGGGATTGCCTTTTTGTAGCTGTTCATCTAGTATAGTCTATATATACAAAATATTTGTGCACATATAGAAAAATTAATACATCAAATATAGAAATTATATTAATTCTTCATTATATAGTCTTAGGAAACATTCATAGTGAAATAATTAGATGTGTACAATGTCTCATGAATCACATATAATTAGTTAACTATCTATTGAAATGCTTACAAAAGTAAATCATGTAGTTGGCATGCATTTTACAATTCTCATTTCACTCATTTCTTTCTTAAATCTAAACTTGAATCATGCTGAACGATGTTGAGGCCCCCCAAATCTCCTGTGCTTGTAGAGGTCTCAATATATTTAAATTCAATAACCTCTATACTAGCCCCAAGCTGTCCCTGCTCTACATTCTCCTACTTCTCCATTTCACCAAAGTACACTTGCTTTCCATTGAACAGTTCTTCCAGAAACTAACATCACCAGTACTTTTTGTACATTTCCTGTATCACCTACTATATTCTGTATTGTCTACATTACTCTAAGTAAAAAAGGAAACTATATTTTAACGTTGAGATAGTACCATTTTGATGCACTAAAAATATTAATATGTTTTTTATTTACTCTTCTAAACAAACCTGAATTATTTATTTTTAGACAATGTCTCACTGTGTACCCATGAATGACCTGGAACTCTATCTGTAAACTAGGATGGTCTAGAGCTCACAGGAGCTATGCCTGCTTCTCTCTCTCTCTCTCTCTCTCTCTCTCTCTCTCTCTCTCTCTCTCTCTCTCTCTCTCGTGCTGTGATTAAAAGTTTGCATCCTCACACCCAGATAGACATTTCATTTTTATAGGTTAGAAAAATGAGAATTGGAAAATATGAGTGACTCAGTAAAAGTCACGAACTGAACAGTGGCAGGTCTGTCACAAAACCTGCCTGAATGAATCTATTTCATCAATTTCCTCTCATTATTGCTTCCTTTAGCATAGGCATTTTATAATATTTTAACAAATTCATAAGGTCAAAAATAGCATGATTTCTATTGCTTCGCTTGTAATACCAACCCAGTGCCTGACAATAAAGGGACACTCTCAACAATGTCATGGAGTTCCAGGCTGCTACTCTGATGGCTAACATATAGCTAACATGCTAAGGTATGTTACTATGTTATCCCAAGGTTGACACTATGGGATGAATGAGGAGCCAGTAGCTAAATGCTTTGTCCTGGAGAATAACAGGCATTAGGAAGACAATAGGAAAAAATTAAATGCTGCAAAATCTCAAACTAAAAAAAAAGAATACAGATGATTAAATATGTGGTATTGTGTTCCCAAAAATATTGTGCAGTCTAATAAATTTATCTGGGGTCAGAAAATAGGATGGCCACAATATTAAACATGCGCATAGGCAGTAGTAACACATGTCTTTAATCCCAGCATTCCAGAGACAGAAATACCTCTGGATCTCTGAGTTCAAGGCCACATTAGAAACAGCCAGGCATGGTGAGACATGCCTTTAATCCCAGAAATCAAGCCTTTAATTCCAGGGAATGACAGCAGAAAATAGAAAGATTATATAAGGCGTGAAGACCAGAAACTAGAAGCATTTGGCTGGTTCAGCATTTGGCTGGTTAAGCTTTTAGGCTTTGCAGCAACACAGTTCATCTGAGATTCATTTTGGATGAGGACTCAGAAGCTTGCAGTCTGAGGAAACAAGACCAGCTGAGAAACTGGCAAGGTGAGGTAGCTGTGGCTTGTTCTGTCTCTCTGATCTTATTAATAAGAGCTGTTAAGATTCCTGCTACATAAATAGCTAGCCAATTTTCAAACATGTTGGAGCTTTTATTTATTTATGTTTTGTTCACGTGGGGGATACACATGTCTACATGGATGCTTATGTACATTTGTTGATGTCAGAGGACAACCTCCTGCATAATCCTCATGAATACTGCACTTGTGTTTTGAGATAGGGTCTCTCATCGGTCTGAAGTTTACCAATAAGCTAACCCAAAGATGGGTTGGAGAGCATGTCCCAGGGTTCTGTCCATCTCAGTTTCTCCTGCACTGGGATTATAGGTGTAAATCAGTACCCCAGACATTTCAACATGGGTTCAGAGGATTAGCCATAGGCATTTGTAATTGCAAGGCAAGGTCTTTACACCTGAGCTATCCAGCCCATTTGATATTTGTTCGTGGTTTTGCTGGCATTTTATAAGGTGGAGAAGTTAATAGTTGATGCTTGCTTTTCATAAGATGTTTTATTGAGAATGAACACTCATAGAAAGTGTAACAGTGTAAATAAATGTAATGGATTTCATGTTGCAATTTCATTGTGTGCATTTTGTCCACATCCATGACTAGTTTGAAATGAGATTCTGGCATTGAACTGGAGAGTATATTTTTAAAATTACTTCTATCAAGTATAAATAAATGTAGATAAATTTTAAGCCAGGTTTTATGAATATTGGTCTCTCCATATGCATAATAGGCACTTAGCTGATAATGAAGTTTCCTCTGCAATATATTAAGTCTTTATGTATTATATAAAACTCTATAATGAAGCATCTAAAATATGGTTATTGTAAGCAGAGTCTGGATAAATGTTTTCTTTGTTATAATTGGTCTAATTTTATACCATCATTATTAATGATTTCTTAAGCATCCAATTCTTTCTCACACTTGAACTGAGAAATGGGTAATTTTTCAGGGCTATAAACATTTCTATTGAATTATAACTGCACCCATTATCTTAAGAATGAACTTATCCTTAGGGTATAATCACTCTTTGCAATTATAAATAATAGTAATTTTACCTTGGCTATTATAAACTGCAGGAAGTCCTGAATAATTATTGCACCTCCTAACCTATAAATGTTGTCCAACTGAAGTCCTTTTTCTAGCCTATTTATTAGCAATGGCTTCTGTTTATTATTCTGGGGTTATTTATAATACAGATTATTATATATATATATATATATATATATATATATATATATATAGAGAGAGAGAGAGAGAGAGAGAGAGAGAGAGAGAAAGAGACAGAGACAGAGACAGAGAGACAGAGAGACAGAGAGATGGAGACAGAGAGAGAGCAGTTAATCTAAACCTTCTGAATGTTGTGACCCTTTAGTACAGTTCATGTTGTGGCAACCCTCCAACTATGCAATTATTTTTGTTACTACTTCATAACTGAATTTTTGAAACTATTACAAACTGTAATGTGAATATTTTTTGGAAATAGAAGATTTCCAAATGGGTAACAAACCATAGGTTGAGAATCAGAGAGAGAGAGAGAGAGAGAGAGAGAGAGAGAATGTTCAGCAGGCAAGAAATAGCTTTACTTTGTGGTATGTCTAGTAGGGGAAAACAAACTCTATGACTTTGTATATGCATGTGTGTGTGTGTGTGTGTGTGTGTGTGTGTGTGTGTGTGTGTGTGATGGTAGGTGAATAGTGAGTTGGGGAAGATTTGGGAAAAGAGAAATTCAAATATATAGTGTATGACAAAATATAGTGTATGCATTTTTTAAAAAAAATAATTGAAAATAAATAGATAACTGTGCAGTGGTGCTACATGCCTTTAATCCCAGTACCCACAAAGCAGAGGCAGGTGGATCTCTGTGACTTCAAGGCCAACTTGGTTCTACAGAGCTAGTTCCAGGACAGCCAGAGCTACACAGAGAAACCCTGTCTCAAAAAAATAAACTAACAAATAGTTAATAAGGTCTGGGACTGCAGAAAGGACCTGAGGTTGGCTTTTGCATTAATGTCCACAAATATATCCATGCACCGATCTTTATCCACACAACCAATCATCACACAATTTCTAAAATAATGAAAATTAGTGTACAAAAACAAAGCAAAACATGATTCCTACAAAGTTATCCAAACACTGATAAATTGGTCACATAATTCTATTACTGAAAATTATCAAACAAGAAATATATGGGCATTTATTTAGTCCACTGATTTAAAACGGTGGTAAGTAGCTGAAGGAAGAATATCTTCATGATGTTTTTCCTCTGAATGAAACTTCTCACTTCTTTTATTTCACCTGAAGCTGGAAAATTATCAATGAAATTAACCAAACAAAGACAATCATGCTGCTTGTATAAACACAGGAAGGGATTTTTGCTTATTTGTAGATGTATCCTGCTTGTTAAATAAGAAACACAGAGCCAGTTGCAGAGTTAAAAACCACGAGGTCAGAGCCAAAGCGGAAAACCTTACCCTTCACTGCTTCTGCTGTTCCTCCTCTCCGCAAGAGACCTACTTCTGTGCGTCCTGTCTATTTAAAGACTTTCTGTTCTCCTCCCTCATTGGTTGTAACCCAGCCACATGACCTCCTCCTCACTGCCTGTTTGTACAGACCTCCAGGTCTTCTATGGTTGGTATTGAAATTAAAGGCGTGTGTCTGCTATGCTGGCTATGTCCTTGAACACACAGAGATCTGCCTAGCTCTGCCTCCCAAGTGCTGGGATTAAGGGCGTGCCCCACTACTGCTCGGCTTCTGCTCTGGCTTGCTCTGACCTCAAGGCAACTTTATTGACATACAAATAAAATCACATTTCAATACAAATAAAATATCACTATATTTCCCCTTTTCTATTTTAATAAAAAGAAAAAAAGGAAAAAGTTATAACTAATATAAGAAAAACTATATACAAAAGTACAATAACTATATATACCATATATACAAACAATAAATACCTAAACAATGTCTAGTCCATTTGTATTTGACAAATTCAGAGAAAATAATTCCATTATCTATCCTATTTTGGTAAGTCCAGAATGTACCTGATTCACTTTTTATCCTAACTTATATAGCTAACGGAACTGTCTTATAACGTCTTTCAAATTTATACACTTACAGCTCTTAGTGAGTTTTTCTGAAATCCTTAACAAAGATAATTATAACTATAACTGATCTTCAACTCCCTCAGAGACCCAAGAAGGAAATAATACTACCTAATAAAAAATAAAAACAAGAAGTGCATGCAAGCAGCTTCAAAAAAAAATGTGAGTTGACAGAAACAGCCAGCTGCCTGGACAGTCACCTGAGGTTTCTCCACAGTGTTGGGGCATCATCTTCAGCCTGTAGGCTTAGCGTATCTGACAGACTCTTTTGTGAACTAAGATGTATACACGGTCAACAGTTTGACCTCACATTTGGTGAGAGCAGTCCATGTACCAGAAACACCTGAATTCCATTAGTGTCATGTCATGATTCAGGATTTTAAATTCTGGAAATTATTGATGTCTTTTCAATTCAGCTGTCCATTTTTCTTGGCTGTGTATATGTGGCTTCATCTTGGCATCCTGTTCTTCTCCACATCTCTCTATTAAACGCCAGTCTACTATTGAGAGAGGTGAGCTTAGTTATTCCTCAAGAATAACTGTTTCATCTGCTGTTCCATTGCATATCAGAAGCCATTGGCCCACTCCCTGTTCAGCTGCCTTCGAAGAAATGGGCAGGGTACCTTTTACAGATTGCAAAGGTCACTCACTTCAGGGATGGTGCCATATTGTCCTGGCTTCAGAAGATGCCTTTTGTTAAAGCCACAACCACACTTGTTTTGGCAAGAATTGGTAGTCCTTGGTTTCATGTCCTGTCTGTCCTGTTTGTCAGCAGTTGATTCAAGGATACTTTGTTGTCCAGTGGCTGACTTTTGCAACAATGAAAGTAATTTCCATATGCAGTTTCTTCAATGCCCATATTTTCTCTGAAGTAGATTGGTACTGCCAGGAGCCGTCATGTCTCATAGTCATAGCAAAAAAGAAAAATATCACTCTGTGTAAATAAAGTTCTGATTGGCTAGTGGCCAGGCAGGAAGTATAGGCGGGACAAGAGAGTATAGAATTCTGGGAAGTAGAAGACTGGAGAGAGACACCGCCTACTGTTGCCATGAAAAGCAACATGTAAAGACACTGGTAAGCCACAAGCCATGTGGCAAAGTATAGACTAATAGAAATGGGTTAATTTAAGATAGAAAAGGTAGATAACAAGCAGCCTGCTACGGCCATACAGTTTGTAAGCAATATAAGTTTTTGTGTGCTTTCTTGGTTGGGTCTGAGCGACTGTGGGACTGGTGGGTAAGAGAGATTTGTCCTGACTGGGCCAGGCAGGAAAACTCTAACAACAAATGGCGTCCAACGTGTTGACAAGAGTTTCCACCTAAAACCTGAGAAAAAAGATTCTAAGATGGAGCTAAAAACAGCTTCCTAATTGTCTCTCTCAAGTAAGCGGCAGCCTGCCGGTTTGAGCTACTATGGCGGGTTCCTGGCATGTGCGTCTGACCTGCGTGTGGCAGGAATGAGGAATCTACAAGCAGCACTTTACTCTGCTGCATGGTGGATTTAGCCTTTGCAAGTTAAAAAAAAAAAAGGTTTCTGGGCTATGCACTGCTTTGATAGAACTGCTTCTGATAGTTGATGGTACACATGGCTCCAGACCCAGAGTTGGTGGTAAACTATACTGCTGCCATGTTGGGAAGCAGAGGTGGGCAGAGCCAGCAGCCACAGCAGCGTTTCAGTCTTACAAAGATGGATATTACACAGAGAATCTGGTTTGTCTTATCTTTGGGATTTTTAACTGCAGAAAAAGATTTGATCATAAAAGCTGTTGAGTTAAACAAATATGTAAAATTTAAAGGTACCTTGACTTCAAAATTTGGATATAAGGATATGTTGCTTTGGAAAAGAGTCTTTGCTTTTGTTTCCACAGAAAGCCAGAGGCTGTGGATTTGTTCCAGATTAAGATACCTCAGGTTTGATCTGCCTAGACCACCTGAAAGGTCTCCAATGACACAATGGCCCAGATGATCCGACATCCAAATGGTTTCAAGGCAACTGGCTCAGAGGTTCACCCTAATGGACTACACCATAATCCTAAAATTTTCTTTGTGTCCCCCTAAGATACAGCGCCCCCCTCCAGCAGGAAGTAGTAAGAGAAACTATGCCCACATTCCCAAAATTATCAAGCTGGCTTTGGAGATGGAATTGACTCACTTATTCTCTAAACCCAGACATATTGCTAAAAGAAAAGGTTAAGACATTCTTATGTCCCAAATCAGAAGAGCCCTCTGGTGTGGGACAGAGAAAAACCAATATTTTTCTTTAAAGTAGATTGATTATAAACGCAATCTCTTTCTAAAGAAGAAAAGGGCATATGATATAGATATAATAGGATAAAAGGGTAGTTTAAGGAACTTACTTCTAAAGAGCAACAACTTGTTTAAAATGTTTTACATTGGTATAGACTTTAGTCTATTGATACAAACTTAATTTTGTTATATTGTGTGTATATTTCTAATCGTGTTTAAGGTATTATGTTTCTATAGCTCATTTTGAAATGGATAATTAAAAATAGATTAATAATTAGTCATCTATGATAATCATACTCGTAGCCATGTTAGTTATATACATAGACATATTTCAGATAGATAGGTAATCTTCAAACACTTCAAAGACCTACAGAATATGGCATTTAAAATACTTTTAAAATTTAGACTTTCTGGACAGTGAGACATGTCTGCTCCTGGCAGCACCAATTTACTTCAGAGAGGAGGATGGGCATTGAAGACACTTCATATGGAGTTTATCTTCACCTTGGCAAAAGTAGCCATTTGGGCAAGAAACTATTCTTGCCTGGACTGCTTGATTAACTGGACATGCAGGACCCATAGAAAGGTGATCACTAAACTTTGCTTGACAAAATGGTCCTTCAGGTTCCTGCTTTGCAGATAAAGCTGCCAGACATTCTACAGGACACTGAGAGAAGTGACTGAGAGACTCTAGCCCTGTGGGCTGAAGACAGATACCCCAACTTTACAAAGGAACATTAGGTGACTGTCCAGGCTGCCAGCTGTCTCTGTCTACCCTGCAAGATTCCCAGAAAATGCTTGCATCCTTCTCCCAGTTCTCAGGTAATATTATATCCTTCTGAGGTCTTTGATGTGGTTGAAGACTAGATAGTTATAATTTCCTCAGTTATGATAAAAGATAAGTTAGATATAAAACCTTAGACTCACAAATATAAGATAGGATATCTTCTTTCATATTATAACTGTAATTCTTGCTTGATAATTGTTTTGTTATATGTAATTGTACTATGTAAAAGTTAAAACCTTCCTTAAAAAAAAAAAGAAAAGGGGAAGTGCTGTGGATATCACTCTGTGTAAATAAAGTTCTGATTGGCCAGTGGCCAGGCAGGAAGTATAGGCGGGACAAGAGAGTATAGAATTCTGGGAAGTAGAAGACTGGAGAGAGACACCGCCTACTGCTGCCATGAAAAGCAACATGTAAAGACACTGGTAAGCCACAAGCCATGTGGCAAAGTATAGACTAGTAGAAATGAGTTAATTTAAGATAGAAAAGGTAGATAACAAGCAGCCTGCTACGGCCATACAGTTTGTAAGCAATATAAGTTTTTGTGTGCTTTTCTTGGTTGGGTCTGAGCGACTGTGGGACTGGTGGGTAAGAGAGATTTTTCCTGACTGGGCCAGGCAGGAAAACTCTAACTACACTTATTTCTATATAATGATTGTATGCATTAGAAATGTTAAAAAATATTCAAAAATTTGACAGTTAAATTATTAGAGTTAGTAGAAGTAGTAGGCTAGAGAGAAGGTTAATAAAGAAAAATCAGTTATACTACCATATAAATTAATAAAAAAGTTTTCAAAGTATCTATAGAGAAAATTATAGAATTGTATACAACAATATTTATAAATAGTTTAACTCTGAGATTAAATGAAGCAGAACCAGTCTACAGTCAACAAAGTCTCCATGGGATCCTCTGGTCAAGTTTCACAAATAATTTTGAACTCAAAAACATACATGTATTCACATACAGTTCAACAATGATGCTGCTTTCATGTTATCCTGGTTTCATACACAAATGTTTAAATTTTAAAAATGGAAAAACTTTTCCAGAGAAAAGTCAGATGACACTGGCCCATAAGGGGCAACATGTAAGCGATACTCTGTTCTTTTGACTCTTTGTATTTGTCATAAAAATCACCATCTACAGAGTGATTTTAATCTTAGCAGGGTAATCTGATGGAGGACCTAGAAGAGTACTGCAAATGTATGAGTATGAGTCAAGACCAATCTTCTTTTCTACACATGGACAAAACTTTAAAATGTTTTTCTCTAACATATCTTATCATCCTGTCTCAAATTTCACAGATAACTATGTAACCAGAATTGCTAAATGGTCGGTCTTTAAGAAAGAAAGAAAGGAAGAAAGAAAGAAAGAAAGAGAGAAAGAAACAGGTCCTATTGATTGATTGTTTCTCTCAGTGTCTGTGCTACTGGTGTTATATTTAGAAAGTGATCTCTGGTGCCAATGCGTTCAAGACTACTTTCTACTTTCTCTTCTATCAGGTTCAGAGTAATTGGATTTATGTTGAAGTCTTTGATACACTTGGACTTAAGTTTTGTGCACAGTGACAGATATGGATCTATTTGCAGCCTTCCTTAGTACATGAGCTGGCTGTTTGGAACCTTGGGCTTACACAGGGACACTTTGCTCAGCCTGGAAGGAGGGGACTGGACCTGCCTGTACTGAATCCACCAGGTTGAATTGAATCCCCAGGGAAGTCTTAGCCCTGGAGGAGAATGGAATGGAGGGGAAGGGCTGAGGGAAAGGTGGGGGCGGGAGGGGGGAGGACATGGGAACCCATGGCTGATGTGTAAAATTAAAACACAAATATAATAAATTTAAAAAAGAGAAAAAAAAACAAAAACAAATAACAAAAACAAAAAACCGTGAGCCAGAAATTGGGGTAAATACTGAAAGATCAGAGAGACAAAGGAACAAGCTACCTCTTACTTCTAGGACTCTTCAGCTAAAAGACTTTAGTTCCTGTCTCCATGTGCCTAATATACCTTTCTCCACCTACCCATACTATTTCCTGTCTCCACTTTTCTATTGCTGGAATTAACAGCATGTGACTCCCAAGTATTGGGATTAAAGGTGTGTACTAACACTGCATGGCTCTGTTTCTCTCCTAGATTGAGTCAATCTCATGTAATCCAGGGTAGCTTTGAACTCACAGAGATCTAGACTGATCTCTGCTTCCAAGTGTTAAGATTAAAGGTGTGTGCCACCATTGCCTGGCTTCTATGTTTAATCTAGTGGTTTGTTTTTTTCTCTGGTCTTCAAGCAAATTTATTAGGGCATACAATATATCACCACATTTCCTATTTTTGTCTGAAATAATAAAAGAAGGTTATAACTAATATAAAAGAAAGAATATAAAATAAGAATAGGTTTATACAACATATACTGTCAAGAATTACATTAACAATGTCCAGTCCATAAACATTTGACAAATTCAGAGAAAATACTCCATTTTCTTCTATCCTGTCCAAAAATGTTATACCTTATTCACTTTCTATCCTAAATTGTATGACCAACTGAAAACTGTCTTTTGATGTCTTTCAAACTTGTATGTTTTATACCTCTTTAGTGAGGTTCTGAATTTGTTAACAAGGAAAACTATAGCTATAGTATCTAATCTTCAACTCTATCATAGACCCAAGAAGGAAATAATATTAACCAAGTAAGCAGGAAGTGCAAACAAGTGACTTCCAATATGTGAGAAATGACAAAAACAGCTGGCTTCCTAGACAATCACCCTCTACAACTTTGGGGCATCCATCTTCAGCCTACAGGCCTAGCATATCTGACAGACTTATCTGTGAAGCAGGATTTTCTGAAGGGCCTTCCTACCATCTTGGCAAGGTTAAGCAGTCCTTTCTTTTGTGTCCATCGTCTTCATTTGGACAGCATACTGTCAGTAGTTGATGTAAGAGCACTTTCTTGCCTAGTGGCTAACTTTTGCCACAAAGTAAGTAAACTAAGTATAGAGTTTCTTTGATGCCCATCATCTTCTCTGAAGTATATTGGTGTTGCCAAGAGCAGACATGTCTCATAGTCATGAAAAAAAGAATCAATGTTATTAAGATAACTTAAATGTCATATTCTGTAGATCTCTGAAGTTTCTTATGATCTACTTATATAAAATATATTTCTTCTTGACCTTAAAAACATACTTAATATGATTTACAAGTTTGATTGTAATGACTAGTTACCAACTTCCATTTCTTTATATCCTAAATAGTTGTTAATAACTTTCAAGGACTAGAAAATTGTGTCACATGTTAATTGAGTTGTATAGGTTCAACACTTTGAACTAGATTAGAAATGTATGTACAATATATTCTAACAGGAATAATCTCAAATTTGTATAAATATACAAAATTTGTATAGAATATACCAAAATCCAATTTGATGTAAATATTTAAAACTAATAGTTGCTTTTTTATATCTATATTCTATTTTTTCTTTTCAGAGTAGATTCAATAATCTACCTTTTATCTTATCATATCTATATCCTCTCCAGAGTAGATTCAATAATCTATCCTTTTATCCTATCATTTCTATATTTTTTGGAGTACATTCAGTAATCTACTTTTTTCTCCTGTCATTTCTATATAATGTATTTCTATATCATATCCTTTCTTCCTTTAGAAAGAAATTTACTATGATCAATAAATTTTTTTTTTTTAGTCATCTGATCACCAGACTAGATCAGATCAGGCCCTCACTCAACCACTGCCAGCAGTCTACAATAACAATTTTAACCAATCCTAAACAAATACAAACATTGTGAGAAGTTTGGCATAGTTCTCTAGGCTACTTCTTGATGATTTGGGTCACTGGTAATCTTATGGGAACACAAAGAAAATTTAAGATTATGGTCAAGTCCTGATTAAAATAGTGTGTGAGGCTGTATCATCTCAGATAGCCATCTTGATATTGTTCTGAGCAGTTTGTTGTCCAAAGCCAATCTTTGTGCTGCCTATACATTAAGTGGAGCATGGTTACACTCCCATGGACCAGCCCCTTAAAGGAAAGGGTTTCAGAAGTCAGCAAAAGAGCCAAAGATAGCCCCTGATCTGACTGTTAGGAGTCTCACAAGAAGATTAAGCTGTACAACAACTATCACATATATGCAGAGAGCCAAAGTCAGTCCATGTAGGATCCCTAGTTGTTGGTTCAGACTCTGTGAGTTCCTATGAGCTCATGTAAGTTGATTATGTAAGGTTTTTTTTGTTTGTTTATTTGTTTGTTTTTGTTTTTGTTTTTGTTTTTGTGGTGTCCTTGACCCCTTTGGATCCTACAATCTTTCCTCACTCTCTTCAGCAAGATGCACTGAGATCAACCTCATATTTTGCTCTGGCTCTCTGTATTTGTTCCCATCAGAATAAAGCTCTCTGATAACAATTGGGCTAGGCACCAATCTATTAATCTCACAGAATATTTGTAGGCATCATTACATAGACTTTTTTTTTAATCTAGTCATGCTTGGTTCTATCTTAGGTCTATGGGCCATCCAGCCTCTGGGTTTTGGTGCTTCATACAATATCATTGGTGGGCTCACTCTTATGACTTGGGTCTGTGACTGGAACAGTCATTGGTAGGCTTCCCCTCCCCCCAATTTCTTGGCCGCCTTTGCCCTCAGCACATCCTATAGGCATAAGAGACTGTAAGTGAAGATTATGTAGCTGGCTTGGTGTCCCTATTTCTTCATGGAAGCCTTGCCTGGTCACAGGAGATGGCCAGTTTAGGCTAATTGCCCACTCATTTTTTTAAGTTTGAAAACAATTTACTATAAAAATATCATCCTCACAGATAATATATAACAGGTAAAGATGTCATAATTTTAATATATTCATGATGCATACCCTCCAAAATAAAAGTTCTGTGAAATACTTGATAAAATTCCCAATTATTTACTCTTCACTACTTGAGAAGAATCTCTCATTAACAAAATGCTATTTGGAGATTATTCAAACACTTCTCAAAAACCCATCAAGTTACTCTCAAATGTCAGGAATTCTTTCAAAATTTAATTGTAACTAAATAGCCCTGGGAATCTTCAGTTTCTCAAGCTTAAAAAGAGTGGGAGGGCAGGGAGGGAGATACCATGATAGATGAGGAAATCATGGGAATAGGAAGAGGCAGGGTGCTGGGGAGGCTCTCAGGAATCCACAAGGTTGACCCCACATTGGTCTGCTGGCAGTGGTCCAGTGGGCTCCTGGACAGGTCTATCCTGGTGACCAGTCTAGCAAATAACCTAGCTGTCATCATAGAGCCTTTGTCCAGTGACTGATGGAGGCAGACGCAGATAGAGATCCATGGCCAGGCACCAGGCTGAGCTCCGGGAATTCAATTGATGAGAGGAGAGATACTGCAGGTGAGGATGTCAAGATCATGGTGGAAGGACATGCAGGGATCACCGGCCACACTAGTGGAAGCCCATGAGCTGTGGACTGTTTTCTGTGCAGCCCCCATGGGACTGGACTAGGCCCTCTGGATACGGAAGACGGTTGTTTGGCTCAAACTGTTTGTGAGTCAACCAGGCAGGGGGATCAGGATCTGTCCCTGGTGCATGGGCAGGTTTTTTGGGGATCTGGTGCCTGTGGTGTGATGCCTTGAACAGCCTTGGTGCAGTGGGAAGGAAGGGGCTTGGACATGCCTAGGCTCAGTGTGCTGGACTCTGCTGACTCCCCATGGGAGATCTTGATTTGGGGGTTTGGGGGATGAGGAGTGGCTTGGGAGAGAGAGCTGGGGTGTGGGAAGAGGTAGGCGGTAGGATCTGTGGGTGGTATGTAGAGTGAGTAGAAAATTTCTTAATAGAGAAAAATGAAAAAAAAGTATTTAGTAGACACAAGAGACTTATTGAAAACATTTCCAATTCTTAAAGAGCATTTACAACTTCTTAACATCATAATAATTAATGATCAGTTTCTATTTACCAATCAATATGAATGAATCACCAAATAGCTGTGTATATCAAGTAGGTATTTTGTTTTGATATCATAGGGATAATGGTATCTTATTGTAGTTTATCAAAGGTTTTGGATTCCATCTATAATTTCTCACAATTACCTATGTGAAATTATATTTTCATACTCAACACTGAGCATCTTCAAAGTACATAGTGATATAAACCAAACACTATTGTCAGTATTTTGTCAGTATTTATAACAAATTTTAATAATGATTACAATATTTTTGCATTTGATACAAATGTGAATTGTGAATTAATCAGGTTTAGGTTGTCAAAATACTATGTTTATGTTTATTTCTATAATAAAACTTTTATTCCATTATGATAGAAAATAAACTCTTAATTGTGTTATATTTGGAGTGTATAACTTACTCAGTGATAATTATTTTTCTTATTGTTTTAAATATAATGAGCCAAATGGGGCTTACACTTTTACATAAATTTAAAAAATATTTTCAGATTTATTTTGAACCAACAAAATATGGCCATAAATGAAATTGTAATACAAACTATTTTAGAATTTAAGCTGTTGTCAATTTAATGCCAGTTCAGTTTTTAAAATTCTTTTCCAATATGTTCAATAGACACTACAAAAATAACCAAGAGAAACATGTGGTTGATTTTTTTGAAAGACAAAGAAAAATGTATGTTAAATAATTATTAGAATAATTGGCACTGGATATGGAAGAAAATCTTAAAGATTATTAAATTGAATATTATATTATATTATATATTTTATATTCTCTAATTATTTTATATCTGATTAAATGCATTTATAAGAATGCTGATTATAATACAATGCATTAGAATGCATGCTATTTGAAATACTAATTTTTAAACTTCAGTGTGGTCTTAATCAAGGGCTTTATTTTAGTTTGTCGAGCAACTCATGTACATAATACATAAATATTCAGAGCACAATTTTTAGTTTCACATTTGTATAGTAAGTCCTTATTAAAATTAAAACACTTTTCATTTTATTTATTGTGTTTTGGGGAAGGGGTCTAGAGCTTCTTTCTTTTCCATCCAAGGCAAACAGCTGATTAAGAAATGTGGGCTGTACAGTTTAAGATATTCAGCGATAAAGTAAAACTTATCACACAGTAAATAAAAATGATATCAAGGAAAGAGTGCCTGGAACAAAAAAGATGTGATTCTAACAATAAAATAACACTGAAAGATACATTTTGCTATCAAGACAATCATAATTTTGAAAGTAATGATGTACAGAGATGAAAGTTTAGCCCTGGGGTACTCATTATTCAGTAATAATGGAAGGTGATTCTTGGGCCCATTCTTCAGATAAATAAAATTGCAACTAGAGAAAATGAAATAAGATAAAGGAGAGAGGAGAGAGGGGAGGGGAGGAGTGACTTTTCCTGTTTTCCACTTGTCATGGATGTAAACACAGATAATTAGTCTTTTATCTACTTCCACATTTGGACTGAGAGGAAGATTCTACCATGCAACTGGCCAAT